>NW_006408783.1:2596481-2597619 GCF_000296735.1 Chrysochloris asiatica
TTTCCACTTGAAAGGACGAGTAGACCAGCCTAGAGTGGCTAGAAGAACAGAAGATACTTCTTGAAAGAAAGACCTACAGGAAAAATACAAAACAATATAGGCAGACCGACTGTTACTACAAGAACAAGCAAGTTGCTTGCCCAGGAAACAACAAGGCAAGTGGTCAGGTGCCCTCAGTGCAAACTCCCTTCCTAGACTAAGACTCAATGGGAATACATGCTCTAATTGGTGACCACGTTCATCACCTATAAGCAGACGTGAGGGAAAAACAGCAACGAAGCTGTGAGCTAAGCCCTACAACGTTTAATAGACTCATGTGAACCTGGATGGAAACCTGATTGGCCAGCAGTGTGGCAAGACCTGGGGATACTTGGGCCCAGGGTCAGTGACATAGCCACAGAGGACTAGAGTGGAGAGTGAAGCATCCAGCTGATAAGAAGAGAGGGCATATGCATAAGATCACCCACACTTGCAGGTAGTATGCACTTGACCTGGCTTCAATGACTGGATGATCAGAACAACTAGAAGAAGAAAGAAGAAGAAAAAAAGAGTAATTTGATACAATTTGATGAACTTGACCTACACCTATGGATGCAGTAGCTCAAAAGAGGGAACAAATTTTTACAGCAAGGATCATTCCCACCTCCTCCATACACAGAGTAGACAGGGATGGGCAACTTGGACATTGGCTACCCAAAATGGAGGGGCTACAAAAGCAAGAAGTGAGTGGCTTACAAGCTTTCAAGAGGGAACCTAGATCCAGAGGGTGTGGATAAAGGTAGAATCTCCACTGAGTAGTATCCAATCTGTCTAGGCAGGGCTGATGAAAGGAAATGTGGATAGGTTTCTTGTGATATAATAGTGAATAATTGTTATCAGGACTGATTGTGAGGGTTGGAAATGTAAAGGTAGATATTTTGTAGCAAGGAGGGGAGTGATTAACTTTTCAGTTTAGGAGTGGACCATCAAGGAAGAAGAGTAGAGAGTGGGACCCTACCCAGAGAAACAGTAATGTCTGAGAGGGAGGCATAGATGATGATGTGGAGACATGGAGAAGCTGGGGACTTTAGACCCAGAGAGAGAGAGGGGCTGTGTGCTGATGACTGGGGGCAGTCTTGTAGTGTATGCCCTTTGGTTG
>NW_006408783.1:2597866-2598864 GCF_000296735.1 Chrysochloris asiatica
AAAACAAAAATCCTCACCACTGGAACAATAAAAAACATTATCAATGGAGAAAAGATTGAAGTTGTCAATGACTTCATTCTTCTTGGATCAATTTTCAACACTCATAGAACCAGCAGTCCAGAAACCAAAAGACGTATTGCATTAGGCAAATCTGCTGCACAAGACCTTTTCAAAGTGTTGAAGAGCAAAGTTGTCAGCTTGAGGACTAAGGTGTGCCTGACCCAAGCTGGACGTAGAAGAATTGATGCATTTGAGTTATGGTATTGGAGGAGAATATTGAAATTGCCATGGGCTGTCAAAAGAACCAACAGATCTGCGTTGGAAGAAGTGCAACCAGAGGGCTCCTTGGAGGCCAGAATGGCCAAACTTCGTCTCTCATCGTTGGGACATAGTGTCAGGAGGGACCTGTTGTTGGAGAAGGATATCATGTTTGGTAAGGTGGAGGGACAGAGAAAAAGAAGAAGACCCCTATCGAGATGGACTGGCCAAGTGGCAGCATCAATCATGGCAACAATTGTGAGGTTGGCACAGGATTAGGCAGTGTTTCATTCTGTTGTGCATAGGGTCGCTATGAGTCAGTACTGACTCGATGGCACCTAACAACAACACTTTGTACATTTATCCCATGGTCTTTTGATGTTTTATGAATCATTCAATATTTTGCCTCTTGTATCCTTCAGTATTAAAACCCAGGGCTTGAATCTTTTCTTCATTTTCTCTCATCTTCAGAAATGCTGATTATGTTCTTCCTTCTGGCGTTCTGATTCCAGTCCATTGCATATTTCATTATAATACTTTACTTTGTCTTCTTGAGTTGCCCCTTGATAGTTTTGTTCAGCATTTTACTCCATCATTTCCTCCATTTGCTTGAGCTACTCTACATTCAAGAGCATGTTTTAGAGTCTCTTCTGACATCTATTTTGATTTTTCTTTCTTCCTTGTCTTTTTAATGACCTTTTGCTTTCTTTGTATATGATGTTCTTTTTTTTTTTTTTTTT
>NW_006408783.1:2608299-2629303 GCF_000296735.1 Chrysochloris asiatica
TCAAAAAGCCTGTAATTCCTTGCACAGTGATTTCTCAAAGAAACGGGTCTAAGCCTCTGGCGCACTAAGCTTTACGCGGGCCGTGAGACTGTGAATTCCCACCTGGGAGGCTCAACTCTCGAGCTTCCCCTCCCCGATCCCGGAGCCCCTACTCACGAGCACCGCCTGGCCACCCTGGCAAACCTGTATATGATGTTCTTGATATCATCCTAAAACTTGTCTGGTCAGTAGTGTTCATTGCTTCAAATCTGCTCTTGAAATGGTCTCTAAATTTGGGTGGGACATACTCAGGTCATATTTTGGCTCTCATTCACTCATTTTAATTTTTTTCAGCTTCATCCTGAACTTGCATATGAGCAACTGATGGTCTATTCCACAATCAGCCTCTATCCTTGTTTAGGCTGACGATGTTGAACTATGCCAATACCTCTTCCCACAGGTGTAGTCAGTTTGATTTATGTGTATTCCATCTGGTGAGGTCCACGTCTATAGTCACAATTTATGTTGTTTTTAAAGTCCTTGGTCTTTCAAAATTCTTTCATGTGATCTCTAGTTTTGGTTCTATCACCAGGTCATATTATCCAACTACTAATCCTTCCTCTTTGTTTCCAACCTCTGCATTCCAATCCCCAGCAATTATCAATGCATCGTAATTGCATGTTTGATCAATTTCAGACTAAGGAAGCTGGTACAATTCTTCAATTTCTTCATCACTGGCTTTAGTGGTTGATATGTAAATTGGGATAATGGTATTGACTGGTCTTCCTAGTAAGCATATGGATACTATTCTGTCACAGACAGCATTGTACTTCAAGATAGATCTTGAAATGTCCTTTTAGACGATGAATGTGATGCCATTCCTCTTGAATTTGTCCTTGCTGGCATATTAGCCATAGAATTGTCTGATTCAAAATGGCCAATACAAATCCTATTCAGTTCCCAGATGGCTAGGATATTGATCTTTTGCATTCCATTTCATCTTTGATGATTTAAAAGTTTCCTAGATTTATACTATATACATTTTGAGTTTTGATTACTAATAAATGTTTACAGTTGCATCTTCTCATTTTGAGTAGTTCCACATCAACAAAGGAAGGTTATGAAAATTTGCTCCATTCATGTCATTAAGGTCAACTCTACTTTGAAGAGGAAGTTCTTTCTAGTCATATTTTGAGTGCTTTCCAACCCAAGCAGCTCTTCTTCAGGCACTATATCAGATAATTTCCCAATGCTATTAGTAAGATTCTCAGTGGCTAATCCCTGAGAAATAGATGGCCTATTCCATCTTCTTAGTCTTAGTCTGCAAAGCCCACTGAAACCTGTCCATCCTGGGTGAACTCACTGGTATTTGACAGACATATCCGTGGCATAGCTTCCAGAAACACATAAGCTACCACAGTATGACAAACTGACAGATTAGTGTTAGGTCACTATTCCTAGATAGTTTCATGCATGGTATGTGTGTCAATAACCCATAGTTTTAATGCCCAAAGCAGACAGATAGTATAAGCTCTAGGTGTACATATCCAACTGTCTAATCTCTTTGTGAAGACCTCATACTTACCTCATGACTATAACACCCACCCATTTGCACAAGCCAGAAATCTAAGGGTCATCATGTATGCTTACTCTCTAGCCCATGTCCAGTAATCCAGGGGACCTTTCATATTAACTGCTAACTATGTTCTGGATCTTTTCAGTTCTTTTTATGTCCACCCCTATCAAACACACTAAGCTACTACTAGCATCTCTCACCTGAGAAGCTATACTAGCCTCCCAGGTGCTGCCCTGCATCTATTTAGGCTCCATCTTCACTCTTGTAGCCAGAGTTATCTTCTCAAGGCAAATCTGATTTATTGTACCCCATTGCAACTATTAAGATAGCCCCAATAAATCCTGCCTCTTGGTTTTGACACCTTGTGTAATACCCTCCAACATCATATCAGAATTAGTCTGTGTGTACAACAGGATCAGCAGAAAGGATATAATGCCATTCCAAGATTAGGTTAGAGAAGACAGTCGCTCTGTCCTGGTTCTGTCACACTTAACTCTGTCTTGATCTGAGGGAACACAGTTGCTCTGCATGGAACCTCTCATTGGAAATACCTTCAAGCAGAGGAACAGAGGCCTAGTGAGTAGACTTGGTAGTAGGTTCTCAGCCACAGTTAAGCTTCCGACAATTGCAGTCATCTCTAGTAAACCTCCTGTGAGATTCTGTGCCAGAACTACCCAGTGAAGCCACTCCAGGGTTCCCGATCCCAAGAAACTGGGTGACGTAGAAAGTTTATGTTTTAAGCTACTTTTTAGTTATCTAGTGCTGCTCTAACGGAAACACTACAAGTGGGTGGCTTTAACAAACAGAAATTTATTCTCCCATAATTTAGGAGGCTAGAAGTCTGAACTCTATGGGAAGCTTTCTCTCTCTGCTGATTCTGGGGGAAGGTCCTTGTCATCAGTCTTCTCTTGGGTCTAGGAGTTTCTCAGCACACACTTTGCTCCTGACTCTTTTTCTTGGCTGTACTCAGCTCCCTCTATCTGCTAGCTTGTTTAGTGACTTTTACATCTTAAAAGATACAATCAAGATACAATCTAATTCCATAGAGTGTATACTGCCTTGCTTATATATCTGCCTCTAATCCGTCCTTCTTAATATCATAGAAGTTAGGATTTGCAACATATATAATAATTACATCAGATCACAAAAAGGAAGAAAATTAAATTAATTCTGAAAATCACAGCCTAGCCAAGTAGACACACGGATACACAATTCAATGCATGACGGCTGCTAAGTTTGGGGGTAATTTTTTAATAGAGTAAGAGATAAATTGTGCAACATCCAACAGCGCCCCCATTGTGGTTCTCCAGGCTCTGTATAACGTAGTCACCATCTACCATTTCTGCTCTATCTGGTGCTATTTTCTTCTTTAGTCTCGTTGTCTCATTGTGATTCTACTGCCACTGTCACAACTTTGCGTATGCTGTTCCCTCTGCCAGAGTGCTCTTCTCAAACTTCTTCATCTGAGTAAAAATCTACCAATCTTTCAAATTCCGGTTCAAGCCATTTTCTCAAAAAAACCTTCTTTCATCTCTCAATTGACTGTCACCTCTTTCTACTATAAACCAGCATAACTTTCTGTACTTTTTTTTAAAATGACCATTTCTAATCTTATTTGAGGAAACAACTAATTACTTACAAAGCAGTACTTACTCACCATTCAAAAGGAAAATTAGGGTTAAATAAACAGCCTCTAGGAGCATAGGGTTGTTATGTGCCGTGGAGTTGGTTCCGACTCATAGCGACCCTGTACAGGTCTCATAGCGACAACTGTACAGGGTTTCCAAGGCTGTAAATCTTTACAGGAGCAGAAAGCCTCATCTTTCTCCCGTGGAACAGCTGGTAGTTTTGAACTGCTGAACTTGACGTTCACAGCCCGATTCACTGTGGGTTAATGCGCCAGACTGCAAAGCCGTTTGAACTGCAAGGTTGGTGGTTCAAGCTCACCAACTGGTCCTCGGAAACCCTGTACAGGGTTGCTATGGGTCAGAATCGACTCAACAGCACATAACAACAACAACAACAAGTAGCATAGTGGTTACGAAACAGGCTGCTAACCTTAGGGTCAGCAGTTAGAAACTACCAGCTGTTCAGTGGGAGAAAGATGAGGCTTTCTGCTCCCTTAAAGATTTACAGCCTCAGAAACTCTGTACAGAGTCGCTATGAGTGGGAATTGACTCCAAGGCACATCACCACTACCACCACCTCACTTAACATGACCGGGTTTCAAAGACCAGGTTGTTATGCGAAAATCAGTTACACAACAATGGAGGATAACCACATCATTACTTGACTGCCAAACCAAAGAGAATCGTGGCTCAGTCCAGTTGACAACCAACCTTAATCAACACAGCCAGTGTTACTCTTGCCTTGCACCTTGGTCTTCAGTTCATAAGACAAAATTTCGAGTAACTTGTCCAAGGTTATAGAGCCAATAGTGAAATCAAGATTTAAGTCTCTAGCCTCACTCACTGGGGCTGTCACATCAGTTGGTCTGAGTGTACTTTCATTCCATCCCCCATTTTTAGATCTTCATGGTAAACCTTTTCACCCTGACCCCTAAGTTCTAATTAGTTTCCTCTCCACTGGATCCTGCCTTCTAAGTGCCTGTTCGCCCCACTTTCAACCATGCAAGTCCTCATTGTGACACCTGCTCTCCTTTTTCCAGTTTGCTTCAGCTCCCACTACTCCAAAGTGCCTCCTCATTCACACGGGGCCTTTCTTCCCGGCCTGCTCTGTGTAGTCTACAGGCAAACTCTGTTTCACACAATTCTATGCCTTTATTTTGCCCCATTTAGGCTTTTTAACACACCTTCTTGTCATTTAGCATAAACCCGCAATATTTATTAGATATTAAATCCTATTCCCGTTCCTCCATTAACTTTCAGACTCCGGTTGATTGCACATTTATTAACAATGCAGTTTTACACAGAATGTTAAGAGCACTTTCTTTGTATTTTACAGAAGAGCTTGAAACAATATGGACTTTCAATTCATATTCAAACCCTAGCACAGCCCGATTTAATCTATGTAGCTGCATTACACTTCGTTTAGAGTTTAAAGGCTTAATAGCAATTATCAGGGAAGGAAAAAAGAGTGAAGTTTATTTTATATAACTGACTGGAAAATACATTCAAAAAACAGTGAATGAAACTTAATATGGTCTCATGCGCCCAGAAGGAGTCCTCGTGTGGCGCTGTGGGTTCATGCACCAGACTGCAAAGCCGTTTGAACTGCAAGGTTGGGGGTTCAAGCTCAGCAGCTGCTCCTTGGAAACCCTATACAGGGTCGCTATGGGTCAGAATCGACTCGACGGCACTTCACAACAACAACAACATGTGCCCAGAAGGAGGTACCCGATACTGTGGGGTGATTGCTAGGTCCAAATAATCTATCTGAAACTTCTGCTGCTGAAGGGGCGTGAAGTCGTCAGTCCCCTTTCTGCCAGTCTCCTTCACTACATAGCCAGGTCTTGTAAGAACTGTAAAAACAATGGCAAAATTGAAGTGGGTGCCTTTCTTTCTAGCTTCTGGGTAGACCTCTTTCACTAAACTTGTCAGTTCTTTCAAAGTTGCATCCATCCAAGTGTAGATCTGCAGCTCGCTGAATGGTGGTGGCCACGGCCCTTACTGGTAGATCGGCTTCTCTGATTCTTTAATTTCCTCCTGGGTGAAGCGTCACTCCACCGCTGTCTTCCTCCTCCAGCGCGCAGACGCACGCTCTGACCTCCAACCCCTGGCTCGAGCGTGAGAACCAAGCCTTTCCTGCTCCTGTACTCTTTTTGAAGTAATTAATCAACACTTGCATTGTATATTAATGTTGTTTTTGTAAGTGTCGTCCTGTCAGTTCCGACTCACAGTGACCCTGTGTAGAGTTTTTGAGGAGTGGCTGGAGAATTTGAACCACCAACCTTGAGGTTCAAACTAACTTTGTTGTACAGTACTGCACCCCACCAGGACTCCAATCTATGAACAGAAGCTAATATCCATTGCTGATGTAAATTCTTTACATAATTCACAACGCTCTCACAAGAATCCTGTAAAGTAGATGTTGTTAGAAATTGTTAGGTGCCATTGAGTCAGTACTGGCTCATAGAGACCCTACCATGCACAACAGAATGAAGCACTGCTTGGTCCTGGGCCAACCTCACAATTGTTGCTACAGTTGAGCCCAATAAAGTAGCTATTTCTCCCAGTTTATACAAGAAGAAACTGAGGCACAGGAAGATTAAGAAAGTTGCTTGAAGTCACTCAGTGATTTCACTGATATATTATGCAGTTGTGCATTTATTTGTATACTTCTTTAATTAACATTCATTGTCCCCATGAAATTGTAAGCCTCCATAACAACAAAGACCACTTCTCTTTTTGATCACAGTGATCCTGTCTTCCCTCCCAAATATTCAAACAACCATGCAATTTTCACCAAAGCTAGGGAAGATCTTTGCACAGGATTTCCACAGAGCAGGAAACCAAGAGGCCCTTTACCTCACTTTGGACAAGTATGTGAGATGACATACAATGGACAAGTCCAAATAAGAATCAAAAAGACAGTTGAAATTGAGTTGATCGTGACTCATGGTGAGTCAGTGTGTGTTGGAGCAGAATGACTGCTTTTGGAAGTGCACAGCTGGGTAGACTTGAGCCTTCACCCTATCAGTAGCCACATATGTCAACCCTTTGTACCACCCAGGGATTCTTAATTATGAGCTTCGTTGACTGAGGAACTCTTCCTTTTCTCTTGCTTTCTTTAATAATGTAACCCTACTCTTGAGAATACACGTCAGACTAGCATAAAGTATTAGCCTACAAGAGATTTCAGGGTAGACTACCACATAGGAAATTTGAGCCCTTTATTTTCTGTCTCTGAGCAAGCAGGAGCACATTGAATAAAAGGTAGTTGGGAGCTGGCAATAGGAGAAGTATGGGAACCTTTGGCCAAAGGCCGACGCTGACAGGCTTGTAGGAGGATGGAGTCACCAGAGCTTCTCCGGAAGCCAAAGCCCAAGACCTCACGGCCAACCCTCTGCTACTCAGGTCCTGCCAGACAGAAGCAGCAGGCCCAGCCACCCAGGCAGAAGACAGACTGGGAGCAGGAAGGGCAGTGTGCCAGACTGTGGAGCACGACACCAGGCCAGACAGCAGGCATCTACCATGAGCCAACTTCTAGCAATGCCAAACGAGCACATCGTCAAGATAAGGATGGCGACTTACATCTTGGCTCCTTTTGGGCTTCCTGCCCTAGTGAAGCCAGACTTGCATTGTACAAGGGACAGTGAGCCCAACACCTTTCACAGGCTTGCATGTGATCTGTGGTCACGGCGTTAATGCAGACGGTGTCCTGGGGAGCCAGTGGATGTACTTGTGCAAAGAAGAGGGTCTGCAAAGTATAAACATAGATCTATAGCATTATTAGCATGTTCTAGCACATTCATTTGCAACTGTTTGATACTTTAAAGATGAAAAATGTCAGTCAATTTCAAAGGACTACAAGGCTCAAAATGATATTGAAACTGTCATTATAAATCTGTCACAACCACAGAGTTTATAGAGTTTATAAAGCAGGCATGGTCTTTGTTATTCACCGGGACACTCTGTAAGGCCAGTGGTTTGCTGCCCTGACCACACTCTCATACAGTTTCCAGATGGAATAATTGCTTGTTGCAGTGAAAATACCATCTGGTGTTAGCCTTAGCCTGCCACCAGCTCAGCTCCTTTCGTCTCACAAGTGGCCCTCCTATCCTCTCCCTACTCCATTCCCACTGGGACACCCACTCCTCAGAGGCTCCCTGACAGACTTTATAGTCACTGCATATGCACTGAACTCTAGCAAAACTCCATTTGCCCAGGGATCGCCTTGGAGCAGCTGGCTGGCAGCATTCTCAGGTATATATTAAACTCAGAATTAATACAAATTCACTTTTTGACACTTGTGCTGTACCTGGCTGTGTGGCACAGCAGTCATCTCTCTGAGGAGGATCAGTAGTGGACAAGGGTATATTCCCAAGTCCATCTGTCAGTGACAGTGTGTGTGTAAACCCTGAAAATGCATAGCAGTGTGGTGGTCTTTTTGGTGTTAAGTATCATCCCTTATAGATCCTCTGGATTTTGAAACTCTTTTATTTCTCTAAATTAAGATCATTCCCTCTAAACCAAGTGTCCCTATTAGCTCTTGAGGAGCCAGGTCCTGGGCTAGTAGGTATAAATATACAAGGAGATAAGACTCAGCCTGTGGCTGGAGGGGGTCATGGGTTGGGGCACCAATAAACAAGACCTTGGGAACCACTGCTGTCTTCAAGACTGGCACAAGCCCTGTGAGACCACCGAGGGGCCTGAACCAACCAGGGTGGGGTGGGAGTGGTCAGGCAGGCAGAAAGGAGCACCTCCAAGCATGTGAAATGTTTTAACTAGCAGCATCTAGGAAGATGAACAGAGAGGGCAGTTTATGGCTTCTGCTCCAAAGGAGGGAATGATCACTCTTCAGGAAGTCTACTTGGTCAATTTAAAATCCTTGTAGAGAACAGATTTGCTGAATTCTTTGGTTTGTTGTTATACTATTATAATGTTATTAAGAGCTTTAATAGCATACTTAAAATTTTTTTCTAAAGGGTATATATTAGTAAATTTGGATTAGGATTAAACACACACAAACACAAATAGCAAATCACTGGTTAAGTGCTGTTGAGTTGGTTCTGACTCCTAGAGACCCTGTGTACTACAGAATGAAACACTACTCAGTTGTGCGCCATCCTCACAACTATTGTTACACTTGACCCTATTGCTGCTGCCACTGTGGCAGTCCATTTCATTGGAGATCTTCCTCTATTTTGTTGTCCCTCAACTTTACCAAGCCCGATGTACTTCTCCAGAGACTGGTCCTTCTTTAAACACGGCCCAAGTATGAGAGAAGTCTTGCCATCCTGGCTTCTAAGAAGCATTCTGACTCTACTTCATCGAAGACAGATGTTTGCTCTTCTGGTGGTCCATAGTACTTTTATTATTCATCTCCAACACCATAACTCAAATGTATCAACTCTTCTACACTTTCACATGCATATGAGGCTTGGTTCACGCACATATTAGCCCTCAAGCTGATTTCATAGCTCTTGAATACTTTAAAGATGTCTTGTACACAAGTTTCTCTAATACAATACCTTATTTGATTTCTTGACTGCTGCTTCCATAAGTTTTGATTTACAAGTTTTGATACATGTAAAATGATGACTTTGACAACTTCAATCTTTTCTCCATTTATCGTGATGTTATTTACTGGTCCAGTGGTGAGAAGTTTTGTTTTCTTTACATTGAGGTGCAACCCATATTGAAGGCTGTTGTCTTTGATCTTCTCAGTAAGTATTTAAATTCCTCTTCCCTTTCAGCAAGCAAGGTTGTATCATTTGCATATCACAGGTTGTTAAAGATTCTTCCTCCAATCCTGATGCCAAGTTCTTCTTCTTTGTATAATTCAGTTTCTTGACTTATTGTTTTCAGCGTACAGATTGGATAATTACAGTGGAATCACACAAACATGGTGCTCACTTCCTTTCCTACTTTACAATATCCTCTTGATCATGTATAGGTTCCTCATGAACACAATTAAGTGTTCTGAAATACCTTTTCTTCTCAATGTTACCTATAGCTTGTCATTGAAAGTTTGCATAGTAGAGAAAGCATAAATTGTATTCTCTACTTTCAACCAAGATCCATCTTATGTCAGAAATGATATCCCTAGCTCTACATCCTCTTCTGAATCTGACTTGGTTTTCTGGCAGTCCCCTGTTGAAGTGCTGTTGCAGTTGTTTTTTTAAGTTACCTTCAGCAAAATTATACTTGCATATGATATTAATGATATTGTTTGATGATTTCCGCTTTCTACTTTCTGACTCATAGTGATTCTGTATAGGGTTTCTGAGAAGTTGCTAGTGGGTTTGAACCACTGACTTTGTGGTTAGCAGTCCTATGCTGATCCTATAGCAAATCACTTAAACAAAGTAAAAGTTGATTTTCTCTTTTACTTAAAAGATACTGGATACAGTAACTTAAAAGGAACTTCCATGGTAACAAAGTGCTCAACAGTCAGCTGGCTCAGTGTTCTGCCCCTCATTACCTCCCTCGTGGTGCTGGGATGGCTAGCCCAAGTAGCAGGGGAAATGGGGGGAGGGGGAGAGGCTTCCTGAAAGTCCCATGTGACCTTCTACAAACAATGATGCTCTCTGCATCATTCAATAATTTGCCCAGAGAATCTTTCAATGATTAAAGTCAAGGCTTGAATTTTTTCTTCAGTTCCCCCAGCTTGAGAAATGCTGAGTGTGTTCTTCATATTGGTTTTCTGTTTCCAGATCTTTGCACATTTTGTTGTAATATTTTGCTTCATCTTCTCGAGCTGACCTTTGAAGTTTTCTGTTCAGCTCTTGGACCTCCTCATTTCTTCCATTTGCTTTAGCATCTCTACACTGGGGAGCAAGTTTCAGTGTCTCTTCTGACATCCATTTTGACCTTTTTCTTCTTTCTTGTCTAGATAGGTGTGGTGAAATGAGATGGGGATAAGATTCTTATAATTCAATAGTAAGTAATTGTTATCATGACTAATTGCAGCTGTCACAACTGTAAAGGTAGTTTTGTGACAAAAATGTGGGGGATAGTTAATCTTACATTCCAGAAACAGAGGACCCTCGGGCCACCAAGAGAGAAGAGCATTAGTGGAACATGGGATTCTATCCAGAGAAGCAGCAACACCAGAGATGGAGGCAGAGATGAGGGCATGGAGAGAAGGAGAACAGCTGAGGACTCTAGACTCATGGAAAGAGAAAGGCTGTGTGCTGGTGGCCAGGAGACAGGCTTGCAGAATGTGCCCTTTAGTGGTTTAAATGATTGTATATCTCTAAGTGTTTTTGTGTACATCTCCAAAACAAAACAAAAGCCAGAGGAAATAGAAGCAAATACTGTTGAATGTTGATGTCGGAAGGGGATTGTAATCATTGCAATGAAACAATGAGTGTAAAACTGAGTTCTTCCATATAAACTATCACTCAATTCACAATAAAAACTATTTTAAAAGCCACAAAAAAAAAAAAAAAAAAAAAAAAAAAAAAACCCTGAGATGTTACCATTAAAATTATAATGTGCTGAAGCTAGACAGGATCACACTTTGGGGCATTTCCAGACTGCACTAGACTGGACTGTCTGGTCCTACATCCCTGATAAGCTCTACCCTGCCTCATCCTGCCCCATCCTGCAGTTCTCCTTTGCAGGTGTTTCATGAAGTACATCCAAAGTCCAGTCCCAGGTGCTGCATCTATGGAATCTGATCTGTCATCTGAGGTACCCCACATGTATCTGCAGGCCAGCAGTGGTCTTTGAACTACCATTTTGAAAGTTTGGGGCTAGAGTGTGCGAAGAGTGAGCTATCTAAAGGAAGTAAAAGAAGGAAGATGATATCTACAAGGCATGAGGGGAAGATGTGAGTTCTGGTTCCAGCCAGCCCTGTGCAGGGGAATTCACCTATAATGTTGGGCATCCCCTAAAGGATTTCTTTGTAACAAGATTCTGAGCAAATCTGACTAGAAAGATAATACTGACTGCAGTGGATGAGGCAATAGAGAAACACCATCCCAAGGGCATCTCTTGTTTGACTTACGATAGCGGTCTCTCAGTTGATCTTTCTCCCACACTTGCCTGCCCCTGTCCATTCTCAAATCAGCAGCTAGAGACACATCCACGGTACTTTTAGTCTTCTTCTCCAACATCATAACTAGAATGTATCAATTCTTCTATAGTCTTCTTAATTCATTGTTCACTTTCACATGCATATGAGACTATTGAAAATACATGACACTAAGTGGAACAATGGTCCAATGCCCAGGTTTTAGGCTGGACCTCACTTCACACAACACAGAAACTGATGTCTTTACCACAGCTAAAACCCAGGTGGCCTCCCTGGCTCTTCTGTTGTCCCCACACTGTCCCACTTGCCATTTCTGGGCAACCAGGCAGACTACCCCTCAGGGTTGTTGTAATTGTCCCATGTCTACTCCCTTTCACATATCCACATACTGGCTGCCTCACCCCTCCTTCAAGTCCACACACAAATGTCACTTCATTAGTGAGGGCTGCCCTGGCCTCACTGTATAAAACTGCACACACATACTCCCAGTCCCTCCACTGCCACCCTTGGTTGTGCAATTTCTGCAGTACGTCATGTCACCCAATAGAGGACAAACAGATTCTGAAATCACCTTCATTCTACTTGCCAAGCACTGAGCCATGAGTAGGGCTGCACCCCCCAGAAGAAGGGATGTTCTTACCAAACACAAAGGTTCACACAGTGGGGCTACCATTTGCAACTTTTTTCCATCTAGAGTCTAGACAGAGCACCACTATTACATTTGCACAAAGGTACCTCTATTGGGGGCCCACATCCTGTCTCTTTTCGTTTTATATCATCACTGTGCATATTATATATTTCACTTCTTTGTCTATTCTCTTTCTTCCTCACTAAAATGTAAGTATATGAATTCTACTCCTTGCTAATTTCCCAGGGCTTAGAACAGTAGCTGGTATTTAACAGATTCTCAAAAAGTATTTCGTGAATGAATTATGAGTGAGTAAGCTCACTTACTTTGGGCATGTCACCAGGAAAGACCAATCACTAGGCATCATTCTTGGTCAAATAGAGGGTCGGCTGGGGACTCTTGGGCCCAGAGTCAGTAACATAGCCACAGAGGACTAGAGTGGAGAGTGAAGCATCTAGCTGATAAGAAGAGAGGGCATATGCATAAGATCACCCACACTTGAAGATAATACCCACTTGACCTGGCTTCAATGACTGGATGAACAGAGCTCAACTAGAAGAAGAAAGAAGAGGAAAAAAAGAGTAATCTGAAACAATTTGATGAACTTGACCTACACCTATGGATGCATTAGCTCAAAAGAGGGACCAAATCTTTACAGTGAGGCTCATTCCCAGCCCCTCCATACATAGGGATGGGCAACTTGGACATTGGATACCCAAAATGTGGGGCTATAAAGGCAAGAAGTGACTAGCTTCCAAACTTTCAAGAGGGAACCTAGATCCAGAGGGCATGGAGGAAGGTAGAATCTCCACTGAGTAGTATCCAATCTGTCTGGGCAGACCTGATGAAATGAGATGGGGATAGGTCCCTTGTGGTACAATAGTGAATAATTATTATCAGAACTGACTGTGAGGGATGGAAATGTAAAGGTAGATGTTTTGTAGCAAAATGAGGGGAGTGGCTGACTTTGCAGTCCAGGAGCGGAGGTCCCTGGAACCATCAAAGGAGAAGAGCAGAGTGCGGGACCCTACCCAGAGAAACAGTGACACCAGAGATGGAGGCAGAGACGATGACGTGGAGAAATGGAGCAGCTGGAGACTTTAGACATAGAGAGGGAGAGGGGTTGTGTGCTGACGACCGGGGTGCAGGCTTGCAGGATATAGCCTTTGGTTGGTTGATGATGCATGGAGGGGATTGTAACCATGGCAATGAAATGATATACAATAGGATGAATGTAAAACTAATGTTCTCCCATGTCAACTATCACATAATTCACAATAAAACATTTTTAAAAATGAAAAAATTAAGGATTGGTAAAAATGGAGGAAAGCCTTCATGAGCTGCAATGGCCCAGTGGCGGCAACAATGAATGTGTGCAGAGCAGCCATCATGAAGGTGGTGCAAAACTTCCTAGCACTCAGTTCTGTTATACATAAGGTCACCATGCATCTCAGCCAGGTTGACAACAAATAACAACATCCAAACAGAGGAAAAGGGAGAAGGAAGGCAGGGAAGGAGAGCACAGACCAGGAAACCTCTTTGTAGGGTATCTGGATACTTCATTTTAGAGAGAATGAGGTGATTGTAATAAGGGTAGAAAGAAAGGACTCGATTTTTTCTTTTGACCCTCTCCAACAGATCTATCCTGCGGGAGAAAGATGAGTCTTTCTGCTCCCACAAAAATTTACAGCCTCGGGTACGCTAGACAGGATCACTGTGAGTCAGAACCACTCAGTGTCACACAACCAGAACCACCACCACC
Organism: Chrysochloris asiatica; assembly: GCF_000296735.1. NCBI lineage: Eukaryota > Metazoa > Chordata > Mammalia > Afrosoricida > Chrysochloridae > Chrysochloris > Chrysochloris asiatica. The sequence continues at coordinate 2,621,908 of NW_006408783.1, forward strand.
ACCAACAGTGCTACCAGCCAATCAATATGTCTCCCCTCCCATAACCCCCCAGTTTCCATCAAGTTGATTCCTGGAAACCCTTCAGAATTGCAACAAAGTCCCAGTCAGTATTGCAACTGCTAATTCTTGCCCTGCTCGGCTGGATACGGCTTTGCCTCGGGTTTGTTTTCTATTCCTTCAATCTCTTTATCCATGGTTAGCCTTTTCGTTTTAAAAACCATTTCTAATGTCCCTTCATTTCTCTCATTTGAATTTTCATTGAAGTCCAACTGACTTCCTAATGGTTTGAATTCCATATTGAGACATCTGTCTGCTTGCTCCGCTTTCCCAGGCCTGGAGCAGAAAGCCTTTTGCTGTGATGTCTAATCATAGAACAAAACCTCAGAAAGTGCCCTATAGGGCACGTACAGGCCAGGCCAGTGAGCTCATCAAAGAGAAGCAATTGTGTGAGAAGGGGCTTCTTCCCCTGGGTCCTCTCCCCATGATTGAAAACACTTGCAATCTAGGGGGCAATGGGTGCAATGAGGGTCACAGATGAAGAGCTCACCAGGCTTTGTCTTTTCAATGAAAGCTCAGATTCTGAAATGAAGCACAGCACGAAGCAAGAGCTGTGCTAGTTGCCAAAGCTCCCACACAGCTGTGCACACAGCCACAGCAGCTGCAGCTGATTGAGAACCACCATGCACCCATTGTCAAGGGTAGGTGCTTCTGCGCATTGTCTTTGCTTCAGAAGCCATTTCCGGGTTCAAGAGACTTGGAGATGTTCTTTGCTCCTAGGGACCAGCTCTAGACTTCTTTCTTCACCTGAATATGTGAGTCTTTTGCTTCTGAAAGAAAATTACGACCTGGGAGCACTTTTAAAAAATGCACACACATATATTGTTGTTAAGTGCCATCCAGTCAATTCAGACTCGTAGTAACCCTGTATAGGGTTTTCGAGGAGCAGATAGTGAGCTTGAACCACTGATCTTGCAGTTCACACCAACCTTGTGGTGTAGTGCTTATTCCACAGGGCACACACACATATATAGTGTGGGGCTGTAGGATAAAGCACTGGACCCCAAGGTCAATTTGAATCACAGTGTCCGAGGTTCAAATTCACCAGCCACCCTTCAGAAACTCTATACAGGGTCGCTATGAGTCGGATCCAGCTCAACAGCATTTGATAGTGTGTGTGTGTGTGTGTGTGTGTATATATATATATATATATATATATTGTTGTTGTGTGCTGTGGAGTCGATTCCAACTCATAGTGACCCTGGACAGGGTTTTTGAGGCTGTAAATCTTCATGGGAGCAGAAAGCCTCATCTTTCTTCCATGGAATAGCTGGTGGTTTTGAACTGCTGGCTGTAAGGTTAGCAGCCCTATTTATAACCACTACTCACTCTCTATCTATCTATCTATCTATCTATCTATATATCTATATATATGTATTTATATTTATTTATATAATATATATAATATTTATGATGATAATAAGGGTATGTTAAATAATATTGCTACTGGGGTTCCAGTTCATAATGCACAGGCCCTAGTTAAAAATGTGTCAGCAATCAGTGGATGGATGCAGACCAGTTCTCTCACTAAAGTACTTGTCTTAGGCTCATTAGAATGACTTACAAAATAGACACTTTTTTTTGCCATCAGAAAACAATGATTTTTAGGTCAGGCCTAATATAGACATCTTTCCACAGCATTGAAGTTTTTCAACAAGTTATGAGAATGTTGCCCTACATAAAACAGAATTTTTAAAGATCTTTTAAGCATTGAAAGTGAACCCAGGAATGTCAGTATATAAAGAAACTTCCACTAAAGTCTAGAAACTGGTAGAAGAATAATGTAGAATTACCATTGATGTAACAGCCATTGGAGTTGGGATCTCACATGGTACAGAATTTTCAATTTTAAGCAAATGTCATGGCCTCACCAAACTTTCAGTTGAATGGATGCCTAAAGCATTGCACAGAAATCAATTATTTTAAGCAATATCAAAGTTAATGAAGAAAATTTGATGGAGCAAATTATAACCAAGGATGAGTCTTTGCAAATACAATCCATAGAACAAAACTTTGTTCTGTAAGTTTCCTAACAGGTACATTTACAGAAGCAGATCCCCAGGCCATCAATTGCTCATAGGCAAGTTCAAGTTGAAGCTGAAGAACATTAAAACAAGTCTACAAGAGTTAAAACATGACTTGGGCACAGAGACAGTGACATAGCCACAGAGGACTAGAGTGGAAAGTGAAGCATCCAGCTGATAAGAAGATAACACCCACACTTGCAGATAATACCCACTTGACCTGGCTTCAATGACTTGATGATCAGAGCTCAACTAGAAAAAGAAAGAAGAGGAAACAAAGAGTAATCTGATACAATTTGATGAACTTGATCTACACCTATGGATGCAGTAGCTCAAAAGAGGGACCAAATCTTTACAGCGAGGATCATTCCCACCCCCTCCATACACAGGGTAGACAGGGATGGGCAACTGGGACATTGGTTACTCAAAATGGGGGAGCTACAAAGGCAAGAAGTGACTGGCTTACCAACTTTCAAGAGCCAGAGGGCACGGAGGAAGGTAGAATCTCCACTGAGTAGTATACAATCTGTCTAGGTAGGGCTGATGAAAGGAGATGTGGGTAGGTCTCTTGTGATACAATAGTGAATAATTGTTATCAGGACTGACTGTGAGGGTTGGAAATGTAAAGGTAGATGTTTTGTAGCAAAAGGAGGGGAGTGATTGACTTTGCAGTCTAGGGCAGAGGTCCCAGGACCCATCAAGGGAGAAGAGCAGAGAGTGGGACCCTACCCAGAGAAACAGTGATGCTAGAGATGGAGGCAGAGACGATGACATGGAGAGATGGAGAGGCTGGGGACTCTAGGCCCAAAGAGGGAGAGGGGCTGTGTACTGATGACCAGGGGGCAGGTTGATGAATGGAGGAGATTGTAACCAAGGCAATGAAATGGCATTTGCTAGGATAAATGTAAAGCTAATGTTCTCCCATGTAAACTATCACATAATTCACAACAAAACATTAAAAAAAAAAAAAAAAGTTAAAGCATGAAATTGAACATATTGTTCCTGCCATGCAACAGCAGTTGTCCCACTTCCTCCCTGTGGTTCTTCCATTTTGCTCTCCTTTCCAACCATTCTGAACATTTTCCTTAGGTAAATGTTGCTCTTTAGAAATCATCTGAAGAACACATTGGATGCATTACACACAGACTGAAAACTAGAAGAATTATGGGACACTCTGAAACCAGAAGAACTTGATGGTGCCCATCTACCACTACCAACTGCTCTGAAAGAGGTCACACGAGATGGGCCCATATAAAGTAGGAGATAATGTGGAACAGGACTCTAAATTTAAAAAAGATTGTGCTAACTGGTTAGAAGGAGACTGGAAGAATCTGAGACTATGGCCCTCAACCATCCTTTAGGACTGGAATGGAACTTACTCTTCTAGACCAATATGCAACCAAGTTGTGGATAGGTACATAGAGAGGACAATGAAACTAGTAAGATATGCTCACTATGGAAGGTCAACCATTCAACATCAAAAGAGCAACCTTTTCCTAAAGACAACATTCAGAATGGTTGGGAAGGAGATAGGAATGGAAGACCCACAGGGAGGAAGTAAGACAACTGATATTGCATGGAAGGAATTGCAGTCATTGAGATGAAACAAAGTATATGTTTCGTTGAATGAGAAACGGATGATCTGCTCTGTAAACTTGCACTTAGTTCATACTAAAAAGTTTCAATGAAGAAAAGAAAACCATCCATTAAAAAAGCAGAAGGTCATCAAAAAGACAGGAAAGTAAGAAAAGACCAAAATGGATGTCAGAATAGACTCTGAAATAAGCTCTTGAATGTAGAGAAGCTAATACAGCCAGGAGAAATGTGGGAGTCAGAGAGCTGAACAGAAGAGTTCAAAGGACAACTAGAGAACATAAGTATTACAATGAAATGTGCAAAGACCTGGACTTAGAAAACCCAAAGGGAGGAATCAGGCGCAGTATTTCTAAAGCTGGAATAACTGAAGAAAAAAAGTCAAGCCTCACCTTGCAATATTGAAAGATCCTATGGGCAAAATATTGAATGATGCAGAATGCATCAAAAGAAAATGGAAGAAATACACAGAATTGTTATACAAAAAAGAATTGGTCAATGTTCACTTATTTTAATAGATACCATATGATCAAGAACCAAGTCGCACTGAAGGTACCGGCAAAAGACTAGGCTCCAGGAATTGATGGAAAACACCTTGAAGCGCTTCAACAAACTAATGCAGTACTGAAGGGACTCACTCATTGACACCAAGAAATTTTGAAGACAGCTACTTAGCCAAACATTGGAACAGATCAATATTTACAACCATTCCAAAAAAAGATGACCCAACAAAATGTGTAAATCTTCGAAAACTACCATTAAGCAAGTAAAATTTTGCTTAAAGATAATTCAAGAATGATTGCAACAGTACATCCAGGGGGAGTTGCCTGAAATAGCTACCCTATATAGGGATCCCAAGGAGTGGCTGGTGGGTTTGAACTTCCAAACTTGTAGTTAGCCGTCTGCTGCTTATTCTACAGTGTCACACCAGGACTCCTGGAAGCAGCAGTCAAGAAATCATCTGATATATAGCATTAGGCAAATCTGTTTTAAAAGACCTTTTTAAAATGCTAAAGGGCAAAAATAACAGTTTGAGGACTGAGGTGTGCCTGTCCTGAGCCATGGTATTTTCAATTGCCTCAGGTACATGTGAAAGTTGGACACAGAATAAGGAAAACCATAGAAGGACCTATGCATTTGGATTATGGTATTGGATAAGAGTATTAAAAGTACCTTGGACTACTAGAAAAACAAATTTGTCTTAGAAGAAGTACAGCCAGAATGCTCCTTCTTGTTGTTAAGTGCCATCGAGTCAGTTTCGACCCATAGTAACCCTCTATAGGGCTTCCGAGGAGCAGCTGGTGAGCTGAAACTGCCGACCTTGCAGTTCAAACAGCTTTGCAGTCTGGCGCATTAACCTACAGTGTCATACCAGGACTCCCAGAATACTCCTTGTTGTTGTTGTTGTTGTTGTTGTTATGTGCCATGAAGTCGGTTCCTACTCATAGCGACCCTGTACAGGTTTCCAAGGCTGTAAATCTTTACGGGAGCAGAAACCCTCATCTTTCTCCCATGGAACAGCTAGCTGGTAGTTTTGAACTGCTGACTTGAGGTAGGCAGTCCAACTCGTAACCACTACGCTACCAAAGCTCCTTAGAACTCAGATAAAGAGCCTTCATCTCTCATACTTTGGACATGTTATCAGGAGGTACTGGAGTCCTTGTGTGATGCTGTAGGATAACAGTTGGACCACAAGGTTGGTTTGAACCACAAGGTTGGCGGTTCAACTCACCAGCTGTCCCTCGGAAATCCTAGATAGTGTCTCTGTGAGTTGAAACCAATTCAACAGCGTTTAACAACAGCAATGACAACATCAGGAGGTATCAGTCTATGGAAAAGGACATAATGCTTGATAAAATGTAGTCAGTGAAAAACATAGGGACCCCTAAAAAGATGGATTGATGCAGTGGCAACAACAATGAGGGCAAATGTAGCAACAATTATGAGGATGGCTCAGGACCTGTCAAAGTTTGCTTCTGCTTTGCATAGTGTCACTATGAGTCAGAACCAAGTTGACTACACCTAACAACAACAGATTGCCAGATCTTCCTTTCTAGGTGCAACTTTTCAGTTAGCAGTTAAGCACTTAGTTGCTTTTGGTTTTTCAATTTACTTTGCAATATTTTCTATTTGCTATGTGACTTTTCAAATTTGCCCTCATTTTAGCCATCCTGCAGTATAATTTTTAAGAGAAAGGATCAATCTTATGGCAACTATGATGTCATTTCTCTTTTTTCTCCATTTGTACAGTGCCATGTAGAAGTTGAGAGTCCTGGGGTGGCGCTGTGGGTAATGTGCTGGACTACAAAGTCAGTTTGAACTACAAGGTCAACGGTTCAAACTCACCCTATACAAGGTTGGAAACACTATGCAGGGTTGCTATGGGTCAGAACCGACTCGACAGCACTTAACAACAACAACATGCAGTAATTGTGGGGATGTGGGCTCCATGGAAAGATGTTAAACAATTTAAACAGGAGGCCAAGGGAACTGAAAAATCTCATATTAAAATTAAAAATAAAATACAAAATGTACTAGAATTGCTTAACTTATGTTCTATTTTGCTGAAGGGAGCTAGATCAGTACACTGTCTTTTCTAAGCTTTCCTGATTTCCCACAAGAATTTTGCTTGGTTCTTTCCACTCCTGGGCAGCTTCCAAATATGCAATGTTATTGAGCGTGCCCTTTCTTCGTCTGTGTGGCTGAGCGATCACAGGAATTTTAGGGGTTAGGGCTGTTGCCCTCAGTGAGCTTTCTGTCTGAGAAAGCAGCTTTAATATAACAACCAAAGGCCCTTTAAGTACTGGGGTTTGAACGCTCACCCTTGAATGAGTGCTCAGATGTCCTTTGGGATGTGAGGCATGAGTTGCACCCAAATGTCTGGTTGCATTTGTCTCTTGGGCTGAAACATCTGATACAGATTAAATACAGAGCTAATTAGCTTTCTTGGGCCAACTCATTTTTGGATAGGTTTCTTCTGGGAAAAAAAAAAAAAAAGATCTTAAAAACCTTTAATATAAATTATTCTCAAGGACCCTCACAAACCCTCATTAGTCTCAACTCTAATAAGGGGAGTTCCAGTTTATTATTGTATGTCTTTCATATATTTTCCCAATATTAAATATTAAAATCCAAGTTTAGTTTAATATTTTCTAATTCTTTCTCAGGAAAAAAAAATTTAGATGCTTAATCTCTAAGGAAAAGAAGAAGGATATCAACTTCTTTGCAACTCAAAATAATTATAACTTACAAATGATTTCAGACATGAGCAAATGGGATAATTAGCCCATATATTAAAATAAATGGGAAAATCTAACAGAAGTTAGATATATATATATTTTAAATTATTTAGAGAAAGCAAACTCATTTTTACATAAAACAATATTGTAGGGTCCCTACTATGTACCAAACACCAAAGTAGGCCTTTTGTAGCACTAACTAATCCTCATAAAGACCTTTCTGGGTAAATGTTATTCTCCCCATTTTATAGATGAAGAAACCAGGACATAAAGGTTATAACTAATTTTGTACAGTTCATAGATAATAAGTAGATTTGAACCCAGGGTTACCTAGCTCCAAAGTATTTACCCTTTTTATTTACATAGTGGTGTTATTAACAAAATCTAAAATTGTTGTTATGTGCCATCGAGTCGGTTCCGACCCATAGCGACCCTGTATAGGGTTTCCGAGGGTGTAAATCTTTACGGGAGTAGAAAGCCTCA
>NW_006408783.1:2630008-2631292 GCF_000296735.1 Chrysochloris asiatica
TCAGCAGTTCGAAACTACCAGCTGTTCCGTGGGAGAAAGATGAGACTTTCTGCTCCCATAAAGATTTACAGCCTCAGAAACCCTGTGCAGGGTCACTGTGAATCAGAACCGACTCCACAGCACACAACAACAACAACAAAAAAGTTATTCTGGTTGTAGGGTACATTCAGCACACAGGCAGTGTAGTCCTGCACACTAGCTTCTTTGCCTACTCTTTGGTTTCCTTCTCTCTCTTTTGTTCTGGATGAGTAGAGACAGAAGTGGTGTCTTACAAGGTTTCTCATAAGCTTTTAAGATCGTAGACATGACTCAGCACACTTGGGTGTAGAGCATAAACTATACTAAACCAAATGGAAAACTTGTTCCATGATACGATGGTCCTAAACCTATAAGTCCAGAAAAACAATCCTGCAAGATGTTTGGTCATGCCAAAGAAACATCTAACATAGAGATACTAAAGCAAATGAAAGACAAAGAGCTAAACAGCTTGAGAAGACAAAGTCAAGTCTTAACAAAGAAATATGCAAAGATTTAGGATTACAAAGCCAAAGGGAAGAATAAGCTCAACATCTCTCAAACTGGAAGAACTGAAAAAAAAAATCCAAGCGTTGACATGAAAAATTTAAGGATACTATGGGCAAAAATAATGAGTGATGCAGAAAGCATCAAAAGAAGATAGAAGGATAGAAAGCTTATAAGTCTGTCTTCTGCCTATAACTGATTGGAATACCTAAAGTGGGGTTACAATATGCCCAGTGAAGGAGGCTTCCTGTGGAGCCTCTGCATTACATAAGACCATAGGTGGAATCCTGAACCTCATCCAGAATCTTCTGAGGTAGGAAATTTCCACTTGAAAGGACAAGCAGACCAGCCTGGAGCATCTAGAAGAATAGAAGATACTTCTTGAAAGAAAGACCTACAGGAAAAATACAAAACATTAATAGTAGTCTGACTGCTTACTACAAGAACAAGCAAATTGCTCGCCCAAAAGACTTCAATGCAAATGATTGGGTCTCCTCAGGGCAAACCCCCTTCCAAGACTAAGACTCAATGGGAATACATGAGCCAACATGCGCTGTGATTGGTGACCACGTTTGTCACCAATAAGGACAAGTGAGGGCAAAACAGCAATGAAGGTGTGAGCTAAGCCCCACAATGTTCAATAGACTCCTGTGAACCCGGGTGGAGACTGGTTGGCCAGCAGTGTAGCAAGACCTGAGGACTCTTGGGCCCAGAGTCAGTGACATAGCCACAGAGGACTAGAGTGGAGAGTGAAGCATCCAG
>NW_006408783.1:2632871-2633954 GCF_000296735.1 Chrysochloris asiatica
ACCATGCTCCTGGATAGGAAGACTTAACATTGTGAAAATGTCAATACTGCCCAAAGCAATTTACACATAGAATGCAATCCCAATTCAGATTCTAACAACATTCTTCAAAGAGATGGAAAAAAACAATTACAAACTTTATATGGAAAGGAAGACCCAGGATAAGGAAAGCACTGCTTAAGAAGAAGAATAAGGTTGGAAACCTCTCACTCCCTGACTTCAAATTTTACTACACGGTCAAAACAGCTTGGTTGTGGTGCAATGATAGATACATTGACCAATGGAACAGAATCAAGAGCCCAGAAATTAATCCAGCGACATACAGCCAACTGATTTTTGACAAAACACCAAAATATATCGCACGGGCTGGGGATAGTTTCTTCAACAGATGGTGCTGGCAGAACTGGACAGCGATATGCAAAAGACTGAAACAAGACCTTTACCTCACACCTTATACAAAAACCAACTCAACATAGATTACAGACCTAAATATTAATTCCAGAATTATGAAGGTCATCAATGAAAAAATAGGAACAAATGTGAGGGCATTAGTTCAGGGAATACACAGACTTCCAAATATGTTAAAAACTATACAAACAAAAGTAGACAAAATAGGTGAGTGGGACATACTAAAAATTAAAAACTTATGTGCATCAAAAGACTTCACCAGAAGTGTAAAAAGGGAACCCACAGAATGGGAAAATATCTTTTGCAATGACACATCAGACAAGGAATTTATTTCTAAAATATATATGAAACTACAACACCTCTACAAGAAAAAGACAAATAACCCAATTAAAAAATGGGCACGGGGCATGAACAGACACTTCATCAAGGAGGAGATCCAGGCAGCCATCAAACATGTGAAGAAATGTTCACGGTCACTAGCCATTAGAGAGATGCAAATCAAAACAATAATGAAATATCATCTCCCACCAGCAATAACAGCAAAGATTAAAAAAAAAAGTAGAGGACAATAAATGTTGGCAGGGATGTGGAAAGCCTGGGATGCTCCTGCTTTACTGGTGGGATTGCAAAATGATCCAACCTCTTTGGAAAGCAATATGGCATTTCCTCAGAAGTTTA
>NW_006408783.1:2634054-2635149 GCF_000296735.1 Chrysochloris asiatica
TACCTTGAAGAATAACAAGGAAGCTGCAAGCCACCGCATAACATGGATGAACTTTGGGGACATTATGTTGAGTGAAATTAGTCAGTCACAAAAGAAGAAATACTGCATAGGACCACTACTGTAAAAGACTAAGAAAAAGAACACATACTAAAGGGAAGTGGGGGATCCTTTCCTGGTTACAGTGCTGGGACGGGGGAAATACACAAGAAGGGGGAAGGGAAGGGAAGAACAAGGCAGATAGAAGAACAGTTAAGCAGGTTTGCATGGGCTAAGAGGGCCAGAGGTAAATAATGATATATACACAACCTTGGAGCAATAGGGCTCTGGGATAAAGGGATTGAGACATGGTTGGAATGGGGAAAAGGAGAGAAATAATGTTAAGATGCTTGACTGTCTTTTAATCTTGGTTTCCCTTGCATACTATTATAAAATATGCATTTGAGAGGGAGAGAAAGGAAAAGCCAGAAATATTACCATAGAAAACTTGTAAGTCTGTCTTCTGCCTATAACTGATTGGAATGCCTATAATGGGGCTACAATGTGCCCAGTAAAGGAGGCTTCCTGCAGAGCCTCTGCATTACATAAGACTATAGGTGGAATCCTGAACCAAATCCAGAATCTTCAGAGGTCAGAAATTTCCACTTGAAAGGACAAGCAGACCAGCCTGGAGTGGCTAGAAGAACAGAAGATACTTCTTGAAAGACGAACAGGAAAAATACAAAACAATATAAGCAGACCGACCAATTACAACAAGAACAAGGAAGTGGCTCACCCAGGTGAAATCAAGGCAAGTGGTTGGGTCCCCTCAGGGCAAACCCCCTTCCAAGACTAAGACTCAATGGGAATACATGCTCTGATTGTTGACCGCGTTCATCATCGATAAGGGGAAGTGAGGGAAAAACAGCAATGAAGCTGCAAGCTAAGCCCTATAACATTCACAGTTCCTACTGTGAACCCAGCTGGAGACCTAGTTGTCCAGCAGTGTGGCCAGACCTGGGGATTCTTGGGCCCAGAGTCAGTGACATAGCCACAGAGGACTAGAGTGGAGAGTGAAGCGTCCAGCTGATAAGAAGAGAGGGCATATGCATAAGAACA
>NW_006408783.1:2635249-2643572 GCF_000296735.1 Chrysochloris asiatica
AAAAAAAAAAAAAAGGAAGAAGATGGAAGGAATACACAGAATTACTGTACTAAAAAGAAATGGTTGGTGTTCAACCATTTCAAGAGGTAGACTCTGACAAAGAACCAAGGGAAGGAAGAAGTTCAATTGCACTATAGGCATTGGCAAATTACAAGCCTCCAAGAATCGATGGAATACAAATTGAAATCTTTCAACAAACCGATGCAGCACTGGAGGCACTTACATATTTGTGCCAAGAAATTTGGAAGACAGCTACCTGGCCAACTGATAGATAAAGATCCATATTTGTGCCCATTCCAAAGAGAAGCAACCCAATGGAATGTGGAAATCATCACACATTATCATTAAGATCACATGTAAGTAAAATTTTGCTCAAGATAATTCAAAAATAGCTGAAAGAATACATTGTCAGGGAACTGTCAGAGGTTCAAGTCGAATTCAGATGAACCCAGGAACAAAGACTGTCATTACTGACATCAGATGGATCTTGGCTAAAAGTAGAGAAGTCCAGAAATATGTTTATCTGTGTATTATTGACTATACAATGGCTTTTGGCTGTATGGGTCATGACAAGCTATGGACAATATTGCAGAGAATGGGTATTTTGGAACACTTAATTTTGCTTAATTGTGAGGAATCTGTACATAGATCAAACAAGGGGCAGTCATTTGAAAAGAACAAGGGGACACTGAATGGTTTAAAATTAGGAAATGTGTGCCCCAGAGTTGCATTCTTTCACCAAACTTACTCAATTTGTATTCTGAGCAAATAATTCGTGAACATGTAGACTGGATAATATGAAGAAGAACATGGCATCAGGATTGGAAGAAAACTTACTAACCACCTGTGATATGCAGATAACACAACCTTCCTTGTTGAAAGTGAAGAGGGCTTAAAATACATAATGATAAAGATCAAAGACCACAGCCCTCAGTATGGGTTGCATGTAAAGGAAACAAGAATCCTCACCACTGGACCATTAAATAACAACACGATAAATGAAATTAAAATTGAAGTTGTCAAAAACTTTATTTTGCTTGAATCCACTATCAATACTCATGGAAGATGCAGTCAAGAAATCAAGTGATGTGTATTGCATTAAGAAATCTGCAGCACAAGACTTCTTTAAAGTGTTCAAAAGCAAAGTTATCAGTTTAAGGATTAAGGTGTGCCTGACCCAAGCCATGGTGTTTTCAATAACCTCATATGCATGTGGAAGTTGGACAGTGAATAAGGAATTTTCTTTTGAGTTAATGACATAACAGAAACATATTAAAAATACTGCCAGTTGAGCAAACAAATCTGTCTTGGAAGAAGTATAACCAGAATGCTCCTTAGCAGTTAGGATGGTGAGACCTTATCTCTCATATTCCAGACATATTATCAGGAGGGATCAGTTCCAGGAGAAGAACATCATGCTTGGTAAAGTGGACAGACTGTGCAAAAGATGGAGATACCCAATGAAGTGGATTGGTACAGTGGCAGCAGCACTGGACTCAAGCGTAAGAACGACTGAATATGGGGCAGGACTGGGCAGTTTTTCCTTCTGTTGTGCACAAGGTTACTATGATTCAAAACTGACTTGAAGGCACCTAACAACAATAACAACAATGTGTGACAGGAATCAGATTTTTCATTCAATTGTATTTAAATAACTACACATATTAGAACAAGCCCTGGTGTGGTGCTATGGGATAAAGCAGTGGACAGCAAAGTGGATTTGAACCACAAGGTCAGTGGTTCAAACTCACCAGCCGTTCCTTGGAAACCTTACTCAGGGTTGCTATCAGTTAGAACCTGCTCAATAGCACTTAACAACAACATATGTTTATCCCCCACCTATCTGTCAGTTTGTCATTCTGTGGTGGCTTGTGTGATGCTATGATACTGGAAGCTGTGCCACCGGTGTGTTAAATACCAGCAGGGTCATCTCTGGTAGACAGGTTTTAGCTGAGCTTCCAGACTAAGACAGACTAGGAAGAAGGAAAGGTGGACTACTTCTGAATGGTTAGCCACTGAAAACCTTCTGAATAGGAGTAGAACACTGTCAGATATAGTACCAGAAGATGCGCTCCTCAAGTTGAAAGGCACTCAAAACGTGATTGGGGAAGAGCTGCCTCCTCAAAGTAAACTTGACCATTATGATGTGATTGGAGCAAAGCTTTCAGAACCTTTATTTGCTGATGAGGCACAACTCAAAATGAGAAGAAACAGCTGCATTAATAATCAGAACATGGCATCTAGAAAAATTGGAGGTTGTCCAAAATGAAATGAAATGCATGAAGATCTATATCCTAAGCATTTGTGAGCTGAAATTGACTGGTATTGGCTATTTTTAATCTGACAATCATATGGTTTACTATACAGGAAACATAGCATTGGAAAGGAATCACTTCACATTCCTTATCAAGAAGAACATTTCAAGATTTATTATGAAGTACAATGCTGTCAGTGATAAGATAATATCTGTATGCCAACAAGGGAAACTAGTCAATACCACTATTCAAATTACACACCAACCACTTAGCCAGTGATGATGAAACTGAAGAATTCTGTCACCCCTTCCAATCTGAAATCAATCAAGCATGCAATCAAGATACAATGATAATTACTGCCAGTTAAGATGAAATTGAAGATTTCTATCTATTCTTTCAGTCTGAAATCAGTCAAACATGTAATCGAGATGCAATGATAATTACTGGTGATTGGAATGTGAAAGTTGAAAATAAAGAGGAAGGATCCATAGTTGGAAAATATGGCCTTGGTGGTGGAAATTATGCTGGAGATCACATGATAGAATTTTGCAAGAGCAGTGACATACACATTGCAGATACCTTTTAAAACAACATAAAAGGCTACTGTGCACACAGAACTTATTAGATGGAATAGACAGAAATCAAATTGACTATATCTGTGGGAAGAGACAGTGAAGAAGCTCAGTATCGTTAATCAAAACAAGGCCAAGGGCCAAAATGCATAGGGTTATTATGAGTCAGAACCAACTCAATAGCATCTAACAACATATATTTATAATTAAAGTTTAAATATAAGTGGTAAAGAGAAAATTTTAAAGTAAATATAACATCAAAGTTGTGGGTTGTTGTTGTTTTTTCCTGAATGACTTTATAAAATTCCTGGAAAACAGACGGTGGTGGTGGTTGTGTGCCATGGAGTCTTTTCTGACTAATAGCGAGCATGTATAGGGTAGGGTCTCCAAGTATGTAAATCTGTATAGGAGCAGAGAGCAGAAAGTCTCAGTTGTCTCCCCAGGAGTGGCTAGTGGTTTTTAATTGCTGACCAAGGTTAGCAGCCCAACACATACCCACTTCCCCACCAAGGCTGTAGAAAACAGCTGAGCCTCTTGTAATTGTTGATTCATCCCTTAAGTATTTATACTGCAGAGCAAGAGTTAATTTTTCTAATGCCCATCAATCCTAAAGTGATGTGGATTGGGGTCACAGTTTTAATTCTCAGTTTACACTTCTCATCTCTGCCTTGGAAGAAGAAAGGACACCTTTGTTTTCCCTACTTAAAAAAACGAAGAACACTGCCATGGGATCAATGCTAACTCATAGTAACTCTATAGGACACAGTAGAATTGATTCACAGGACTTCCTAGACTTCAAATATTTAGGGGACCAGACAGTGACCTCTTTCTTCCCCAAAACTGGTGGTGGGATTGAACCACCAACCTTGAGGTGGTTGTTGATGTTGTTAGGTGCCATTGAGTCACTACCAACTCATAACGACCCTACATACAACAGAACAAAACACTGCCCAGTCCCGCGCCAACCTCACAACTGTTGCTATTGCTACACTTGAGCCCATTGTTACTGTTGCTGGGCCTATCCATTTCATTGGGGGTCTTCCTCTTTTTCTCTGATGCTCCATTTTACCAAACATGATATCCTTCTGCAGGGACTGGACCCTTGTGATAATATGTATAAAGAATGAGAGTCACAGTTCAGCCAACTTGGTTTATAATGAGCATTCTGGTTGTACTTCTTCCAACACAGATTTGTTTGTTCTTTTAGTGGTTCCTGATACTTTTAATATCCTCCAACAATGTAATTGTTGCATTTTTTTCCTACAGTCTTGTTTATTCGATACCAAATTTTCACATGCATATGAGGTTATTGAAAGTATCATGGCTTGAGTCAGGCACATTAATGTCAAACTGACATCTTTGCTCTTGAACACCTTAAAGAGGTTTTGTGCATCAGATTTGCCTAATGCAATATGTCGTTTGATTTCTTGACTGCTGCTTCCCTGAATATGGATGGCTGATCTAAGCAAAATGAAGTCTTTGAGGTTAGCAAGCCAGTACTTAATCCATTGTCCCACCAGGGCTCCTTATCTTTATTTTAGTAAATTTAAATATGGCAAAGGAGAAAAAAAACTTATTTTGATTTTTCTTTTCTCTTTTTTTTAATCAGTGCATATATTTTTTCCTGAAATTTTCCCTTCCATTCATAACATGCAATCCACAACTGGTCATTCATTACTTGATTCTTTAAAAAGCAGAAGCTTTCAGATAGTGTACATTTCTTTCTTTCTGTTGTTCTTTATTTTGTAGTGTATATAAGTATGGCAACTAAAACCTAATGAGAAAAACACTGGCCCTACCCACTCAGATAAATTTCCTTGCTTTAAGGGACACTGTCCCTTTACTGGCCAGGGAGGACACTATGCACCTGATCAAGCTGCTCCCTTCTCCAAAAAAAAAAAAAGTTGTCCTTAGGTAAGTGGGAGCCAGCAGCCTAGGAGATTGTTCCCCCCACCCGGGACCTACTCCATTCATCCCTTATCCATATGCCAGAGTAGAAGCCCACAGAGTTTTGCTCAGGTTGGGGCCAATTTTATCATGTACTTCCTGCTGCCGGGCTGGTGGTAGATTCCAGCTGAGGTTCTATCCTTGTTTGTATCTTTCCTTTTCCTGCCTGCTCCTCTATCTAACCCCTTCTTCAGAGTCTCAATAAATCACAAGAACCTGAATCCCAGGGAACTTGCTTCTAGTGGACTTAGCCCAAGACATCATGCAAGGGCCTAACTTCTTTACTTCAGTAAAAAGCTCCACATCAATATCTGGACTCCTCTGACCCTTCCTAAGACTGTATAAAATGTATTTTCACTAATAGGCTTTGAGAAATAATACGCATTTCTTTTTCTTTTCTGTGCAAAATTTATATCTGAGATACTGCACAGGTAAAAAGTTATGCAATGGCGTTCTTTTCCTGACTGGTGTTTTTGACACTGCAACTGCTGATAACTGAAGATGTCTTCAGGAACTGCAAAAATTGGGCACCCTGCTCCCAACTTCAAAGCTACAGCTGTTAGACCAGATGGTCAGTTCAAAGATATAAGCTTGTCAGACTACAAAGGAAGATATATTGTGTTCTTTTTTAATCCTCTTGATTTCACCTTTGTGTTCCCCACTGAAATCATTGCTTTCAGTGACAGGGCAGAAGAATTTAAGAAACTCAACTGCCAAGTGATTGTTGCTTCTGTGGATTCTCACTTCTGTCATCTGGCTTGGATCAACACACCCAAGAAACAAAGAGGACTGGGACCCATGAATATTCCTTTGGTAACAGAGCCCATGTGCACAATTTCTCAGGATTATAGGGTCTTAAAGGCAGATGAAGGCATCTCATTTGGAGGACTCTTCATCATTGATGATGAAGGGATCTTTGACAGATCACTGTAAATGACCTGCCTGTTGGCCGCACTGTGGATGAGACCCTGACTAGTTCAGGCCTCCTAGTTCACAAACATGGGGAAGTGTGCCCAGATGGCTTGAAACTTGGCAGTGATACCAACAAGGCTGATGTCCAGAAGAGCAGAGAGTACTTCTCTAAGCCGAAGTGAGCACCGGGCCGCTTGAATGCCAGGTGGCAGTGAGCAGCCTTGGGAAAAAACCCAAATCTCTTTTGTAATTTCTTTATGCTTCTAACACAAAGTCTGAGACTTGGCTGAGATATGTGGTATGACAGGATAGACCTTTCCTGTGGGAGTTGAGTGGCCAAATTTCCTTTTCGACCTTGTGGAAATGGCCTTGAGCTGGACTTTGGGGCAGACCAGCTGATGTGTATCATGTTTCAGTAGTGCACTATGAGCCCATTGATATTTTGTAGTTTCTATTAAACTTGACTTAAGACCTTAAAAATAAATAAAATAAAATAAAATAGATTGCACTAAATGGAGGGAAAAGTTAATGGACTATAAGGTAACCTCAAAGAAAATAAACACTTCACAACGTATCAAGAAAATGAAAATCCAAGAAGAACATGGAAGCATTAAAACTATGGAGAAACACACAAGTAAGAACACAAAAACCATAAACTCAGGAAAGGAAGACACACAGAACAACAAAAAAAGCAGCAATACCACACACAAAAAAAAACCCATAATGGCAGCAATTAATCCATACCTATCGATAATTACACTGAATGTAAACAGATTAAATGCATCAGTTAGGAGACAGAGGGTGGCAGAATGGATCTTTCAATATGCTGTCTGCAAGACACAACTCTCACACACAGAGAAAAAAACAGATTAAAAGTCAAAGGATGAAAAAAATATATATCAAGCTAATTGCAATAAAAAACAAACAGGACTGGAAGTGCTAATCTCGGATAAAATAAACTTTAAGGCAAAAACAAGCATAAGAGATAAAGATGGACATTAACTCATGATTAAAGGGACATTTGAACAAGATGAAATAACCATAATAAATATCTCTGCTTCCAATGAAAGAGCTCCAAAATATATAACACAAACTCTAATAGAGTTGAAGAAAGAAATAGACGAATCTACAATAATGGTGGGTGATTTTAATACACGGCTTTCAAAAATGGATAGAACAACCATAAAGAAACTTGACAAAGACACAGAAGAACTAAACAACACAATCAGCCAACTGGACTTCATAGATGGACTGGACCTCAAAAACAGCACAATACACATTCTTTTCCAGTGCACATGGAACATTCTCCAGAACAGACCATGTTTTAGGCCACACAAAAAATCTTCATAAATTTACAAATATCAAAATACTACAAAGCATCTTAGACAACAATGCTATAAAATTAGAAATCAACAATAGGAAGACCAAGGAAATAAAGTGAAATAAATGGAAACTTAATAACATCCTGTTGAAAAGTGATTAGGTAGTAGAATAAATTAAGCGTGAATTCACAAAGTTCCTAGAAACAAATGAAAACAAAAACACAACATACCAAAATCTTTGGGACATGACGAAAGCAATGCTGAAAGGACAATTTATTGCAATAAACGCACACATGCAAAAAGAAGAAAGTACCAAAATTAACACAGCATCTGCAACAATTAGAAACAGACCAACAGAGGGAACGTACAGCCACCAAAAGAAAAGAAATAATAAAGATTAGAGCAGAAATAAATAACAGAAAAACTATAGAAAGAATCAACAGGACAAGAAACTGGTTCTTTGAAAGGATTAACAATATTGGCAGACCATTGGCAAACCTAACAAAAGAAAAGAGGGAGAAGACACAAATAACATGCATTATAAACCACATGGGCAGTGTCACAATGGAAACAAAGGAAACCAAAAGGATAATAACAGAACACTATGAAGACTTCTATTCCAACAAATTTGAAAACTTAGAAGAGATGGGTACATTTTTAGAAAAACACAACCTACCTAAACATACACACAGTGAAGTAGAAAACTTGAACAAACTAATAACAAAAGAATAAATTGACCAGGTCATCAAAAAACTCCCAACCAAAAGAAGTCCAGGCCCAGATGACTTCACTGGTGAATTCTACCAAGCATTCAGAGAAGATCCGTCACCAATTGTATTCAAATTATTCCAGAATATAGAGTTGATTGGAAAACTTCCTAATAAATTTTATGAAGCAAGCATAACCCTCATACCAAAACAAGAAAGGATGTACCTGAGAAAGAAAATTATAGACCATTATTACTCATGAACAAAGATGCAAAAATTCTCAAAAAAATCCTAGCCAACAAAATCCAGCAGCACATCAAAAAGATAATACATCATGATCAAGTGGGATTCATATAAGGGATGCAAGGATGGTTCAACATTAGAAAAACAATCAACATAATCCACCATGTAAATAAGAAAAACAAAAGGAACCACATGATCATATCGATTGATACAGAAAAGGCGTTTGACAAAATCCAACATCCATTCCTAATAAAAACACTTAACAAAGGAGGAATTGAAGGGAAATATTCCTCAACATAGTTAAGAGTATATATACAAAAACAACAGCCTACGTTGCTCTCAATGGAGAGAAACTGAAAGCCTTC
>NW_006408783.1:2646588-2658345 GCF_000296735.1 Chrysochloris asiatica
ACTACAAATGCAAGAAGTGACTGGCTTACAAATTTTCAAGAGGGAGCCTAGATACAGAGGGCATGGAGAAAGGTAGAATCTCCACCGAGTAGTATCCAATCTATCTGGGCATAGGCCTCTGATGAAAGGTGATGGGGATAGGCCTTTTGTAATACAATAGTGAGTAATTGTTGTCAGGACTGACTGTGAAGGTTGGAAATGTAAAGGTAAACATTTTGTAGCAAACAGAGGGGAGTGATTGACTTTGCAGTCAAGAGCAGTGGTCCCTGGCACCATCAAGGGAGAAGAGCAGAGTGCAGGACCCTACCCAGAGATGCAGTGATGCCAGAGATGGAGGCAGAGAAGATGACATGGAGAGACGGAGTCGCTGGGAACTTTAGACCCAGAGAGGGAGAGGGGCTGTGTTTTGACAACCAGGGATCAGGCTTACAGGGTATACCCTTTGGTTGGTTGATGATGCATGGAGGGGATTGTAACCGTGGCAATGAAAGGATATACGATAGGATGAATGTAAAGTGAATGTTCTCCTGTGTAAACTATCACATAATTCACAATAAAACATTAAAAAAAAAAAAGTTATGAGATGTCATCAGCACCTCGAATGGAACAAAACCCTCGAATGGAAGAAAACAGATTGTTACACCTGCCAAGTTCATTAGTCAAAATGAGAATTGTCAGCCATCGTGAATACAGATTAATTGTATTTACAGTACAATTTAGGAAGGTAAGTTTTTCTTAAAGTTGTTGCTTACAACTTAGATTCAGTAGAGAGGGAAGGAAAGAATAAGGTGGTTTTAATATATTAAGTTAATACAGCCATATTTCAAACAGATAAGTAAATATGGTTTAGCCCAGAGGAAAGGAAATATGTATTCTGTGTGTCTGGTGTCAGCTCTAGTCCTCCTGAATATGAAATAATAACAAAGCTCTCTTTAGAATGTGCATTCATTTTGTAGTATAAGGGCATCAATTTTTCATTCATAATGAGAAATAAAACCATTCAGCAGATTGGCTACTCATGATTGCTGTTCAGTTTCTTCTATCCCTCTAGGCAAATTTACAGGGGAAACCAAATTAAAATCTGAATTTTTCATTGTTAATTGTGGTCTCTGAGGCACCGGAGGATTGGCATGACTTTAAATGCGAAAGTCACTGATCTATGATCACATTATTCAGCCTTCTCCCTCACAGGCATGCCACCTGCAGAGGGCCACCTCTGTCCTTGCACCCGGCTGCCCACTCCCCTGAACAGGGATGGTGAGAACTTGCCAGCATGGGCTTCTTCCATTCACATCTTTAGGGTTTGCTTGGTTGGTCAGCCCTCTTCTTTCTGAATACCACATTTTATAGTACTTCTCTGTAGCATTTATTCAGTGTTGTTGAAATTGTGCTTTTTTTTTTTAATTGATGCCAGAGGCACATATGGTTATTATAAAACTGTTTGTTGTTGTTGTTGTTGTTGTTGTTGTTGTTGTTGTTAGGTGCCATCAAGTCGGTAACAACCCATAGCAACCTATGCACAGCAGAATCAAATGCTGCCCGCTCCTGTACCAACCTCACTATTGTTGCCATGCTTGAGTCCACTGATGCTGCCACTTGGCCAATCCATCTTGTTGGGGGTCTTCCTCTTTTTCTCTGACTCTCCACCTTACCAAACATGATATCCTTCTCTAGTGACTGATCCATCCTGACAATATATCCTAAATATGAGAAATGAAGTATGTCCATCCTGGCCTCCAAGGAGCACTCTGGCTGTACTTCTTCCAACACAGATCTGTTGGTTCTTTTGGCAGCCCCTGGCACTTTCAATAAAACTGTTTCTAACCACCTAAATCTAGGAGTGCAGTGAGGAAGAAGTACATGTATATAGAGTTAACAGCATCTCTATGTTATTAATGTACTTTTCTCTCTTGCTAACCCAAAGCTTGAAGTCAAGATTGAATTAATGGCAGATAGTTTATCGAGTTAGAGACATTGATTTCCCAGGGTGTTGTAAGAGTTCAGAGTTCTTTTTGTCATCACTCAGAATATTCTTCTACATCAGATTGTGGCAAGTTTTTTCTATAAGGAATATATAATATATACTTAAATCTTTCTGAGTATTTTCCCCGTTATTGTTATTGGTGTGCATGGAGTTGGTTCCGACTCATAGTGACCCTGCTGTATTTCTGAGGTTATACATATTTACAGGAGCAGAAAGCTTCATCTTTCTCTTCGTAGAGCTGCTGGTTGTTTTGAACTGATGACTTTGAAGTTAGCAGCCCGATTCATCTATGCTAGAAGAGCCCCTTTACAACTACCCAAATCGGTCATTGTCATGCAAAAGCAATCATAGACAACACATGAAGAAATGAGTGTGACTGTGTTCACTAAAACTTTATTTTTTTTTAAAACAGGAAACTAATGATTTGGCCTATGAGCTATAATTTGCTGAAGCCAATTGTACACTATGATCTAGAATGTCTGCAGAATAAATCAGGCATTTTGTTAAGAAAATGTTTTATTTTCTAGTCAAATCATGTGATAAAATCTTCTGTCCTTAGATTCAGAAATACACATTTTGTTCAATATCTGAATTAACTTATGAATCATTGTTTAATGCCACTGTTGGGTGTGAGAGATGAATGAGAACCAGCAAATATTAACAACACATCTACGGATACAAAAAAAAACAAAAAAAGTTTATGCCATAACTATGATCACCAATGTTCAGATACTAGGCTATTCACAACAAAGCTATTTTTAATGACCAAACACTAAAAATAATCCAAAGAGTAGAAGTAATAAACATTGTTGTTAAGTGTCGTCGAATTGATTCCAACTTATAGCGATCCTGTATGGGGTTTCCCAGGAGTGGCCAATGAGCTGGCACTGCTGACCTTGTGGTTCAATCCGACCTTGTAGTCCAGTGCATTATTCCACAGTGCCACACCAGGATTCCAATTAGTATGTTGTTGTTGTTATGTGCTATGGAGTCGTTTCTGACTCGTAGCGACCCTATATAGGGTTACCAAGGCTGTAAATCTTCACGGGAGCAGAAAACCTCTTCTTTCTCCCATGGAAGAGCTGGTAGTTTCAAACTGCTGACCGTGAGACTAGCAGCCCAATTAGTAACCACTATGCTACCAGAGCTCCTTAATAATAAGTATAAGGGGACTTTAAAAAAGTACATGGAAAAATAGAATTAAAAGACACTGGCATTTTTCCACGAGATTTTTTAACTCCCCTGGTAATAAATGTATATGATATTATAAAATGCTATACACAGTTTCCTCACTTACTGATTATCTCATTATTTGATATTTTACATTTATCACAATAGTGAAAACCTGTGAAGCCATTTTGTGCATTAACAACATACTTCTGGCAGTAGTGAGCATTCAAATGTCTGGCTGTGATGGGTATGGCTATGTGTCAACTTGGCTGGCCCATGATTCACACTGGTTTGGCATTTATGTAGTGATGTAATTTGGCAGTTGCGTAATGATGTAGTCACCTCCATTTGTGATTTCGTGGGGTACATTGTCACAGAAAGTCAGTTTCACAAAGCAACCTGGAGTTTGGAATCTAACCATGTCAGTAAATGAGGGGTCAGTGTATAGCAATGACAATGAATAAACAATGTTACCTACAACACTGTGAATGAATTGTAAACATAAGGTTGAGTGAAATAAGAGTTCATACTATACATGGGGATTTTCCTTTCTTTCAAACACAACCATGAATGTGGTGGAGCATATAGGTAGCAAAATGATGAAAACTTCTTGGATCTTCTCAAACATCTTACGGCAATGACTTGCTGGACCTGGGGACTCAAGAGTACAATATCAGGGGACACCATGGTCAAATGGCATAACATAGTCCACAAAGACATGTTCTACATCCTACTTTGGTGAGCAGCAACTGGAATCTTAGACGTTCATGAGCCGCCATTTATGATGCATCTAAATGTGCGGACGGAAGAAGAGCGATAAAAATTGAAGATGCTTGGAATCTGTTGGTCCAAAAGACTAATGGAACATGTGAACATCAGTTTCCACAACTCTTTCATGACCCTGAGCCCAGAAGAGCTAGATGGTGCTCAGCTACCACTACCAACTGCTCTGAAAGGGATCCCATTAGAAGGTCTTGGAGAGAGTGGGAGAAAATGTGGAATAAAATTGTTAAAAAACAAAACAAAACATAAGCTTACTGGTCAGAAAGAGACTATAGGAACCTGAGACTATGGCCCTCAACCACCGTTCAGTTCTGGAAAGAAACTCAACCACGTGGCCCAGTTTTCAGCCAAATGGTAAACAGATAAATAGGGGGGTCCACAACACTACTAAGGTCTGATCACCCTGGAATGGCCAATCATTCAAAATCAAAAGGGCAACATTTACAAAGTTGAGAAGGGATGTGAAGGTGGGTGCGATACAAATAAGAACCACAGGGAAGAAGCAGCCCAATTGCTGTTGCATGGAGGGCATTGCAGTCATTGAAATGAAGCAGCATGTATGATTTTTTTAAAATGTGAAACTGGTGATCTGATCATGTCCATAAACCTTCACTCAATTCACAGTAAAAAGCTAAATAAAAAAGAAAACAGAAAGAGTACATACTGTTTGGTTCCATTTCCATAAAATTTAAAAACGAATCCTTGATTTCACAAGACAGTGTAGAAGTACCTGTGAAAGAGGATAATTAGTAACTGGAAGGGCGGGTGGTGGTGGTAGTGTGCAGTGGGCTCAGTTCTGACTCATGGTAACCATGTATATGCTTTCCGAGGAGTGGCTGGTGAGCTTGAACCTCCAACCTAGCAGATCACACTGACTTTCAGTCCAGTGCATTAACCCACAGTGCCACACCAAGACTACAATATATAGGGGACATTACACTATATGGTGGTGGTGGTGGTGTGCCATGGAGTCAGTTCTGACTCATAGTGACCCCATGTACAGCAGAACGAAACAGTGTCCGATCCTGGTCCATCCATATAGGGTTTAAGAGGCTGTAAATGTTTCTGGGAGCAGAAAGCCTCATCTTTCTCCCTGGGAACTGCTGGTAGTTTCAAACAGCTGACTTTGAGATTAGCAGCTCAATTCATAACCACTATGCCTGCAGAACTCCTGAGTAACTGGAAGGAGTAAAAAGACGTAGAATTAGTAACTGGAAGAGTTAGAAGGGTGTTATAATTTTCTGTTTCTTAGTCTGGGTGCTGGCTTCACAGGTACATTAATCTTGCTTTAAGTATACCTATGAGTCCTGGTGTGGCGCTGTGGGTTAATGAGCTGGACTGCAAAGTCAGTTTGAAGTGCAAGGTTGGTGGTTCAAGCCCTGTACAGGGTTGCTATGAAAGACTCGATGGCACTTAACAACAGCAACAGCAAGTATAAGGAGCCCTGGTAGTGTAGTACATTATGAGCTGGGCTTTAACCACAAGATCAGCCGCTTTGCAGGAGAAAGATGAAGCTTTCTGCTACTGTGAAGAGGCACAGCCTCGGAAACCCTACACAGGTGTGCACACTACCGCCACCATTATCGCCACTCTCTTGAGGATAATGTTTTACAAACAACACCAGGTTAATAATACACAGCTTTATGAAATCAATTTTTTAAAGTGGATATCCTAGTCAGAGAGTGCTTTGAGATTTCAGAAAAGGAGAAATTTTGGAAATGAGTAAGGACATGAGACCTAGGTTGTTTAGAAAGATGAAGAACCAGGAAGGTGGGCCCTTAAGACTGGACCATCTAAATATCTCCTGTCTACTCTGTGCTGCCATAGGACCAACAGGTTGACTTGAAATAGGAGTATCTTCTGGTCAGCTCATTGGGTCCAAATCAAAATATACCACACTCTAAGCCTGACTCCTGACAATATTTCCGAAGTATGAGAGATGAAGTTTGGCCATCCTCGATGGCCCCTAACAACAACAAGAAGCCTGCCTCACCATCAAGGTTTTGGGTTTTGTCTGGGAGACACAAATGTTTCCAGGAAGAATTCGTGCCCAGACACAGCCTCCGAGGCCTAGTGGCCTTGGTTGTTACCTTTGGAATCAAAACTGAGAAAGATCTTAGAGCAGGGACTCTGAGTGGTTAAGACGGGGTGGGGACCAAGGACCCCAATAAGCAACCTTCTCTAGGTCTATTGTGCATTCATTTCTATCCATCCCTTCTTCCTTCTCTCCTTCATCTCTCCCTCCCTTCATTTCCTTTTTCTCCCCCCTCCTTCCCTCTTGCAAACACTGAAGAGTCACTATTTGCAAACCCAGTGCCAAGGACAACAACATCCTGTCTATTAAATTTATGTTCTCAAGATAACCTGACCCATATACAACCTTGTGAAATTATTCATATGTCCCCAAATAGAAATAGGAGAATCTGTGACCCAGTAAACAATGCCACAAATAATAGGGACTTTGAAGTAAAGCCTATTTCCAGGACAGGCAGCGGGGTGTGGGACTCTGCAATGTTTATCTGAGTCCCTGAAGATATCAATAAACTATTATATGGGGGGAAATGTCTAGATACTAAAAATATACATATACCATAACATTTTATTTTTCATTTAACTGTGGTACATAAACTTCCCAAGACCCCACAAAAAGACCATTGGGGAACAGTGGCTCCTAACACTTAGAGTGATACTCACATATTCATCCCAACCATTGTAGTGTGAGGCTTTCTGCCATCAATGTAGGATCAGTCACTTTGGTGCTGGGGAACCAGGGATTGCTGTTTTCAAAACACTGTTTGCCAAATTTATTGTTGTTAAGTGTAGTTGAGTCTGTTCTAACACATAGTGACCCTGCATAGGGTTTCTGAGGAGTGGCTAGTGAGCTTGAACCACTGACCCTGCGGTTCAAACCGACCTTGCAGTCCAGTGCATTAACTCTCAGTACCATACCAGGCCAAATTTAGTGATGTTAAAATCCTACTAAAGATAATCATTTTTGAGAAAAGAAGTGAGTCTATGTTCTCCTAGAAATCTGTCGTTTCAATTGTGTCTAAATGCTTTCTCTTTCATACGGTTGTTTTTTCTTATGTACTGGTATATATATGCCAGCAAAGAGGTAGTTATATCTTGTACCTGGTACTGAGATTAATTGCTCTGAAAATAGTCCTCATGGAACTTAGGGGTTTATTTTGGCTATCTCTCTAGTGTTTCTATCCCAAGAACAGTATTTCATGAGTGCTGTAAAATTTATAAGCTTATATTCATGAGGTCTGCCAGGTTCAAACCAGGTTAGACTTAAAGTTTATCTCTAGCATTCAGTGACACCTGAAATTTCACCTTAATGAAATTGAGTTCAGCTTCTCTTGAGGCGCACACAGTGTATTCAGACACCTGAAATTTCACCTTAAGGAAATTTCAGGTGTCTGAACATACTGTGTGCGCCTCAAGAGAAGCTGAACTCAGTATCAGGCCATGGAGCCCACTTTAGAGGCTCAGCTGAAAACTCCTCTCTCATTTCAATAAAGCCTTGGGAAGGTAGAGGGAACAGGATGGTGGGCAGGGAGAAGAGGTCATAGTGCTGTAATTGCTACTTCACTGATCACCTCAGGAAGTCAGGAAAACTTGTTCTATGTGTTCATCACCCGAAGGACGAAGGTGTTTTAGAGATGGCTTATATCAGCTCCAGAAAGCTTGCATTTTCAGGAATTTTATGAACCAGTTATTATTGTTATTGTTAGAAATTGAATTATGTAAAAATACAATTAAATGTAATATAGTAAAAGCAAAGTTAATGCTCTAAACTCTTCATTTCCTAATTATTATATATTACATTGAACTGTGATCTAATCTCTTGGTTATTTACATATTTCATGCCTACGTGGAAGTACTTCCATGGTGTGCTACTTTACTGTGGCTTGCCCAAGTTCACGTTCATTGGCTTCAGTTTCAATGTTTGAAATTGACTGAGGTGGGAGTAGTTATACCACTGAAATCAGCAAGTGCTAACAATCAGAGGGGTGTGAGTGTGAGTGTGTGTTATACATGCAATTGTTGGCTATTTATCAGCACCCCATTGTCACATGTCCTTTTCCTAACACCAGTTGTTTGTTGCAATTGCCACTCTGCCCACTCATCCATCACTGCCTTTCTCCAGTTCCCTTGTCTTGGTGTGATTGAGGGGAACAAAAAGCCCACTATCATCTTCCACATGGCCCATGCTAGTGCCCAAATCCCCACTAATAGTATCTCTATTATCATCACTAGGCCCATGTGCCTCACCAATGCCATGCCCCTCTCTATCTGCCATTCTAGCAGCCTGGAGAGCACAGGCTTATTTCTGGGCTTGGAGAACAGAAAGCTGGAGGGAAGGAAACAGCAGAGAGGGAATGTGTGTGTCAGTCAGGGAACCAGGGTTTTGAGTCTAGGGTCCTCTGTTTCTGGATTGTAAGATTAACTACTCCCCTGTGTTTGTCACAAAACTTTTAACTTTTCAGTTGTGACAGTCACAATTGGTCTTGATAACAATTACTAACTATTGAATCATAAGAATATCATCCCCATCTCCTTTCACCAGACCCATCTAGACAAGAAGAAAACTATTCAATGGGGACTCTACCTTCCCCTGCATACTCTTAAACTAAAAACTTGTAAGCCAGTCACTTGGTGCCTTTATCAACCCCATCCCCCATTTTAGGTAGCCAGTGTCTAAGTTGCCTGTCCCTATCTACCCTGTATACAGAGGGGATAGAATTGATACTTGATGTGAAGACTCCTTCCCTCTCAGTTGTATACATTCATAAGTATACAATTTATACTTGGTTCCTTTATAAAAAAAAATTTTTTTTAATCTTCCTCTAGTTGAGTTCTGATCATCAAGCCATCAAGGCTAGGTCAAATCTGCAAGTTTCAGCATTCTTGTGTGTCTCACCTCACATCATATCAGCTGGACACTTCACTCTCAGCTCTAGCCCTCCATGGCTATTTGATACAGTAACTCTTTTTATTCTTTCTATCTTCTTTTGGTATTTCCTGCACCATTCAGTATTTTGCCTGGAGTTTCCTTCAATGTTTCAAGTTAAGGTTTTAATTTTTCTTTAAATTCCTTCAGCTTGAGCAATGCTGAGCGTATTCTTCCCTTTTGGTTTTCTAACTCCAGGTCTTTGCACATTTTGTTATAATATTTGACTTTGTCTTTTCGAGCTGACCTTTGAAATTTTCTGTTCAGCTCTTTGACCTCTGCATTTCTTCCATCTGCTTTAGGATCCTGCAATGGAGAGCAGTTTCAAAGTCTCATTTGACATCCATTTTGGTCTTTTCCTTCTTTCTTGTCTTCTTAATGACCTTTTGCTTTCTTCTCACAACTCTCTGGTGTTCAGTCTTTAGTGTCTCATGCATCAAATCTGTTCTTCAGATGATCTCTAAACTCAGATGGGGCATGTTCAAGGTCATATTTTGGGCCTCATGTACTTGTTTTAATTTCCTTCAGCTTCAGCCTGAACTTGCATATATGAGACATTGATAGTCTGTTCCTCAGTCTATCCTGGCTTTGTTTTAGCTGATGATACGGAATTTTCCACTGTCTCTTTCCACTTAAATGGTTAGTTTGATTCCTGTATATTCCATCTGGTGAGATCCATGTGTCCTTTTTGTTGGTTGAAAAAAGTATTTGCAATGAAGAAGTCATTGGTCATGCAGAATTCTATCATGAGATATCCATCATTGTTTCTATCACCAAAGTTGTATTTTCTGACTATAATTCTTCTTCTTTGTTTCTAACTTTTGCATTCTAGTAATTATCAATATATCTTGATCAATACCAGACTGAAGAAGTTGGTAGAATTCTTCAATTTAATCACCACTGGCTTTAGTGGTTGTTACTAAATTTGAATGATAGTGTTATTAACTGGTCTTCCTTGTAGGTGTATGGATATGATCCTGTCACAGTGTTGTATTTAAATAGATCTTGCTATGTTCTCTTTGATGATTAATGTGATACCATTCTTCCTCAAATTGTCATTCGTGGCATAGCAAACTATGCGATTGTCAGATTCAAAATGGCCAATACCAGTCCATTTCAGCTCACTAATGTCTAGGATGGATTCCTGGTGTAGGTTCAACACTGGACTGTGAACCACAAGGTTGGCAGTTCAAACCCACCAGCTGTTCCTTGGAAACCCTAGATAGGGTTGCTATGAGTCAGAACTGACTGACAGCACTTAACAACAACAGCAATGCCAAGGATATCGATGTTTATGCATTCCATTTCATTTCTGACAATTTCTAATTTTCCTAGTATTAACTTTGTACATTACATACTCAGGACCCTAGTCTCAGGGAACACCCTGGTCAGTTGGCACAACACATTACACATTAATTTGTTGAGTGGCATCTGGGATATTAAAAGCACATTGAGCTGAAACAATGTGGTTTGTTTTTTGTGGGGGGTTTTTTCAATGTAAATCTTATCTGTAAAATGATGATCTTATCTGTAAACCTTCACTCAATTCACAATAAAAAGTAAGCAAACAAACAAACATGCTATTGGTGAAAAAATCTATATGCTGAACAAATAATTAATTAGAGAAGCTAGATTATATGAAAAAATATGGCATCAGAATTATGGGAAGTCTGATTAGCAACATATAATATGCAGATGACACAACCTTGCTTACTGGAGGCAAAGTGGACTTGAAATACTTACTGATGAAGATCAGAGACTACGTATTGCACCTTCATGTAAAGTAAACCAACATCCCCACAACAGTACCAATAAAGAGCATCATGTTAATGGAGAAATGATGGATGCTACCGAAGACTTCATTTTATTTGGGTCCACAATCAACACTCTTGGAAGAGGCAGTCAGAAATCAAATGGATTGCATTAGGCAAATCTGCTGCACAAAACCTCTTTAAAGTGTTAAAGAGCAAAAAGATCACTTTGAGAACTAAGCTGTGCCTAACCCAAGCCATGGTAGTTTAGATTGCTGCATAATGCATGTGAATATTGGGAAATGAGTAAGTAAGACTGGAGAAGAATCAATGCATTTGAATTAAGGCGTGTGGAAGAATATTGAAAATACCATGGACTCCCAGAATAATAAACAAATCTAAGAAGAAGTACAGCCAGAGTGCTCCTTTGAAGTAAGGATGGGGAAACTTTGTCTCTGGTATTTCGGACATGTGGTCAGGAGGGACCAATCCCTGGAGAAAGGCATGTTTGGTAAAGTGGTGGATTAAGGAAAAAGAGGAAGACCCTCAATGAGATGGATTGATGCCATGGCAGCAACAATGGACTCAAACACAAGAATAATCATGAAGCTGGCACAGGACTGGGCAGTGCTTTGTTTACCTTGTATTGTTTTGCATAGAGTTGCTATGAGTCATAACTGAACAATAACAGTATCTGCCATATGTTATTTCGCTTAATCTTCACACAAAGCTGTGAATTCTTTGCTCCATCTTACAGATGAGAAGAGAGAGCTCCTAGGTGAAGTCCTTGCTCATTCACACAATTAGTGTGTGCCAAGCTGTGGTGTTGAATCTTAGCCCTCAACCCTCTGTCTTCCCTACAGACACTCAAACCCATTCCTCACTTTATCATTTCTGCATCTTTTTACAAGCAGCTCAGGTAGTGTTGTGGTTATGAGTTAGGCTGCTAACTCAAAGTCAGCAGATAAAAACTACCAGCCATTCTGCAGAAGAAAGATGAGGCTTTCTGATCCTGTAAATATTTACAGCCTTGAAAACCCTATTGAAGGTGGCTATGAGTTGGAACCAACTCCATGGCACACCACCACCACCACCACCACCACCACCACCAC
>NW_006408783.1:2658445-2659048 GCF_000296735.1 Chrysochloris asiatica
CCACCACCACCACCACCACCACCACTACCACCACCACCACCAAGCTGATACATGAATTTGAATCTGTTTGGCTCCAGAGCCTGTACCCCTTTACTGGTATGAAGAGTTCTCCCAAGAACATAGCCACCATACAGCTGGGCTCTCTTGAAGTGAGTGCCAGGTAAGGGTGAATCTCACAGGGACACACAGTCTCTCCTGCTGCACTTGCATTTCTCGTCACTTCTGCATAGTCCTTCACTTCCACCCAATGGGCGTCTAACTACAGCTTGTCTGTAGCTAGAGTGCTGGCTCCAGTTTGAACTGGACATGCCCTTCCACTAGCTTTGTCTCTGAATGTCCTAACTCAAGAATGTAAAGGGAGATTTCATATTGGCCCTGTTTGTCTTTCCCAATCTTGCCATAAGTCTGAATATGCCTTGCAGTCTTTGGGTCAGACTTACACTCCTGGCCGAGTCCATTGTAAGCATGCATACTCTCTACTCATGCTATTCTCCAGCATCCGGGAACTTTCCTGATAGTCCTGGGTCTCCTCTTCTTACAACCTTGTTGTTCTTGTTGTTGTCAGGTGCCATTGAGTTGGAACCGACTCATAGCAACCCCATG
>NW_006408783.1:2660183-2674367 GCF_000296735.1 Chrysochloris asiatica
TTTCATGCTTTGGACATATTGTCAGGAGGGACCAGTCATTGGAGAAGAATATCATGTTTGGTAAGGTGGAGGGTCAAATGCATTGATTCTTCTCCAGTCTTACTTATTCATTTCCCAATATTCGCATGCATTATGCAGCAATCTAAAATACCATGGCTTGGGTCAGGCACAGTTTAGGCACTTCTTAGTCTTTATGGTCTTCATTTTCGTCTATGTCTTCTCCGTCTTTGTCATCATCTTCTTCATTTTCTTCATCTTCCATGCCTTCCTCCTCCTCCTCAGCATTGCTGTTTTCTTGCTAGGTATCTAAGTTACTTGATGAATAAGTGGCATATCTTGTGTAGCTGCTAAACTACTTCAGGAGCTTGATGAATAAGAGGCATATCT
Organism: Chrysochloris asiatica; assembly: GCF_000296735.1. Lineage (NCBI taxonomy): Eukaryota > Metazoa > Chordata > Mammalia > Afrosoricida > Chrysochloridae > Chrysochloris > Chrysochloris asiatica. The sequence continues at coordinate 2,660,571 of NW_006408783.1, forward strand.
TGTGTAGCTGCTAAACTACTATAGAAACCTGAGTTACCATCTGGAATGCCAACATTGAATGGTTCTCTCTTCTTAACAATGATTTCCTGAGTTTTCCTTATGTTTGGTGTCATGTCCTTAAAATAAGCTGGCTCCAATTGTTGCAAATGATTCTGTTGTGTTGACACATTCCCATTCCCTTCTTCAATCTTTATCCTTGTGTGTGCATCTTCATCCCAAGAAGTCCACTCTTCAATATCCGTCTGCTTAAGAACTCATGAATCATCAACAGAAATTGGCCAAGTATTTTGGTCACCACTGAATTTCCATCCTCTGCCAGATCTGCATATTAATCTCTTTAGAAATGAGAATACTATTGCTAGGCCATTGCAAACTTAAAGTACCAGAAATGTGTGATGGCCATGGGAGGATTCAAAACCTGCCCTTCCCTCTCCCCACACACCCAGCAGAGGCTCCCCTGACCATGACTTTTTGAGCAATGTTTGAATGGAGATCAAGTGGTCTTCACTAAGTGCCTTAGCCATTGTGAGGGTTTGTAGCTTGACACTCATACCACAATGAGCCCTGGTAGCATACTGGATTAGGAACTGGACTCTTAACCAAGAGATCAGTAGTTCAAATCTATCCATCACTCCGCTTAAAGATTTATAGCCTTGGCAATCCTGTCCAGGGTCACTATGAATTGGAAATGACTCAGTGGCACATAACCACCACCACCATTCACACCTTGGTATTAAATTAAAAGGTATCATCATATGGTCTGTTTCTCCCTTTTATTGTCCTCTAAAAGTGATCCTATAAAGTTAAAGAGACCTAAATTCAGACTTTTACATCCCTAGATGTAGGAAATTTATTATCTTCTGAATACATTATGTGTGTGTTTGTGCTAGTTTTTAAAAATCAAATGTTTCCTAACAGTCATACTTGATGTTTTTAGATAATTCCTCTCCCAGACCATCCCATGTCTGTTGGAGTGATTCTAGAGTCCAAAAAGAAAAAAAAAAATTTGACTTCTCATATGTTCCCAAAATAGAGGTGGAAAAATAGCATGTAAGAAACAACATGTGTAAAAACAGTAAGTATTAAACAACCAAGATAAAATTCTTAAGCCTTGCATTAAAGAAGACACAAAAAATGAAACAAAACAAAACAAAAACTAAGTAAACGATAGCTTCAAGTATTCATCAAAAGAAATCCAGGTATAGCAATAGATTTTAACAAACCTCCTGTCCTCTGAGCTGATCGTCATCTATGGTAGTCATTAAAGATACGTTATGCAAGTGGTTTGTTTACCAAAGTTCTAACCATTGCATAGTTAGGGCAACTGGAATTAAAATTTGTAAAGGAATTTCTAATGAATGCAACAATGCTCCAGGATGTTAGTTAACTGAAAAGCAGTCTAGAGAATACGGGAGTGTCTTGCTGGTCTCCAGGAGGCCCAAAGGGTAGTCTGAGGAAATTATCTACCCAAATGTACCCTTTCCATAGGTTCAGGACATAACTACTGTCCTCTACTTGAAGGCGGTAAAAACTTTAAGCAGTTTTCTTGATGTTTCCCTTGCACATTTGAACCAACGGATTTTGAAGAAAGGCACTTAAGAAGGTCACCTTTCCAGAGCACGGTACACTCATGCAGTACTTGTATTCATACAGTGGATGGGCAGAGCCCAAGTGCACTAGGATGCTACGCAGAAGCCACCAGCAATGACTCCACTGCTCTGGGAGTTGCTCCTCTCTTTGGGCCAGATGTGGTTAGACTAGAAGATGTTAGAGCTTTGATAATCCAGTGATGGAAACAGCTGAGAGACAAAAGCCCTTCACATGTCCAGGACTTAAAGGAAAAATTCAAGATCCTGCCTCAGCTCTCTAATTCATTTGTGCTTTTGTGAGAATCTGTGCTTATAGGGAAGTCTTTTGTCTGCCCTGGCTCTAGGCAGCTGCTTATACTTCCTCTTCCATGAGAAAAGGATAATAGAAAGAAGAGAGAAGAGAAGTGATCATAGAATTCAAGCAACTTTTGCAGGTCTGATGGAATTTTTCTACATAACGATGGTTTTTAAAATTTGTTAGCTAGGGTCAGTATGGTCTCCTCGTCCATTTGCTTTTCTGTCTAGGTTGGGGGACGAGAGACTTTTCAAGGACGAGTTCACAGTCCCTCTGGGAAAGTTTCTCAGTGACAGATAATCTTAGAGATTTTCTCTGACCACCCAGTTTGTCATCCCTGTACCCTCACAGCCAACATGCCTTCACATCACATTGTTCCCTTCCTTGACCATGCATCCAGTACCCAGAAAGAATCTCAATTACTTACCTATTCTATACTGTTTCTCCTGACTTTTCCTTGACTGCAGAATATAGAACTGTGCCTATACATAGTATGTGCTCAATAAATATGTGTTAAATTTACTGAAACTTCCATAAATAGCAACATAAACATAGAAGACAACTGACTTCATGCTTAAAATGCCACTAGACAGTTTTCTGCCTTTATTAAGTGTTTTTTCTTCAATATTCTAGAGACATAGGCAGTTACCACATTCATCCATGAGGTTAACTGTCCTAGTATCACATAAACTGCACAGATTCCAACAGAATTTGGTGTTTTAGATAATAATAGAACTCCTCTTTGAGGCTCACTAAGTAAAATATTGTAGGAATAGTATCAAGGAGGCTGAAAATAACAGAAATGAAATCTAATATTCAGACCTTCCAATGTATCTAGTAGTATACCATTGATGTTTTCCTGTAGTGGTGATGACCGCATGCTTACTGGATGCCTTTTCCCTGGTCCCCAGTGGTCAGTAGCTGGATGAGATAGCCCCTCATTAGGCAGGGCATGGATTCAGGTGTTCTGAGACTTGACAGGAGGCAGGATACTACAGCAGAAAGAGCAAGGCTCCAACTGAAAATGGTCTGGCCTTGAGTCCTGACCCTATCATTTACTAGCTGTGTGATGATAGGCCTGCTGCTTAACTTCTTTCTGCCTTAGTTGTCTCATCTATGAAAGCGTTGTTGTTGTTGTTAAATGCCGTCAAGTTGATTCCAACCCATAGCGACCCTGTATAGGATTTCCAAGGAGCAGCTGGGAGCTTGAACTACCAACCTTGCAGTTCAAACAGCTTTGCAGTCTGACGCATTAGCCCAAGTGCCACACCAGGATTCCATGAAAGCATTAGGTGTGCTGTAAAAAATAATTGAATTACTATAAGTAAAACACTTCAAATTGTATGCATGGTGTTTGGTGCATAGTAAGTGTTATGTTTCTGTTGTTAAGTGCCATCAAGTCGGTTCCAACTCATAGTAACCCCGTGGAGGGTTTCTGAGAAGCAGCTAGTGGGTTTGAACTGCTGACCTTGTAGTTTGCAATCCAGTGCTGATTCCACAGCACCACACCAGGAGAAGTATTAGCTACTGTGATTGCCCTCATGGAAATTGCTGTGGACGATGGTATAGCAGGACAAGCACAGGCCTAAAGCATATTGTTTTTGTTGCTCTAAATACCATCAAGTGAGTTTCGACTCACAGCAACGCTGCATAGAGTTTCCAAGGAGTGGCTGGTGAGTTTGAAACACCAACCTTGCAGTTCAAACTGACCTTGCGGTCCAGTGCATATCCTATAGCACCACACCAGGAAAAAGGAAAGATTACTCTGAACTAGTACATTTAAAGGACGCTTATTGAATCAGATTTCCGCTGAAGTCTTCAGACGCAGACATGAATCTCTTCTCCTTTTGGGAATAATTGATTGGTTGAAGTAAAATCTACAGGTTTTGATTCTGAGGTCCCTCTGATAAGGCTACCAAAGAGGCTGACAAGAAAGGTATATTTAGGGTAGCATCTTTCTCTCTCTCACACACACCCCGCCCCCCCCCCACACACACACACAGATCCTGGTATTTAAAATAATGTTTATACTGTTGCTCTGACTAAAGGTTTAGATTCATTTGTAACAAGTTCATGGTTGATAGAGCAAAATACTATCATAGGTAAGTGACCTATGTCTTACTCTGTCAACTAGCTAGCACATAAAAAGTGACCTGGACATCTTACAATTTTGGTTCGATTCTTACTTTGGAAAGGACATCTTGGAGTTGAGTTTTGCAAATCTGATTTTTGCTCTCTTTACTAGAAGGACCTGAGTAGTAACATGGTTGTGGAGAGCCACATTCTTTGGATGCAGTTCCATGGGTTTCTGTTTCCCCCACCTCCTGGCCCTGTTGCCAGGTTCACCTTCACCTCCCAGGGGTTCACTGCTGGCAGCATCTGTCTTTCTGCCCATTTCTGGGGTTCTGTCTGCCTGCTGGATTCCAGAAAATTGGAAGTCAGGAGGGGCCACGTATTCAGGATTCCTGTCTTGGTCATTTCAGTGAAGGATTTGCTGAAGTGTTGGGTGCTGTTTCCTCTGTGGTGTGGAGACAAGAGCTAGAAGAATTTGCCTGGAGAACTGCGTCTGAGACGCTGATGCTTTACTAAGAACAGCTTTTCACTTTCAGGAGCTCTATTGGGACCGGTAGCTAGAGAATGATATCACGTTTGGTGAAGTGGAGGGTCAGAGAAAAAGAGGAAGACCCCCAGCGAGATGGATTGGCCAAGTGGCAGCATCAACGGGCTCAAGTGTGGCAACAATAGTGAGGTTGGTCCAGGATCGGGCAGTGTTTCATTCTGCTGTGCATAAGGTCGCTATGAGTCAGTACTGACTCAATGGCACCTAATAACAACAACAATTGGCACAATGGCACTGTGGGCTAATGTACCGGACTACAGAGTCAGTTTGAACCATAAGGTTGCCAGCTCAAGCTCACCAGCTGCTCCTTGGAAACCCTATATAGTGCCATTATGGGGTCAAAACTGACTCAATGGCACTTAACAACAACATTGGCACAGTCGTTGAGTTCTACGCTAGTTCTACCGCTAAGCACAAGGTTGCCAATGCAATACCACTAGCGTGTCTGTGGGAGAAAGTTGGGGCAGTATGCTTTTTTAAATTAAGATTTACTACTTTAGGAGTCGTTCTTCCATATCCTATAGGGTCGCTGTGGATTGGAATTGACTCACTGGCTATAGGCTATACAATTTTTATTTATTTATTTTGGAGTACCTTGATATGCATGAGAAAGTTGGACAGTGAATAAGGAAAACCATAGAATTGATGCATTTGAGTTATGGTTTGGAGGACAATATTGAAAGTGCCATGGACTGCCAAAAGAACAAACTACTCTGTGTTGGAAGAAGTGCAGCCAAAGTGCTTCTTGGAGGCCAGGACGGTCAAACTTCATCTCTCATACTTCGGGCATACTGTCAGGAGGGACCGGTCACTGGAGAAGGATATCATGTTTGGTAAGTTGGAGGGTTAGAGAAAAAGAGGAAGACCACCAGCGAGATGGATTAGCAAAGTGGCAGCATCAATGGGCTCAAGCGTGGCAACAATAGTGAGGTTGCCCAGGATTGGGCAGTGTTTCGTTCTGTTGTGCATAAGGTCGCTATGAGTTGGTACCAACTTGATGTCACCTAACAACAACACAACAACAACCTTTACCATATACATACACATTGTCACACACAGACCCTATTATACTCACACACTTACTTTTCACACATGCACAAGTATAGATGTGAGTACATATGTTTTCTCGTCAGTCCAAATGCTGAATGCTCTGCGAAGACATCTAAAGAAACAGTACCACAGAGAGAAAAATGAAAGCTTGCCTCTTATTGCATGCCTGTTTCCATGGTAGCTTAATACCCTCGGGCAGTACCCTAATGATGAGTTATTACTTTTTAGCTAAAACACATTACAGAGAACCGATTAATAACATAACTTTCATAACAAAACAACAGGTTAATTTTTCTTTCATTTATTCTCAGATGCCAACACACAGTGAAATATATGTGTGGTCATATATTCCAATGTCTGACTCACTCATCTTCACACATTCTGCAAAGGAAGAGGAAAGGATGATTGGCCCTCAGGGACTTCCTCAGGCAAAATATGTAGGTAGGGTCTCAGATAGTGACAGAAAGAAGTGTTGTATCGAGGATTTTCCCTTTATAAAGCTGCCAGGCCCAGTGTTCCAGCAGCTATGTTATGTTCAGGTGTGACTTTACCAAATGGTTTGGCTGGTTACCAGGGCTTCAGGAAAAAAACGTGCCTGATGCAGTAAGTAAGTTTTCTTCTCTGCCATTCCCATATTTGACCAGTCAAGGTGCCCATGTGGTCCAGGAGGATTAACTGAACAGCTTACAGGCATTCCTACAGAATGGAGTTGAAAACACGGCATTATCAAGTTGCATCTCTTACGCTGCTGAGGAGCTAAAGGATTGAGAGTTTCTATTAAGGCATTTGATAGCTTAAGAGTTTCCATCTCTGGCTTTCGTACTACTTCTGCATTCCTAGTATACCAAAGCCTTCCTCCTCCTGTAGACCTCAAGGTCCAAAGCCTTCCTCCTCCTGTAGACCTCAAGGTCCTTTGCTCCAGGCAAGCCTTGACCTAGAGAAAGGTTTCTAAACTTAAATATCAATACCATAGGCAAATTGTTGTTATGTGCCATGAAGTTGGTTCTGGCCCATAGCGACCCTGTACAGGATTTCCGAGGCTGTCAATCTTTACTGGAGCAGAAAGCCTCATCTTTCTCCCATGGAGCAGTTGGTAGTTTCAAACTGCTCACCTTGAGGTTCGCAGCCTGATTCATAACCACTACACTTCCAGAGCTCCTTAAAGGCAAATAATCAGTGGAAATATTCCACACAGTCACATTTTCACATGTGGATGGGTGTTTTAAATCCCCAAATGCATGGTCATCTGTTTATCACATTAGATTTCAGGTGAAGACCTTTGAGACACTTACCTGTCAGGTATAAAGAAATGCAAGATAAAGAGCAGGTGAAACTATCATATGTAAGGCATTTTCTGCACTGAAATCAGCTAATACATAGAAATTGAAAAGCAAAGGAAAGATGGTAGCAACTGAATTAGTTATAGACAATGTGTATTCCAAAATTCATTACATATTTACAGTCAGTGGGAAAAGCTGGAGAGTAGGAAATTATAATATTTTATTTGTAGATTTATTTATCTCATGATCCAGTTTGATTTAGCTTAAATTTCAAAAAAGTAGACCAACATAAAAAAAAAACTGTCAACAGGAAATCCTTTAATTATTACAGAAGATTTTTCAAAATGAATTAAAAATTGAATTGCCACTTATTTTTGCACAGCTTGAGAAAGATGATGTGCCAAGATACTTTATCTAGAAATTCCTTCACATATCTACCAAGTGACAAGTAAGAAGAAAAAGTGACAACTGAGAGAAAGGGAGGCCCAATGTGTTTATAGGAGAGAGAACTGCTATTCTTTTCATAAAATCATTGTCCTTATTTTATTGTTCTTGCTAAACATTTACAAAGCGGAATATATACCTGATCAACCAGTTCTATTTCTACATGCCCAGTTCTGTGATATTGATCACATTCTGTGAGTTGTGCAGGCAATGGCCCCTCTTTTTCAAGTTATTCTTCCAAAAGTAGCCCTTTAACTGTCTATTCTGTTCAGTTGTTACAGTCAATTACAGATAATTAGTTTTTAAAGAGTACATCACCCAAGGCAGGCATTCTCTATTAATTAGGCTAAATAACTTTTGGGTTTTAAGAAGATTGTTGTTGTTATGTGCCGTGGAGTCAGTTCCGAATCATAGTGACCCTGTACAGGGTTTCCGAGGCTGTAAATCTTTACGGGAGCAGAAGGCCTCATCTTTCTCCTGTAGAGCAGCTGGTAGTTTTGAACTGCTGACTGTGAGGTTCTCAGCCGTCAGGGGATATTTTTGGTTTAAGATTTAAACATTATCTCAGGACAGTAGTTTCAGGGGTTCATTCAACCTCTGTGGCTTCAAAAAGCATGGATGACATAAGCATTTGAAATTCTGTTCTGCATTTTCCTTTTTGTTGTTATTTTGTTATTGTAGTTTATTAAAATATTAATTGAAGAAACTTTGTTAATTCATGTTAATAATTGTAATATTCATTTCAAATTTTCTCATTTTACTCATTCACTTTAAGGCAGGCAATACCATTTAAATATCAAGACCATAATTATCCTTTATATTGTAAACTCATTTAATATGAAATCAAAAAAGATGAAATTAATTTAAGTATTATGAGCTCTGACAATTTAATTTATATTTTTCTAACACTTTATAATGAAACATTTCAAAACAAAGTTCTTCTGGAAATCCACAATACATTCAATACTCTTCACCAATACAATATAAATATATCAGTTTTTCTTTAGTCTCCCTTGTTCATTGTCCAGCTCTCACATACATGTAAGGTGACTGAAAATACCATGGCATGAATTAGGTGCACCTTAATCCTCAAGATGACGCCTTTGTATTTTAACACTTAACATAGAGGTTTTTTGTTTGTTTGTTTGTTTGTTTTAATGTTTTATTGTGAATTATTTGATAGTTAACATGGGGGAACATTAGTTTTACATTTATCCTATCGTATATCGTTTCATTGCTGTGGATACAATCCCCTCCATGCATCTTCAACCAACCAAAGGACATACACTACAAGCCTGCCCCCAGTCATCAGCACACAGCCCCTCTCCCTCTCTGTGTCTAAAGTCCCCAACTGCTCCATCTCTCCATGTCATCGTCTCTGCCTCCATCTCTGCATTTTCCTTTTTGAGTCAGGATTCTTTATAGAAACTTAGATTAAAATGTTCAGAAGTGGAAGCCAAGTACCATCTTCTTCTGGTTCCTTAGCAAATGAGGCCATTGTTTATGAAAGCAATTAGCCATGCATTCCACTTTCTTCTAGTCCGGAGTCTCCTTCTCCCTGTGTTACTGAAGACCAACAGAAACCAACTGTTGTACTCAGGATGGTTTCTTGCAAACTTTTAAGATCCCAGGCACTATACAAATAATCAAGTGGTAGGCCAGAAGCACTAAATGCAAAATGAAGCCATTTAGGATTTGTCATAATCCTAAATCTCCAAACCAAGTAACCAAATTCCATGAGGTTTTAGTTGTAGATCAGCAGCCTCTGCAGCTGCTTTCAAATATATACTATACGTGTGTGTGTGCGCACGTGCGCATATGTATATATCACAATATTTGCACAATGTTTTACAGTTGAACTGATTGATGCAATTGCAATGATCAATTATATAGCCATTGCCCTTGTTGTTGCTGTTATTGTGTCAGTTACAACTCATAGCTACCCTGTGTAGGCTTTCTGAGGAGCAACTGGTAAGTTTGAACCACCTACTTTGCAGTTCAAACTGACCTTGAGGTCAACTGCTTATCCTAAGGTACCACACCAAGACTCCAACCGTTACCTTTAATCAATGAAAACTTTCCGTCACTATAAACAGAAGTTCAGTACTCCATTAGCAATAAGCCCATTTCCCCTTCCCTTGCTGCTGTTGTAAATGCTATTCACTATGAGCTCTATAGATTTGCTTAGAACTTCTATTCTTGAAAGAAAAGTTATGTCAAACATTTTCAGAACATCTCCAGGTGAATTTACCTGGTAGTCTGGTAGTGTAGTGGTTACGAATTGGGCTGCTAACCTCAAGGTTGGCAGTTCAAAACTACCAGCTGTTCCATAGGAGAAAGATGAGGCTTTCTGCTCCCATAAAGATTTACAGGAAATCTTTATAGTGCAGGGCCACTATGAGTCGGAACCAACTCCATGGTACTTAACAACAACAACAGTAGCCAGGCACCATCTAGTTCTTCTGGTCTCAGAGTAGATGAGGCCTTGGTTTATGTAGAATGGTAGGCTCTTTATCCTGTAGACTAGAGTCTTCTTTGAGTCTTTGGCTTGCTTCTTTCTCTTTTGCTCGGGACGAGTAGAGACTAGCAGTTGTTTCTTTAGAGGCCACACTTAAACTTTTAAGACCTCAGGCACTAAGTTAGATGTAGAACATGATTTTATGCTATCTGTATATCATTTGGAGTCCTGATGTGGCACTGTGGGCTAATGTGTCAGACTGCAAAGTCATTTGAACTGCAAGGTCAGTGGTTCAAGCTCACCACTGCTCCTCGGAAACCCTATACAGGGTCGCTATGGGTCAGAACCGACTTGATGGCACTTAACACAACAACAACAACATATATCACTTGGAGTCCTGGTGTGGTGCTGTGGGTTAATGCATCAGACTGCAAAGTAGTTTTAACTGCAAGGTTGGTGGTTCAAGCTCACCCGCTGCTCCTTGGAAACCGTATACAGGGTCGCTATGTGTCAGAATCGATTTGATGGCACTTAACAACAACAACAGCATATATTATTTATGATTTTATGTTAGTTGACTTAGATATTCAATAACACTATATGGCCTTAATCATTCAAACCCAGAAATCCAATCCCATGAGGTAGTTATTTATGTGTCAAAGTGAGTCCTGGTATAGCACTGTAGGATAAGCACTGGACTGCTAATCACAAGGTAGGTGTTTCAAACCTACCAACTACTCCTCAGAAACTCAATACAGGGTTGCTATGAGTCAACAGCATTTAACAACAACAAAAAAGTTTACATAACTATACCCCCTTGTCCTTTATTACATATGTTGTTGTTGTTGGTAAGTGTTGTCAAGTTGATTCCAACCCATAGAGACCCTGTATAGAGTTTCTGAGGAGCAGCTGGTGAGCTTGAACCACCAACCTTGCAGTTCAAATGCCTTTACAGTCTGGTGTGTGCTGTGGGTTAATGTGCTAGACTGCAAAGTCATTTGAACTGCAAGGTCAGTTGTTCAAGCTCCTTGGAAACCCTATACAGGGTTGCTATGGGTGAGAACCGAACTCAATAGCACTTAACAAAAATAATATATATATGTATGTATATATGTATGTATATATATACATATAAGGAGCTCTGGTAGCGTAGTAGTTATGAATCGGGATGCTAATCTCAAGGTAAGCAGTTCGAAACTACCAGAGAAATATGAGGCTTCCTGTTCCCGTAAAAATTTACAGCCTTGGAAATTTACAGGGTCGCTATGAGTTGGAGCCGACTCCACGACACATAATCACCCCATATATACATATAGTCCTGGTGTGGCACTTTGGGCTAATGTGCTGGGCTGTAAAGTCATTTGAACTGCAAGGCTGGCAGTTCAAACTCATCAGTCATCCTTCGGAAACATTGTAATAGGGTCGCTGTGGGTCAGAACCAACTTGACAGCATTTAACAACAACACAACATAGATAGATAGATAAATAGATAGATAGATAGATAGATAGATAGATAGATAGATAGATAGATAGATAGATGTATACCCACACCTTATCTGTCAGTTTGTCATACTTTGGTAGCTTGAGTGTTACTTTGATGCTGGAAGTAACTACTAATGTTTTAAATCCTGGCAGAGTCACCCATAGTACACAAATATCAGCAGAGCTTCCAGACTAAGAAAGAAGAAGAAACAGACTACTTCTGAATGGTTAGCTGCTGTAAACCTTAGAAATAGGAGGGGAACACTGTTTTATATGGTGCCAGAAGATGAACCCCTAAGGTTGGAAGGCCCTCAAAATCTGACTAGGGAAGAGCTGCCTCCTCAAAGTAGAGTTAACCATAAGGGCATGGATGGAACAAAGTTCTCTATATTTTCTTTTATGGGTGGGGCAAAACTCAAAATGAGAAGAAACAGCTGCAAACAGCCATTAGTCATCAGAACATAGAATGTATGAAGTATGATGTATCTAGAAAAATGGAAGTTGTCAAAAACAAAATGAAACTCAAAAATTCAATATCCTAGCATTAGTGAGCTAAAGTGGACTGATAGTGACCATTTTGAATCAGATAAGCACTTGGTTTACTATGTTGGGAATGAAAGATTACAGAGGAATGGCATTACATTAATCATTATGGTGAATGTTTCAAAACCTATCTTGAAGTAAAATGCTGCTGTGATAGGATAGTATCCACGTGCCTACAAGGAAGACCAGTTAATACCACTATTATTCAAATTTACGCATGAAGCACTCAAGCCAGTGATGATGAGACTGAAGAATTCTAGCAACGTCTTCAATCTGAAATTTATCAAACATGCAATCAAGATGCATTCATAATTATTCATCATTGGAATGAAAAATCAGAAACAGAAAGGAATCCTAGTTGGAGAATATATCCTTAGTAATAGAAACAACAGTGGAGATTGCATGATGGAATTTTGCAAGACCAATGACTTATTCATTGCAGATATCTTTTTTTAGCTACATGAAAGATGACTATACTCGTGGACCTCACCAGATGGAATACACAGGAAGCTAATTGACTACATCTATAGGAAGAGAGAGTGAAGCTCAATATCGTCAGTTGAAACAAGGCCAGGGGCTGACTGTGGAATAGAACATCATTTGCTCATGTGTAAGTACAGATAGATGCTGAGGAAAATTAAAACAAGCCCATGAGACTGAAAATATGACACTGATTCTATTCCACCTGAATTTAAAGACCATCTCAAGAACAGATTGAATGCATTAGACACTAAGACTAGAAGAGTTGTGAGAGGACATCAAGAATAACATATATGAAGAAAGCAACAGATCATTAAAAATACAGGAAAGAAAGGAAAGACCAAAGTGGATGTTAGAAGAGACTCTGAAACTTGGTCTTGAATGTAGATAAGCTAAAGCAACTGGAAGAAATGATGCAGTAAAAGCTGAACAGGATATTTCAAAGGGCAGATCACAAAGATGAAGTAAAGTATTACAATTAAATGAGCAAATACCTAGAGTTTGAAAACCAAAAGGGAAGAACATGCTTAGCATTTCTCAAGCTAAACAAATTGAAGGAAAATTCAAGCCTCAGGTTGCAATATTGAACGATTCTATGGATAGAAAGTTGAATGATGAAGGAAGCATTAAAAGAAGATGGAAAGAATACACAGAGTCAATGTAACAACCATAATTGGTCAATGTTCCAACATTTCAAGTGGTAGCATATGATCAAGACCTGAGAAAACAAAAGGCCCAGGTGTACTGAAAACACTGGTGAAAAACAAGCCACCAGGAACCGACTGGATAACACTTAACAACAACAACAAGAAATCGACTGAATAGAAATGGAAATGTTTCAACAAAAAGATGTCGCACTAGAATTGTTCACTAGTCTATGCCAAGAAATTTGAAAGATAGCTGCCTGGCCAACCTATTGGAAGAGATCCATATTTGTACCCATTTCAAACAAAGGTGACTCAACAAAATATGGAAATCACCTAACAGTATCATTAAAATCACACATTTTTGATGAAGATAATCAAAAATGGTTTCAGCAGTACACTGAAAGGCAGCTGCTAGACATTCAATCCAGATTCAGAAGAGGACATGGGAAGAGAAATATCATTGCTGATATTAAATGGGTTTTGGTTGAAAGCAGAGAATATTAGAATAATGTTTACATATGATTTGTTGACTGTGCCAATACATTCAATGGTGTGGATTATAAGAAACTATGTATTGTTGTTGTTAAGTGCCATCGAGTCGGTACCGACTCATAGCAACCTTATGCACAGCAGAACGAACACTGCCCTATACTGAGCCAACCTCACTATTGTTGCCACGCTTGAGCCCATTGATGCTGCCCCTTTGCCAATCCATCTCGCTGGGGGTCTTCCTCTTTTTCTCTGACCATCCACCTTACTAAACATGATATCCTTCTCCAGAAACCGGTCCCTCCTGACAATAAGTCTCCAAAGTATGAAAGATGAAGTTTGGCCATCCTGGCCTCCAAGGAGCACTCTGGCTGCACTTCTTCCAACACAGATTAGTTTGTTCTTTTGGCAGCCCATGGT
>NW_006408783.1:2674996-2678193 GCF_000296735.1 Chrysochloris asiatica
TCCTGGGCTGCAAAATCAATCACTTCTCTCCTTTTGTCAAAAAACATCTACCTCTACATTTCCAACCTTCACAGTCAGTCCTGATGGCAATTATTCACTTTGAACCACAAGAGTCGTATCCCCATTTCCTTTCACCACCGAAGGCTGTGCTCTTTGGTCTTCATCAGTTGTTGTTAGGTGTCATCAAGTTGGTACTGATTCACAGTGACCCTATGTATAACAGAATAAAACACTGCCTGATCCTGGGCCAACCTTACAATCATTGCTACATTTGAGACCATTGATGCTGCCCCTGTGCCAATCCATCTTGCTGGAGGTCTTCTTTTTCTCTGACCCCCCACTTTACCAAACATGATATCCTTCTCCAGTGGCTCCCCTCCTGATAATATGGCTGAAGTATGAAAGATGAAGTCTGGCCATCCTGGCTTTCAAGGAACACTCTGGCTGCACTTCTTCCAACACAGATCAGTTGGTTCTTTTGGCAGCCCATGGTACTTTCATTATTCTCCTCCAACACTATACATACATACATACCTGCACATGTAGTTTTGGTTGTTATTTCAAAATTATATATGTCATAGCAATTGTCCACATGCCCTTTTTTCTTTATCTTTTTTTTTCCTTCTAATTTTCTTTTTTAAACTTTTTATTGTGAACTGAGTGAAGTTTAACAAAGCAGGTCCTCAGTTTTACAGTTAAAAATCATACACTTCTTTTCATCTCAGTGATTGTATCCCCTTAATGTAACTCCACTGATCTGTCTTCTATTCCTTCTCTTTTCCCAGCCATTCTGAATTTTGCCCTTGGATAAATGCTGCCTTTGATCTTAAATGGTTGGCTACCCTGTGATGTACATACCTCATGAGTGTTGTTGTCGCCTTATATACCTATATATTATTGTTGTTAAGGGCCAGTGAGTCTGTTCTGACTCATAGTAACCTTGTATAGGGTTTCCAAGGTGAGGCTAGTGAGCTTGAGCCACCGACCTTGCAGTTCAACTCAACATTGCAGTCCAGCACATTAGCCCACAGCACCACACCAGGTGCTTGGTGGAAAATTGAACTATGGGAGTGAGTTCAGTTCTAGACCTGGAAGTTAATCAAGAGCTGTAGTTCTGGAATTCTACCAATCCCTATCAAACCAGTAAGCCTGTTTTTGGTTTTTTGACTTTGAGTTTTGTTCCACACTTTCTCCTACTCTATTCAGTACCTTCTAATGTGATCATTTTCAAAGACTCTTCTGTTGGTATTCGAGCACCATTGAATTCATCTGGTCTTGTTGTTAAGTACCGTGGAGTCGGTTCCAATTCATAATGACCCTGCACAGGGTTTCTGAGGCTGTAAATCTTTAAGGGAGCAGAAATCCTCATCTTTCTCCTGCGGAAACACTGGTAGTTTCGAACTGCTGACCTTGAGGTTGGCAGCCTGACTCATAACCACTATGCTACCAGAGTTCCTTTATCTGGTATTAGGGTTATGGAAATTGATGTTCATGTAGTCCAATAGTCCACTGGACTAATTGATTCCATGTGTCTTCAGTTTGCATCACCCTCCACTTTTCCAAGCATGTTGTCTGTTTCCAAGGACTGATCCCTTCTGATAATCTAGCCTAGGTATCCAGATGAAGTCTCCCAGTCTAATTTCTAAAAAACATGCTAACTGTACTTCTTCCAAAAGAGGTTTCTTTGTTCTTTTGAGGGTCCATGGTACTTTCAATATTTTTTGCCAACACCATAATTAAAATGTATCAATTCATCTCTATCTTCTTTATTCATTTTCTAATATTCACATGCATATGTGGCTTTTAAAAGTATCAGGAACAGTTTAATCCTCAAAGTGACATATTTCTTCTTTAACACTTTAAACAAGTCTTTTGCAGCAAGCTTGTCTAATGCAATAAATACATCAGTTGATTTCTTGTCTGCTGATTCCATGAACATTGATTGTGGAGCCAAGTAAAATTGTCTTTCTCAACATCCATCTTTTCACACCTTATGATGATGTTATTAATTGGTCCAAGATCCTAATTTTCTTTACACTGAAGTGCAATCCATACTGATAGTTGTGGTCTTTGATTTTTATCAGTAAATATTTCAAGTCTTCTTTGCTTTCAGCAAGCAAGGTTGTGTCATATGCCTATCACAGGTTGATAATGAGTTTTACTCCAATAATGATGCCATATTCTTCTTCATATAATCCAGCTTCTCAGATTGTTTGCTCAGCATACAGACTGAATAAACATGGTGAAAGGATAGAATCCTGGCACACACCCTTCCTGATACAGGTTTCTGAAAATTTTAATTAAGGGTTCCAGAATATGCATTTTCATAATGTTATCCATAGTTTGTTATGACCCACACAGTAAAATGCCTTTGCATGGTCAATAATGCACAAATAAGCATCTCTTTGATATATTCTGCTTTCAGCCAAGGTTGATCTGACATCAGCAATGGTATCCCTTGTTCTGCATCCTCTTCTGTATCTGTGTTCATTGTCCGACAGCTCTCTGGCAATGTACTAGTTACAACCATTTAAAAATTATCTTCAGCAAAATTTTTACTTTTTGGTACAGTAATGCTATGTATCTACCACTCATCTGTCAGTTTGTCATACTGTGGTGGCTTATGAGTTGATATGATTCTGAAAGCTATGCCACCAGTATTTTAAATAACCAGCCGGGTCACCCGTGGTGGACAGGTTTCAGATGAGGTTCCAGACAAAGACAGACTAGGAAGAAAAAGTGACAAACTACTTCCAAATCTATAGTCACTGAAAACTTTATGAATATCAGAGAAACACTGTCAGACATAGTGCCAGAAAATGAGCCCCTCAGGTTGGAAGGCTCTCCAAATGTGACTGGGGAAGAGCTGCCTCCTCAAAGTAGAGTTGACTGTGCTGGCGCGAATGGAGTAAAGCCTGTGGGAGAAAAGCCTACAGGACCTTCATTTGCTGATGGGGCACAACTCAAAATGAAGAGAAACAGCTGTAAACACCATTCAAAATCAGAACATAGAATGTACGAAGTATGAATCTGGGAAAGTTGTAAGTTGTCAAAAATGAAATGGAATGCATAAACATCGATACCTTAGGCATTAGTGAGCTGAAGTGGACTGGTATTGGCCATTTTGAATCTGACAACCACATGGTTTACTATGCCAGGAATGACAAATTGAAGAGGAATTGTGTTAATCATTACTG
>NW_006408783.1:2678303-2679556 GCF_000296735.1 Chrysochloris asiatica
TGGAATACATAGAAATCAAATTGACTACATCTGCGGAAAGAGAAGATAGAAAAGTTCCATAACATCAGTGAAAACAAGGCCAGGGGCAGACTGTGGAACATATCATCAAATACTTATATGCAAATTCAAACTGAAGCTGAAGAAAATGAAAACAAGTCCATGAGAGTAAAAATATGACCTTGAGTATATCTCACCTGAATTTAGAGATCATCTGGAGAACAGATTTGAAACATTAGACAAAAAGTCCGAAGACCAGAAGAGTTGTGGGATGACATCAAGAACATCATACATGAAGAAAGCAAAAAGTCATTGAGAAGGAAAAGGTCAAAATGGATGTCAGAAGAGACACTGACACTTTCTCTCTAGCATAGACATGCTAAAGCAAATGGAAGAAAAGAGGAAGTCCAAGAGCTGAACAGAAAATGAAGATAAAGCCAAATATTACAATAAAATGTGCAAAGATCTGGAATCAGAAAACCAAAAAGGAAGAACACGCTCAGCATTTCTCAAGTGGGGGGAACTGAAGAAAAAAATTCAAGCCTCTACTTTCATTATTGAAAGATTCTCTGGGCAAATTATTGAATGATGCAAAAAGCATGAAGAGAAGATAGAAGGAATACACAGAGTCACTGTACCAAAAGGAAATGGTTAATGTTCAAAAGGTAGCATATGATCAAGAGCCAATGATACTTAGGGAGGAAGTCCAAGGTGCATTGAAGGAATTGGCAAAGAACAAAGCACCAGGAATTGATGGAATCAAAATTGAAATCTTTCAAGAAAGTGAGGTGGCACAAGAGTCTCTCACTCATCTATGCCAAGAAACTTGGAAGACAATTATCTGGCCAACTGATTGGAAGAGATCCATATTTGTGTCTTTGCAAAGAGAGGTGGCACAACAGAATGCAGAAATCATTGGACAATCTCTTTGATGTCCCATGCAAGTAAAGTTTTGCTAAAGGTAATACAGAAACAGCTACAATCATACATTGACAGAGAACTTCCAGAGGTTCAAGCTGGATTCAGGAGAGGCAGTGGAATGAGGAATATCATTGCTGATGTCCAATGGATCTTTGCTGAAAACAGAGAATATCAGAAAGATGTTTACCTATGCTTTATTGACTACACAAAGACTGTGTGGATCCTGACACTATGGGCAACACTGCAAAGTATGAGTATTCCAGAACACTTAATTGTTAATTGTGCTCATGAGGAATCTGTACCTGGACCAAGAGGCAGTTTTTCAAACAGAACAT
>NW_006408783.1:2682121-2696549 GCF_000296735.1 Chrysochloris asiatica
TCATTTCTGTGGATGTTCATAATGTTTCAAGATGTTTCAGAAAATTATTTTTATTGCTGAATAGTATTATAGGGAGTCCTGGTGTGGCACTTCAGGTTAATGCACTGGGCTGCAAGGTCGGTTTGAACCACAAGATCAGCAGTTTAACCTCACCAGCTGCTCCTTGGAACCCCTATACAGGGTTACTATGGCTTGGAATTGACGCATTGGTACTAAACAGCAACAGTCAATATATATGTGTGTGTGTGTATGTATATATGTATATATATATATATGTGTGTGTGTGTATATACCTTATTTTACTTATCCATTCATTCATTGATGGCATGGACTATATCTATCTTTTTGTTATTGTAAATTCTGTTGCAATGAACTTATGTGTGCATATGTCTGTTCATGTCGCTTCTCTTAGATCTCCGGGATACATAACTAAGAGTGAAATTGCTGGATCATATGTCTGAGAACTCTACCTCTAGAGTTTTGAGGAAAAACCAGATTGTTTTCCACAATGACTGTACCATTTTGTATTTCTACCAGCAATGGATAAGTGTTCCAATTCCTCCCTGTATCCTCCAGCACATTTTTCCCCCTTTTTAAAAAAGTCATCTTTACCATCCTGTTGATTTTTTTAAGTGCCATCAAGTTGGTTTTGATTCCTTGTTGTTGTTAAATGGCACTGAGTTGGTTCTGACCCCTAGCCACTTTTTATGGGGTTTCCAAGGAGTGGCTGGTGACCTTGAACCTCTGACCTTGTTCAGAGCAGCTTTTCAGTCCAGCACATTAATGCAGAGCATCACACCAGGACTCCTAGCTATTCCCTATAGTGTTCCTAGGCTGTAAATCAGCTTGGCAGAACAAAGCCTCATCTTTTTTCCTACAAAGTAGCTGGTAGGTTCGAACTGCTGACCTTGTGGTTTGCAGTCCAGTGCTTGTCCTGAAGAGCCACCACACACCCCTGGCCATCCTTTGTTGTTGTTGTTGTTAAGTGCCTTCGAGTCGGTTCCGACCCATAGCGACCCTGTACAGGGTTTCCGAGGGCCATCCTAACAGGAGTGAAATACTATCTCATTCTGTTTTGATTTGTGTTTCTCTCCTGGCTGATAATGTTGAGTTGTCTTATGTGCCCATTGGCCATTTGAATATTCTCTTTGGTGATGTGTCAGTTTATATCCTTTGCGTGGTTTGTAGGCATTATTTGTCTTCTTGTGTTTTGGAGGAGTTTGCTACATTAGACCCTTAGCATGTATATCATTCCCAGATTTTTTTCCCCTAGTCTTTAAGTTATCTCTTTACTCTTTGAATAAAGCCTTTTAATGTACAAAAGAATTTAATGTTTATAAGTTCCCAATTATCTATATTGGTTTGGGTTTCTTATATATCCATTGTTAAGGAGCTCTGGTAGCGCAGTTGTTACGAATAAGGCTGCTATCTTCAGGGTCAGCAGTTCGAAACTACCAGCAGTTCCACAGGAGAAAGATGAGACTTTCTGCTCCTGTAAAGATTTACAGCCTCGGAAACCCTGTACAAGGTCGCTATGAGTTGGAACTGACTCATATTAATTGTTGTGTTAAATAATCTATTGCTGAAAGAAAAAAAAAAAAAGTAGGTTCCAAAACTTTGGCCCTGTGTTTTCTTTTAAAAACTTCATAGTTTTAGTTTTATGTTTTTGATAAATTTTGAATTCATATTTGTGTGTGGTTTGAAGTATGGGTCTCACTTCATTTTTCTGCATGTAGAAATCCAATTTTGCCACCACCAATTGTTGAAAAGTCTAACTATTCCTTTTCTGTTGGGCGGATTTGGCACCTTTGTCAAAATCAATTGACTATAGATGTTTCTATTTATTTTTGAATTTTTCCTTCTTTTTCATTGACCTATGAGGCTGGCCCAGGACCGGGTAGTGTTTTGTTCTGTTGTGCAGTGTTTCATTACATTGTGCATAGGGTCGCTGTGAGTTGGTACCAATTTGATGGCACCTAACAACAACAACAACAATGTGTCTCAGTTGGAGGAGCCCTGGTAACATAGTGGTTACGCATTAGGCTGCTAAACTCTAGGTCAGCAGTTTGAATCTTCTAGTTGCTCCACAATAGAAAGATGAGGCTGTCTGCTCCCATAAAGACTTACAACCTCAGAAACACTACACAGGGTCCTATTAGTCAGAACCGACTCCATAGCACATAACCACCCCTACCACCACATGTGCCTTAACTAAACCATACTGAGCTCTTTTGATTACTGTTGTTTTTGTTGTTAAGTGCCACCAAGTTGGTTGTATTACCATGACCTGTGTGTTGTTATGGTTCTGAAAACAGTTCATCAGTATTTCAAATACCATCAGTGTTATCCAGGGTGGATAGACAACCTGTGGCACTTCCAGACTAAGAAAGGCCTACTGAGCTACATCTAAAAGAAGAAAATTAGCCACTTCAGACCAGGATTAGCTGGTGGGTTTGAACTGTCAACCTTGTGGTTCCAAGTCCAATGGTGATCCTATAGTGCCACACCAGGAGTCTGTAGCTTTGTAATATGTCTTGCAGTGTGAGACCTCCTACTTTGTTTCTCTTCAAACTTGCTTTGATTTATTTTCAAGACCATCCCACAGAGATAACGACCAGCCCAGAGATATTACTGGTGAATTCTACCAAATACTAAAAAAAAAAAAAAAAGTAATACCAATTTAACACAGACTCTTCCAGAAAATAGAAAAGAATACATTTTTTAAATGAGATCAGCCTTGTTCTGATATCAAAACTAAATCATTATAAGAAAAAGAAAACCAGAGAAATGCAAAAACTTTTAATAAAAATTTAACAAATTAAATACAAGAATATATGAAGGAAATACATCATGGCAAATTGGATTTTATCTCTGGATCACAGGAATGATTCAATATTCAAAGGCCAATCATTTCACCATATCAGCAATCTAAAAAAGAGCAAGAAAACGTCATTTCAAATAGAAGCAGAAAAAACAGCATTTAATAAAACTCAACATCCATTTACTATAAAAATTCTCAGCAAATTAGGAGTAGCAGGTAATTTCCTCAATTTAATGAAGTTTACCTATAAAATCCTCCATTACCCATCTGCCAGTGGTTGTATTACCATGACCTGTGTGTTGTTATGGTTCTGAAAATAGTTCATCAGTATTTCAAATACCATCAGTATTATCCAGGGTGGATAGACAACCTATGGCACTTCCAGACTAAGAAAGGCCTACTGAGCTACATCTAAAAGAAGAAAATTAGCCACTTCAGACCCTGTAGATCACAACAGAACGTTGCCTGGTATAGTGCTGAAACATGAGCCCCTAAGTTAGAAGGCAGAGAAAAAGAGGAAGAGCCCCTGCTAGATGGATTGACAAAGTGGCAGCATCAATGGGCTCATGTGTGGCAACAATTGTGAGGCTGACCCAGGATTGGGTAGTGCTTTGTTCTGTTGTGCGTAGGGTCACTATGAGTCGGTACCGACTTAATGGCACCTAACAAAAACAACAAGTTGAAGGCACTCAAAATGTATGATGTACTTAACCGATTCGACAACACATAACAACAATAACAACATAGATAGTATAGGAGTCAACTAATATATCTTTAATCACCAATAATGTGCTCACTCAAATCACTGTCATCAAATCAATTCCAACTCATAGTGACCCTGAATATGGTTTCTAGGGCAGTAAAATATTTACAGAAGCAGAAACTTCACAATTCATAGTGACACTGCATAGGATTTCCAAGGAGCACCTGATGAGTTTGAACCATCGACTTTGTGGTTCAAACTGACCTTGCAGTCCAGTGCTTTATCCTACAGCGCCACACTAAGACTCCAAATAATGTACTAGGTTTGGCAATTGTTTCTGTTGCCAAATGCTTTTGAGTCAATTCCAATTAACTTATGGTGGTGGTTATGTGCCGTGGAGTCGGTTCTGACTCATAATGACCCTGTACAGAATTTCCAAGACTGTAAATCTTTCTGGGAGCATAATGTCTCATCTTTCTCCTGCAGAACAGCTGGTAGTTTCAAACTGCTGAACTTGAGGTTTGCAGCCCAATTTGTCACCACTACACTACCAGAGCTCCTTAAGTGACCCTGAATATGGTTTCCGAGGAGCAAGCAGTGGGTTTGAACTGCTGACCTTGCAGTTCAAACTGACTTTGCAGTTAAATGCTTGTTGTTGTTGTTAAGTGCAGTTGAGTCAGTTCCAACCCATAGCAGCCCTGTATAGGGCTTCTGAGGCTGTAAATCTTTATGGGAGCAGAAAGCCTCATCTTTCTCCCACAGAACCACCGGTAGATTCGATCTGCTTACCTTGAGGTTAGCAGCCTGACTTGTAACCACTATGCTAACAGAGCTCCTAGTTAAGTACTTATCCTTCATCAAAGTATCTAATTCTCACATTATTCCTATGACAAAGACAATAGTATCTCATTGTAGAAATAAAAACTGAAGCTCAGAGAGTTCAAAAAACCCTCCCTGAGTCATAAACATAACAGGAGGTAATTTGGAACTCAGGACTTTTGGCCTCCAGGGGAAATGTGATGGCTTTAATAACAATTACATATTACTGTGTACATATCTGGCTACTTCTAGTGCCCCATATAGACTTGCTACATTTGGAAACAAAGACTATGTGTTAGTTCATTCGTTGCACACAGTAAATGCTTAATAATTACTCTAAAATACAAGCATGCAAGAGGAATGATTGTGGAAAAAAACAAACAAATAAAAAACGTATAATGACTTTGTATTTACTAAAGACCGAGTGTTTTACCCCTAGTATTGAGAATAAGGTGTGGCTGTCTGCTCTCAACATTTATATTGAATATTGCAGTGGAGATCCTAGTTAATACAATAAAGCAAGAAAAGAAAATTAAAGACATACATATTAGAAATGAAGAAGTAAAACTCTTTATTCCCAAATAGCATGGTTGCCTATGTAGAAATCAACATAATAACACAGAACTAAGTTATCAACATAAAAATTACAGAACTAATAAAATGAGCTTAGCTAGGTCTCAGAATATAAAGTTAATATACAATAAAAAATTGTATTTCTATATACTAGTAATTAGCAAAGGACCTCTGATTGCTTCATGGGTTAAAATTTGGCTGGGAAAGGTCAGTGAGTTAAATCAGCCAACTGCTCAGAGGGGAAAACATGAGACTGTCTGCTCATATAAACAATCATGGTCTTGGAGACCCTGTGAAACAGTTCTACTCTGTTCTACAGGGCTGCCAAGAATTAGAACCAAGTCAACAACAGTGGGTGGTGGAGTAACAAACATTGGAAATACAAATCTTAAAATATATCAAATAAAATACCAGTGAGAAGATAGGAAGGAGCTCTGGTAGTGTAGTGGTTACAAGTTGGACTGCTAACCTCAAGGTCAGCAGTTCGAAACTACCAGTTGTTCTGTGGGAGAAAGATGAGGCTTCCTGTTCCCGTAAAGATTTTCAGCCTTGGAAACCCTCTGCAGGGTCATTCTGAGTCAGAACTGACTCCCCAGCACATAACCATCACCACCAAGAAGAAAGAATGAGAGTGTTTAATACTTTACATTCAACTATAAAAAAATTGGTGAAAGAAACTAAAGAAGCCCTAAATAAGTGGAAATCTAGATCATATTTACAGGGTGACATTTTTAAGATACTGTAGTTGTTGTTAGGTACCATCAGATTGGTTCCAACTCATAGCAACCCTATTCACAACAGAACTAACTGCTACGCGGTCCTCCACCATCCTCACAAGGGTTATGGTTGAGTCCATTGCTGTGGAAATCTACCTCCTTTTCACTAAGCCTTCCCTTTACCAAGCAGGGATCAATCCCTTCTGATAAAATGTCTGAAATATGAGAGACAAATTCTAATTATCATCCTCTTGGTTTCTAAGGAGTATTCTGGTGGTACTTCCAACCCAGATTTGTTTGTTCTTCTGGCAGCCCATGGTACTTTCAAAATCTTTCTCCAACACCATACTTCAAATGCATCAATTCTTCCATGGCCTTCCTTACTCACTGTCCAGCTTTCACATGCATATGAGGTGATTGAAAATACTCTGGCTGTACTTCTTTCAACACAGATCTATTTGTTCTTTTGGCAGCCCATGGCACTTTCAATATTCTCCTCCAACACTGTAACTCAAATACATCAATTATCCTATGGTCTTCCTTATTTACTGTCCAGCTTTCGCATGCATATGAGGTTATTGAAAATATCATGGCTTGGGTCAGGCACACTTTAGTCCTCAAACTGGTATCTTTATTCTTGAACACTTTAAAGAGGTCTCGTCATTTGGTTGTATCACTGCTGCTTCCGTGACTGATGATTGTGGTTCCAAGCAAAATGAAGTCTTTGACAACTTCAACCTTTACTCCACTTATCATGATGCTATTTATTGGTCCATTTTTGAGAATTTTTGCTTTCCTTACATTGAAATTCAATCCCTACTGAACGCTGTAGTCTTTGATCTTCATCAGTAAGTATTTTAAGCTTTCAGTAAGCATGGTTGTATCATCTACATATCAGAGGTCATTAATGAGTCTTCCTCCAATTCTGTTGTCACGTTCTTCTTCATATAATCCAGTTTATTTGCTTAGTATATAAGATGTTAATTCTCTCCAAATTGAATTGACAGATTCAGTGAAGCCCTAAAAAATTCCAACAGGTTTTATTATAGAAATTAAAAACTGCTTCTAAAGTTTGTATGTGAATGCAATGGAATTAAACTGACCAAAGTAAATTCAAAACTCAACAAAGCTCAAAGACTTGCTCTGTCTGATATCAAAGTGTATTAATTTCACATTAATAATCTTCAGTGTTCCATTCCTCAAAGGGTCACAAATATCAAGCAGCTTATACTCATGGAACAGCTGTTTTGTTGTTTTTAATTTCTTATTGTGAATTGACTAAAGGTTTCAGAGCAGATCATCAGTTTTACATCCAAGAAATCATACACTATATTTAATCTCAATGTTTGCAATCCCCTCCATGTAACAATAGTTACCCCCCTTTCTCTCTGTGGTTCCTATTTACATCCCACCCACCTTCCTCTCTCTTCTCAGCTTTGTCCTTAGGAAAATGTTGTCCTTTTGATCTTGAATGATTGACCATTCCATGGTGAGTAGACCTTACCAGTGCTGTCCCCCTGTATACCTATGTATTCCTTGGCTGAAAATCGGGCCACAAGTGTGAGTTCCTTTTTAGAACAGAGGGTGGTTAAAGGCCATAGTCTCAGATTTTTCCAGTTTCTTTCTGACTAGTAAACCATATTTTTCCAGTTTCTTTCTGACTAGTAAACCAAAAAAAAAAATTTTTTTTTGAATTCTGTTCCTCATTTTCTCCCACTCTGTCTGGGGCCCTCTAATACAGTCCCTTTCAAAGTAGTTGGTAGTGGTAGCTGGGCACCATCTAGTTCTTCTGGTCTCAGAGACATGGTGACTGATTACTAACTTTTATTACATAAAAGATATAGGGCAGGAATAGAAGAAGGGTATGTATGGAACAGAGTTCAGCGATTTCAGGTACAGGCCTCTTTTTTCCACTGTTGAGTTAGGTTGCACAGGACATGAATTTTTTTCAAGGTCTTGTACTACCAGTAGTAAGTATGCAAAGAATTTCAGTCGGAAGAATCTTCAATTCTGCTCATGGTGGTGGTCTCTTATAGTGAGATGATCACACAAGCACTTTATGAACAAGCATCAGAACTGACTTGAAGAACCCTAATAACAACAATCACTGTTACATTCTCTCTCCTACTCTATCAAGACAAGAAGCAAGTCATAAATCCAATGATCATCACCAAACAGTGTTAACAGGCTGATATATAGCTCTCAGACCCATGGTTACAGACTATTTCTTTTTAGTTGATAGACTCTGTTCTATATTGACCAGTAATCAGTAGTTCTAGAGATAAGCATATGGTTAATCCAAGTGATAGTTTACATGAGAGAACATAGGATTTACATCATTGCTTCATTGCAATGATTACAATCTCCTCCGTGCATCATCATTCAATAGTATTTGCTTCCATCCCCTCTGTTTTGTTTTGTTTTTCTTTTTTGTGTGTGTGGGGGTAGGGGTGGTACACCCAGGAATATATAATAATTTACACCACCAAAGGGCATTTTCTGCAAGCCTGGCTACCAGCACCCGATCCCTCTCTTTCCATGAGTTAAGAGTCCTTAGCTGCTCCCTCTCTCCATGTCCTCATCTCTGCTGCCATCTCTGGTGTCGTTGCTTCTCTGGATAGGGTTCCACATTCCGTTCATGCTCTTCTCCCTTGATGGTCCTAGGGCTCTCTGTTTCTGGACTCTAAGATTAATTACTCCCCTGTTTTTGTTACAAAATTTCTACCTTTACAATTGTGACAGTTGAAATTAGTCATGATAACAATTACTCACTATTGAATTATAAGAATCTTATCCCCATCTCTTTACATCAGATCTGTCTAGCCAACATGAAAACTATTCACTGGGGACTCTACCTTCCCCCACACACTCTTAAACTAAACTCCCTCTTGAAAATTTGTAAGCCAGTCACTTCATGCCTTTATCGATCGCCCCACTCCCCCATTTAGGTAGCCAATGTCTAAGTTGCCAGTCTCTATCTACAAAGGGGATAGGATTTATGCTTGATGTGAAAACTCCTTCCCTCTCAGTTGGTATTTTGAGCTGCTATATCCATAAGTTTAGGTCAAGTTCATCAAATTGTAGCAATTCCCTCATTTCCTTTATCAAAAATTGTTTGTTTATTGTTGTCT
The DNA here is from genome assembly GCF_000296735.1 of Chrysochloris asiatica. Taxonomy (NCBI): domain Eukaryota; kingdom Metazoa; phylum Chordata; class Mammalia; order Afrosoricida; family Chrysochloridae; genus Chrysochloris; species Chrysochloris asiatica. The sequence continues at coordinate 2,690,885 of NW_006408783.1, forward strand.
AGTTGGATTCTAATTATCAAGCCATTGAGGCCAGGTCATATGGGTACTATCTGCAGGTTTGGGAATTCTTGTGCATCTCTACTCACTTCACATTCGCTGGATGCTTCACTTTCAGCTCTAGTCTGTGGCTATGTCCTTGCCCATGGGCTTAGGAGTCCCCAGGTCTCACCACATTTTGGACCAACCAACCCTTCCTCTTCTCTCTTTCATCTGCAAGTCATCAGGAGTCTATGGAATGTGGTTGAACTCAGCCCATTTCTTCATTGTTGCCTTTTCCCCTCTTCCACTAAAAAGTAGACCAACATGGTCACCAGCAAGCTTACATGCCTGCTCATGTGTTCCCTTTGAGTTTCAGTCTTGGAGGGGGATTTGTCCTGAGGGGACTTGATTGCTTGCTTGGTGGCTCCCTGGTGAACAACTTGCTTATTCTTGTAGTAGACAACCATACTGCTATTTTTTGTTTTGGATTTTTCCTGCTGATCTTTCTTTGAAGATTTCTCTGTTGCTCTAGCTGTTCCAGGCTGGTCTGCTTGTCCTTTCTAGTGGGAACGTCCCACCTCAGAAGCTTCTGGTTGGAGCTCAGGATTCTACCTAAAGTTCTATACACTGCAAAGGCTCTGCAAGTAGACTTCACTGGGCAAGTTCTAGAATCCCTTTTATGTATTCCAGTCAGTTATAGGCTGAAGATGGGCTTACAAGCTTTCTGTAATCATGTTTCCTGACATTCCTTTCTATTCTACTCAAGTGTCTATTTTACAATAGTAGGCAAAGGAAACCAATATTTAAAGACAGTCAAGCATCTTAACATTATTTCCCCTCTTCAGACTATGATTCGATTCCTGTATCACAGAGCCCTGTTGTTCCAAGGTTGAGCATCAATTGTTGAATTAATAAACAAATTGTGATGTACTCATCCAATGAAATACTACCTAGCAATAAAAATGAACGACCAACTGACACATGCAACACAATGTTGAATCTCAAGAGCATTCCCCTAAGTCAAAGACACTAGGTACAAAGACAGTACATTTGCTTTCAAAAGACATTCTAGAAAGGGGGAAACCATAGGAACATAAAAAAAACCCAAAACACAGTTGTTGCCAGATGTTGGTGTAAGGGAAGAGGATGCTTTCAAAGGAGAATGAAGGGACTTTTTAAGGTGACAAACTCCCTTAGGTTGATGGTTACAAGATGATATATACAATTTTCATAACTCATGTATAAGTATGCTTTAAAGGGTGAATTTTACTGTATGCAAATTATACCTAACATTTTTTAATTCTCAGACTGAATTGAAAAGCAAAAGCCAACTATACATTGCTCATAAGAGATTAGATTAAATACTAAGAATTGAATGTTTAAAAATTAAACAATGAACAAAGATATATTATTCAATCACTTAGGAGATGAAAACAATGTTGGTACATTTAAATATTGGACAAATACACATTAAAATAAAATTCATTATTAGACAGCAATACAAATATCTCACAATGTTCATCAAGGAAGATTTATCACTTAAAGCTTGATTGCAGCTAATACTATGGGCTTCTGGTGTGGTGCTGTACGATAAGCACTGGACTTCAAAACATCAGCTGCTCCTTGGAAACTCTATACAGGGTCACTATGAGTTGGAGTCATCCCCACAGCACTTAACAACAACAACAATACTATAGTTTTAAAATATAAAGGGTGAAAATCTCCAGAATTGAAGGAAGATATAGAAAAATCTGTCATATTTTATGAGTATTTGATAAATTTTGTTGTTGTTGTTAAATGCCGTTGAGTTGGTTCTGACCCATAGCGACCCTCTAGAGGGTTTCCAAGGAGTGACTGGTGAGCTTGAACCACCAACCTTGCAGTTCAAATGCCTTTGCAGTTTGGCACATTAACCCATAGTACCACACCAGGACTCATGGAAGTAGTAACTTTGAACACAACAGAGAGGAAAGGAGTCTTCTCATCAAATATCAATGCTGTCCCCTCTGTATACGGGGTAGATGGAGATGGGCGACTTAGACATTGGCTACTTAAAATGTTGTTGTTGTTAAGTGCCATCGAGTCGATTCTGACCCATAGTGACCCTGTATAGGGTTTCTGAGGAGCAGCTGGTGAGCTACCGCTGACCTTGCAGTTCAGCTCATTAACCCACAGTGCCACACCAGAACTCCGACCTAAAATGAGGGGGCAATAAAGGCACAAAGTGACTGGCTTACAAGGCTTCAAGGGGGAGTTTAGTTTAAGAGTATGGGGGAAAAGATAGATTCCCCACTGAATAGTTTTCATCTTGTCTAGATGGGTCTAGTTAAAAGAGATGGGGATAAGATTGTTATGATTCAATAGTAAGTAATTGTTATGACTAATTGTGACTGTCACAATTGTAAAGGTAGAAGTTTGTAACAAAAACAGGGGAGTAGTTAACCTTACAGTCCAGAAACAGAGGACCCTAGGGCCATCAAGGGAGAAGAGCACAAGTAGAACGTGAGACCTTATCCAGAGAAGCAGCGACACCAGAGATGGAGGTAGAGATGGGGACATGGAGAGAGGGGGCAGCTGAGGACTCTCTAGATTCATGGAAAGAGAGGGATTAAGAGCTGGTGGCCAGGAGGCCAACTTGCCGAATGTGCCCTTTGGTGGTGTTAATTTAAAAAAAAAAAAAAAAAAGTTAGAATGAATATAGAGAAATACTGTTAACTGATGGTACATGGAGGGGATTATAATCATAGTAATGAAACAAAGTATATTAAAATATAAAAAGGAACTAAAAAAAAAAAAACAACTTACCAGTGGTTCCAAAGATTATAATCATTGTAATGAAACAAAGTATATAAAAAGATTTTTTTTTTAATTAAAAGGAACTAAAAAAAAAAAAAAAAATCCTATGTCATCCAAAGATGAGGCCTTCTGCTCCTGTAAAGATTTACAGACTCGGAAACCCTAAGCAGGGTCACTATGAGTAGGAACCGACTCCACTGCACATAACCACCACCACCACCTTATAACATGCATAAGCCCCTCCCTAAAAATGCAAGTCCAGGCGGATTTTATATCTTAATACAAATGTTTAAACAAGAAAGTGTCTAGAAAATAACAGAATACATTCATGACAGCGGAATAGAAAAATTACCTCATGTAAGATATACAAACCTAAGTTATCAAATAAAGGAAGAGAGAGAAATTGGACTATAGAGAAATGAAAAGCTACTTATCATGAAACGATACCATTAAGAGAATAAAAAATCAAACCATGAAATAGGAAAAGAAATTTACAACACAAATATCTGAAAAGAGGCATGTCTCCGAGTGTTATATATCCTAAGCCTGCACCAATGAAGGTGACCTTGTTGATGGAAATAGGGTTTTTCTTTGCCGATGTTTATTTAACAAAGCCATGCCAAGATGGGTGCTAATTCTAATCCTTTCTGAGCAGCGTCTTATGAAATGAGAACAGACATGGAAATGAGTCCGATGTATAGGAATGTCATATAGGGTTGGAGCTAGATGCATCTCTGTTCGACAAAGGAATGCCAATAATCATTGGCAGCCACCAGAAACTAAGAGAAAAACATGGAACAAATGGTTCATCTTGCAAAGCCTTCAGAAGAAATTGACAGGCTGACCCTCGAGATTCAGATATTTAGTATCCAGAACTGTGAGACAATTAACTTCTATTCTTTAAAGTCATCTATTTTGTGGCATTTTGTTAGAGCAGCCATAGGAAAAGAAGACACAAAGCATGAAAAGAATATATCAATCAGTAAGAAAAGGCCCATAACAGGCACTTCCAAAAAATGATGCCCCGCGGCCACTAAACATAGAAAAAAAGTACTCACCTTCATTAATAACAAGAGAAATTGAAACACTGATGAATTACCGTAACACTCATTATAATAATAGTGTGTCCCTGAGTCAATTCTAACTCATACTAACCTATCTGACAGACTAAAACTATCCCATAAAGTTTCTTGGGTTGTAATCTTTATGGGAATAAATCACTAGGTCTTTTCTCATGTGGAGTGGTGGGTGGGTTCGAACTGCCAACCTTGCATTCATTCTCACAGCCATCACTCATAATGACTTACTGGAGCCAAAAGGCTTCTCTTTGTCTTGCAGAGCTGCTGGTAGGTTTGAACTACTGACCTCTCAGCTAGCAGTCTAATGGTTGTCCTAAAACGCTAGCAGAGCTCCTTTTAAATACATTTGTTGTTGTTATTGCTAAGTGCCATCCAGTTGGTTCTAACTCATAGCAACCTTGTATAGGGTTTCTAAGTATCAGCTGATGGGTTTGAACTGCCCACCTTGCAGTTAACAGTCCAGTACTTATCCTACAGTACCGTTCCAGAACTCAATTGTTAATGTTGTTAAGTGACATCGAGTCAGTTCTGACTCATAGCAACCCTGTATAGGGTTTGTTGCTGTTATTAAGTGTAATCCAGTATGTTCCAACTCATAGCAACCCTGTATAGACTTTCCAAGGAGCGGCTGGTGAGCTTGAACTGCTGACTTTGAGGTTCAAACCGAACTTGCAGTCCAGTTCATTAACCCACACTGTAAGTCTTTACGATAGTAGAAAGCCTCATCTTTCTCCCAAGGAGCAACTAGTATAATCGAATTACTGACCTTGCTGCTAGCAGCCCAGCTCACCAAAATTTCTAAGTCAAAAAATGGTAAGAATAACCAAGAATGTGAAGCAATGGGACCTCTTAAATAGGAGGGCACGTCAAAGAGTAATACTAAAAGGATTCTATTTCATACATGAGTGGGTTTATTCCAAACAAAACACAATCAAAGATTTCTCTGTAATCAGGAGATGGCTGCAGATGAGTTCTCTCAGTAATACGCTAAGTCTCTGGGAGTGTCTTCAAATACAGGATACTAAAAAAAGCACTGGATGAAGATCAGCTAACTGAAAGAACTGATCATCCCATCAGTCACTTAAACAAGATTGAAGCAATGACAATTTTATGGAATGAATTGCAACCAGGGACAGAGAGGTCTTAGTTGTATCAATTTGATTCAGAGCACAAGGCCAGTCAAATTATGACATTCCTAGGTATCTGCAGGGCCATTTAAATTCAAGGCATGAGAGGTCAGCTCAAGAGATTATTATGGTGACGGTTTTTTGGAAATTCCAAAGGGACAATCTTGAGAGATTTTCTCCAAAGACACAGGACAATCACAAGGGCATAATATGAAGAAATGTTAAGAAAATTGAAACTGCATCAGTGAGAAAATTCCAGGAAAGTTATGCCAATACATATATGTATATATATTTCCATCATGACAAAGTAATGAGGACTGTCCTGTGAGGAATTCTTTAACAAACCATACCCATCCACCCTGATCTTGCTCTTTCACACCTGTTTTTGTTCCCCAAATCAAAGAACACTTTAAATGATCATGAATTGAGTCTGAAACTCCCATTTTGAAATGTTGTACATCAAAGAGCACTGACTTCTCCAGGGAAGGGTTCAAAAAATGGCAGCACCACCTTTAGATTACTTTAGATGGAAGATATGCTGAGAAACAATAACTTCACATTTTGGTATTTTTGTTTAATAAATTGCTAATGGTTTAATAAATTGCTAATGTTCTATATATCTTGATCATATCAGGATTGATAGGATTATACCAGGATTGATAGGATTAGGAGAGAACATCTTGA
>NW_006408783.1:2703668-2706629 GCF_000296735.1 Chrysochloris asiatica
TAAGATTCAATAGTGAATAACTGTTATCATGACTAATCACGACTGTCACACTTATAAAGGTAGAAGTTTTGTAACAAAAAAAGAGGAGTGGTTGATCTTACAGTCCAGAAACAGAGGATCCTATGACCATCAAGAGAGGAATGCACAAATAGGTGCGGGACCTTAACCAGAGAAGCAGCAGTGCCAGAGATGGAGGCAGAGATGGGGGCATGGAGAGGGGTTGTGGCTGAGGACTCTAGATTCATCAACTAAGAAGAGAAGGACTAAGAGCAGGTGACCAGGAGCAGATTTGCAGAATGTGCCCTTTAGAGATGTAAATTATTGTATATGCCTGAGTGGGTTTTTTTTGTTTGTGTGTTTTTTAGAAAGCTAAAGTGGATAGAGAGAAATACTTTTAACTGATGGTATATGGGAGGGATTATAATCAATGTAATGAAACATGTTATATGAATTGTTGAATATGAAACTGATGATGTGCCGTGTAAACTTTCACTCAATCCACAATAAAAACCTTAAAACAAAAAACAAAACAAAACAAAAAAACAGACTAGCTAATTGACTGTGGTAAAAGTCAGGAAAATAGTCATCTTTGGGTAGAAATAGAGAGTCATTTTGGGAAGGGGCACAGGAGCTTTATGGGGTGATGATAATGTTCAATTCATTCACTTGGGAGGTGCTTATATGGCTGTGTTTATAATAATTCATCAAGCCATGAATTTATTATTTTTTGCACTTTTCTAAATATAGGTCTTATCTTAATTGAAAAGTTAATTAAATTCCTCACACTTAGAATGCAACTAAATTTAAACCTCTTCTTGAGTCTTTTGGAACTGATGCCATAAATAAAAGATATTGAATTATATCAAATCGGTCTTCCAATGTGAAGAAAATGTCACGCACTCTTGATGGACCATGTTGTGTTACCCTTGTCCCTGGATTATAACATGCCATCATTTAAAGCAGTGGTGGGGAACGTCTGGCCCATGGGCCATATTGTTGTTGTGGTGGTTAAGTGCTGTTGATTTGGTTCTGACTCAGAGCGACCCTGGACAGGGCTTCTGAGAAGTGGCTGGTATGTTTGAACCACCAACCTTACTATTCAAACTACCTTGTGGCCCAGTGCTTATCCTACAGCACCACACAAGGCCCACAGAATCATTTGGTCTGGCCCTGCCAAAGCAACCACAGTTCCAGCCATCATATCGTTGCTTGTTAAGTGCGGTCAAGTCGATTCCAACTCATAGTGACCCTGTATAGGGTTTCTGAGGAGTGGCTGCTGAGCTTGAACCACCAATTTTGTGATTCAAACTGACCTTGCAGTCCATCATATTAACCCACAGTGCCACACCAGGAATCCAGGCCAATGTTTGACCAGATGTAGCAGACCAATTTTTGAGTTGATAATTTTATATGGCCCGCAAATTATGTTAGAAATTTTGGCAGGAAACAAGGTTCCCAACCCCTGATTTAGAGTCAGTTCCATAAGGAAAAATTAGCTTTATTTGGTTTACTATTGTGTACCTAGTACCTAGACTACTTTCTTGCCCAAATAAGATGTTCAACAGAAAATTTTTGAATGCCTGGATGAATTAAAGAAAACCAAAACATTATCATTTGAAAATGCTGTAGGGGTAGGCGGGGTACCAACATCACTGTAGGGATGTGAGAAAAAACTCAAATTAGAAATTATCAGCAGTGCAGTGCAAACAATACTATTTCTTGAATACTTTCTTGTTATAAAAAGAATACGCAGAGAGAAAACTCAATAAATGACCGGAGAGGAATCTCTCTGTCTCCCAGCAGCCTAGTAAATGGAAATCACCTACTCGAAGACCACCTGTGCTTTCAGTTCATTAAGTGTCCCACTTGAAGTGATTTCTAATAACCACTTTCAGAGCTTTTGCAGATGGGGGCATGTTTCTTCCACGGGCCCCATTGCTAGCTATCAACTGCCAGTATTTATATCTTGAAAGTGATACTAGTAATTGCATTCCATGAGAAACATTCTGAAATTCAGTCTTAGTCTTTCCATGATTTTTCTTTTATCATTTAAAAACGACTTGCACATGGGCAGGTAGAAAACCATGTGTTACCTAAGGCATAAATAAGCTTGGCTCATTTGTCTTAGCATAATACAAATTATTGTTGTCATTTATCCTGGTCCTTATCGTATAAGAATATGACTTTGAATTATTATCTACCCTTTAAAAAGAAAACAAAGCAATATCTCCCTTTAATCTGTAGATTCATTTGAATCTGGGACTGGACTGTTTTTATTCTCAGGAATTTTACCGGGAGTACACTGCGCTATTAATAAACTCGAAATGCATAGGTGAGGCTATTGATGCTCATGGTCAAACCACCATCAGACAGCCAGCTCACTGAATGCGTGCTCAAGAGACCAAGTGCTTCAGTCAGGGTCCACCCAGGAAAACAGAAGCTCCATACAGCAAGTGTTTATAGTCAAGACTTTAATTTAGGGAATTGACTACACAAGTGAAGGGTAAGCTACCAAGACAATGGAGAGAAACAAGGTTAGCCAGGTGTTAGCCAGAGCGGGGAAACCACAACCACTTCTAGGCTAGGGAGACAAAAGGAGGAGGTATTTCTACTGGAGACCAGGAGACAAAGTCACTAAATAGGAGCTGGAACCATGGTTGGTTTGTTCAGCAAAAGCTAGATCCTTGAAGACAGAATGTGTACTGTTAGTGGAGAAGCTGGCCAAGACTTCTTCCTGTCACCCTTCAAACTTTGCACGCTGCTTTCCACCCCTCACTGGACTAGATTCATCAGGTAGAGCTTGGGACAGTTCCAAAGGTAAGTGGAGTCATGATTGACACTCTTGTGCTGAATTAGGTTTCCCAGCTCTGGTAGCGTAGTGGTTACGAATCGGGCTGCGAACCTTAAGGTCAGCGGTTCGAAACTACCAGCCGCTCCGCGGGAGAAAGATGAGGCTTTCTA
>NW_006408783.1:2707101-2715220 GCF_000296735.1 Chrysochloris asiatica
GTCAGCAGTTCGAAATTACCAGCTGTTGTGTAGGAGAAAGATGAGGCTTTCTGCTCCTGTATAGATTTAAGCTTCAGAAACCCTGTGCAAGGTCATTATGAGTTGGAACTGAGTCCACAGCACATAACAACAACTTATGGCCTGTAGGTGGGACGTTCCCCACCCTGAAGGAGATAAGGAAGATAGGACATGGCATGAAAGATGATGCAAGACTTTTTATTTTTTCTCTAAATTACTGCTGAGTCATCTGAAGATTCCCAACACAAAATAATGTCATCTGACATTTTAATTAAAATTATAATTTTGGCTGCTAAATTGAGAATCAACTGTCAGTAGTGACAAGGGAGGAAGGGTGAGAGCAGGGAGGCCACATAGAATCATTAGAATAATTACAATCATCCAGACAAGTTGGTGACTCCGGCCAGGGGTTACTAATGAAGAGAAGTGAGGATGAGGAGAAAAATGAAGCACACTGAGGGGGTGTTGGGATAATTGTATAAGCAAGGTTACTGTTGATAAAATCCAAGAGTTGGGATAAGGAGCAAGATGGCGTGTACCCCAGAGCCAGGAGAAGGAAGAGCCTGAAGACAGGCTTGTGAATGGCTCAGTCAGTATTGGAATGGGTATGGAGGAGAAGGAATGAGAACACTGGGTTTTAGTACCTTGATTAAAGCAGTTTGGGCTGAAATAGGGTGAACCTAGGTAGAGTAGTTAAGATAAGCTAGATAGAGGTGTTGGGAGCAGCAACAACAGACAACACTCCCAGGTTACAAAAGAAGTGGAGAAAGGTGGTGATAGCTGGTCAGAAACTGAGTGAGTTTGTTAATTTTGAATGGGAGAAATAAAAGCTTGTTTGGATATTAGAAATAAAGGTACACAATCTGATGGCACTGTAGGATATGCACTGTACTGCTAGCCACAAGGTCAGTGGTTCAAACCCACCAGCTGTTTCACAGCAGAAAAACGAGGTGCTCCCATAAAGATTTACAGTCTCAGAAACCCTGAGTTGAAATTGACTTGATGGTGATGGGGTTTTTGTTTGTTTTGTTTTCATAGAGGGACCGCAATGCTCGTGTGTCAGTCTGTGGTACTGTGGTGGTCTGTGTAATGTTGTGATGCTGGAAGCTATTCCACCAGTACTTCAAATCACAGCAGGGTCACCTATGGTGGACAAGTTCTAGCTGAGCTTCCAGGCTAGTAGAAATTAGGAAGGAGAGTTGGATGACTTCTGAAAGGCTACTCACTGAAAATCGTATGAATAGCAGTGGAATGTTATCTGATGCAGTGCTGGAAGATGAGCTCCTCAAGTTGGAAGGCATTCAAAATACATCTGGGAAAGGGATGCCTCCTCAAAGTAGAATTGACCTGAATGACATGGATGAAGCCAAGCTTTGGGGATCTTCATTTGCTGATGGGGGACAATCCCAAATGATAAAAAAAAAAAAAAAAAACAGCTGCAAACATCCATTAATAATCTGATTGTAGAGTGTACCTAGTATGATTCTAAGAAAGTCAGAAGTCATAAAAAATGAAATGGAATCATAAAGATTTCTATCTTAGGTATTATTAGTGAGCTGAAATGGACAGATACTGGCATTTTGAATCACACATCCATATGAGTTACTATGCCAGGAATGACAAATTTAAGAGGAGTGGCATTAATTCATCATTTAAAAAAAAAAAATTTTTTTTTTTCAAGCTCTATCTTGAAGTGGAGTCCTGGTGTGATGCTGTGGGTTAATGCACTGAACGGCAAGGTCAGTTTGAATCGCAAGGTCGGCAGTTCAAGCTCACTCACCAACCACTCCTCAGAAACCCTATACAGGATCTCTATGAGTTGGACCTGACTTAACAGCACTTAACAACAACAGGACATCTTGAAGTACAATGCTGTTTGTGACAGGATAATATCCTTATGCCTATAAGGAAAACCAATTAATACCATCATTATTCAAATTTATGTACCATCCAATTTTAACAACCAAGGATGTTAAAACTGAAGAATTCTACCTATTTGACCTAGATTTGATGGCTTGATGATCAGAACTTGACTAAAGGAAGATAAAAATAATTTGATAAAGGAAACAAGTATAAAGTGCTACCATTGGATGAACTTGGCATATATTTAGGGATTTTGTTGTTGTTGTTGTTGTTAGGTGCCATTGAGTTGGTACTGACTCATAGTGACCTTATACACAGAAGAACGAAACACTGCCCGATCCTGGGCCAACCTCACTAAAGTTACCATGCTTGAGTCCATCGATGATGCCACTTGGCCAATCCATCTCATTGGGGATCTTCCTCTTTTTCTCTGACCCTCCACCTTACCAAACATGATATCCTTCTCCAGTGACTGGTCCCTCCTGACAGTATGTCCAAAGTATGAGAGATGAAGTTTGGCCACCTTGGCCTCCAAGGAGCACTCTGGCTGAACTTCTTCCAAAATGGATCTATTGGTTCTCTTGGCAGCCCATGGCACTTTCAATATTCTCCTCCAACACCATAACTCAAAGCATTAATTCTTCTACGGTCTTCCTTATTCACTGTAGCTGAAAATACCAACCAAGAGGGAAGGAATCTTCGCATCAAGGATCAATGTTATCCCCTCTGTACACAGGGTTCATCGGGATGGGCAACTTAGACATTAGCTACCTAAAATGAGGGGATGATAAATGCATGAAGTGACTGGCTTACAAGCTTTTAAGAGGGACTTGAGTTTAAAACTGTGCAGGGAAGGTAGAAACCCCACTGAATAGTTTTCATCTTATCTAGATGGGTCTGGTGAAAGGAGATGGGGATAGGATTCTTATGGTCCAGTTGTGAATAATTGTTATCATGATGAATTCTGATTGTCACACTGTAAAGGTAGAAGCTTTGTAACAAAAAAAGGGAAGAGTAATTAATCTTACATTCCAGGAACAGAGGACATTAGGACCGTCAAGGGAGAAGAGCAGGAACAGAATGTGGGACCCTATGCAGAGAAGCAGTGACACCAGAGATGGAGGCTGAGATGAGAATGTGGAGAGAGGGAGCAGCTGAGGACTCTAGACTCATGGTAAGAGAAAGGCTGGATGCTGGTGGCCAGTAGGCCAGCTTGCAGAATGTGCCCCTTTGGTTGTTTAAATGGTTATATATTCCTGAGTGTTTTTGTGTACATTAAAAAAACAACAAACAAAGAGAATCAAAGCAAATTCTGTGAATGGTGATGCTAGGAGGGTATTGTAATCATTGCAATGAAATGGAAAACCATAGGATGAGTAGAAAACCGATGTTCTCCCATGTAAAGTATCACTCAATTCACAATAAAACCTTAAAAAAAACCAACTCTGAAGTATTCGTCCAACTTCCTCAGTTTGACACTGATCAAACATGCAATCAAGAGGCATTGATAATTCCTGGCAACTGGAATGTGAAAGCTGGAAACAAAGAGTAAGGATCAGTGGTTGGAATATATGGCCTTAGTGATAGAAAGCATGCTGGAGATCACATGATAGAATTTTGAACAATCAATGACCTACTCATTGCAAAAATGTTTTGTCAGCAACATAAAAAGCAACTATACACATGGACCTCAAGATGGAATACACAGGAATCAAATTGACCACATCTGTGGAAAGGAACAAAGAAGAAGCTCAGTGCCATCAGCCAAAACAAGACCAGGGACAGACTATGGAACAGACCACCAGTTGCTCATATGTAAGTTCAGGCCGAAGCTGAAGAAATCAAAACAAGTCCATGAATGTCAAAATATGACCTTGAGTGTATGCCACCTGAATTTAGAGATCATCTCTAGAACAGATTTGATGCACTAGACACTCATGACTGAAAATCAGTAGAGTTGTGGGATGACATCAAGAACATCATACATGGTGAAAAGTTCATTTAAAAGACAGGGAAAAAAGAAAGGACTAAAATGAATGTCAGAAATGACTCTGAAACTTGCTCTTGGACATGGGGAGACTAAAGCAACTGGAAGAAATGATGAGGTATCAAACTGAACAGAACATTTCAAAGGGAAATTTTGAGAAGAACTGAAAAGAAAAAGAATCAAGTTTCAGGTTGCAGTATTGAAGGAGTCTATGGACAAAGTATTGAATAGTGCAGGAAGCATCAATAGAAGATGAAAAGATAAAAGAGACCAGGCTTATTGGTAAAATAGAGACAGGCGGAGCCCTGAGAATATGTTCCTGGTCACCCTCATCTCTGGAACTGAATTTTCAATTGAGCAATAAACAGGTGTTTAGCAGGGACAACAACATTGGTGAGATATGAACCATAGAGCAGTTAACCATTCAAGATCTAAAGGGTACTTTACCTAAGGACAGAAGTCCAAAGTCTTGGGGAGGAAGGAGGAATGCAAACAGGGAAGGAAATATGATAGATGATGTTACATGAAGGGGACTGTGATCCCTGAGGTTGAATGGAGTGTCTGATTTATTGAATATAAACGGAAGATATGCTCTGCAAACCTTCACTCAATTCACAATAAAAAGTTTTCAAAAAGTTAAAACAAAACAAAACAAATTGCCAGCAAGTCAATTCTAACTCATGGTAACTCCATGTGAGTCAATAGAACTGTGCTCCTCTGGATTTTTAATGGCTTCAAGTCCTGGTGCCATGCTGTGGGATAATACACTAGACCACAAGGTCAGTTTGAACTGCAAGGTCCGCAGTTCAAATTCACCAGCCACTCCTTGGAAACCCTACACAGGGTTTTCATGGATCAGAACTGACGTGAGGGTATTTAAGAATAATACTCTTTCTCAAGTAGATCAGCATTTCTTTCTTCCCAGGCATCTCTGAGTGGATTTTGTAATTGTCAACCTTTTTTTGTCCCGGTGTGGCGCTGGTTGTTACAATTTTGTAATTGTCACCCTTTTCTGTCCTGGTGTGGCACTGGTCTGCAAGGCAGGTTTGAACCACAAGGTCGGTCAGCAGCCGCTCCTTGGAAAACCTATGCAGGGTCAGGTCATTATGAGTCAGAACCGACTTGACAGCACTTAACAACAACAATGACCACCTTTCGGTTAGTAGTCCAGCACTTAACCATTTGTACCTCCCAGGTCCTCTGAAAACATTAGGCTTAGTGAAATAAGTCAATTACAAAATGGAAACTATTGTATAATCCCACTTACATGAAATATCTAGAGACTAGGCAAGTGTTTAGAGAACAAAGTGCATTAGTGCTTACTAGAGGTATATGGGAGGTAGGGGGAAAGAGTGGCTTATTGATTAAGGGACACAAAATTTCTTTTATGTGTGATGGAAATATTTGGAAATTATAATAATGGATGAACAGATGAATGTATTAATGCAACTAAATCGTATATATAAAAAATATTTAAATGGCAAATGTTTTATTACATATATATTTGCCACAATTAAACAAAAACCTATTGCATAAGTTAATCTATGCTGTTAGAAATTAGAATAGTAGTTACTAGAATTATTGACTAGAAGGGAGTACGAGAGAAGCTTCAAAAAGTACAGGAGATGTTCCGCTTCTCTTATGGGAGCTAGTTACATGAGTGTGTTTGATCCATGAATATTTGGACTGTACACTTATGATATGAGACTCTTTATGCATTTATTGTGATTCAATAAAACAATTAATAAGCTTTAAAATTCAAATTTTAAATTCCTGTCATAAATGTCTCTTTGTAATAAAACTTGCATCCAAGTGTGAAATTACAATATTGTTAAAGATATATATTAAACATTTGCAAATCAGTTTCTAGAAATTTTATATAATTGACAGGAAATTAAAGTTCTCATTATACAAAAATTTTAAAAACCAGGAAATGGGAGGAATACACAGTCACTGCACTAAAAAGAACTGGTCCACGTTCACACATTTCAAAGGTAACCTATATCAAGAACTGAATTGAAGGAAGAAATTCAAGCTGCATTGAAGACATTGGTGAAAAACAAGGCTCCAGGAATTGACAGAATGCAAATTGAAATGTTTCAACTAACTGATGCAGTGCTGGAGGCACTAAGCTACTATGCCAAGAGATTTGGAAGACAGCTACCTGGCCAACCGATTTGTGCCTATTCCAAGCAAAGGTGGCAGAACAGAATGGGAAATCATTGAACACTATCATTAATATCACATGCAAGTAAAACTTTGCTGAAGACAATTTAGAAACAATTGTGGAGCTGTACCGACAGGTTGATGCCGAAATTCAAGCAAGTTTCAGAAGAAGATGTGAAGCAAAGGATATTATTACTGAGATCAGATGTTTCTTGGCTAAAAGCAGAGAATACCAGAAAGAGGTTTGCTTGTGATGTTTTGATTATGCAATGATATTCACCAGTGTGAATGGAAGAATGAAGGTAGTAATCAAGACAGTCTAACTCATATGGACTTTCTGCGTTGTATGCTTAGGCCTGGCGTCCCTAGGAGTGAAATAGATGGGCAACCTACTAAATATTACTTCATCTGTCTAAGCAGAAGAATTCTATGTCTAACTTGGTTTGCCAGGATAGAAATTGACAGCCCCTCTATCAATTCTCTAACTTGAGCCAGTTACAGACTCACGACCCTGTGAATAGAAACTGCATACCCTGAGGTAGAATCCCACTATACCACCAAAAATGTATACTGCTAGTCTTTCTCCACATCTTCCACAAAGCATTTTACAGCCTTTTACAAGAGTGACTGTTCATTGGAGAAAAAGAAATAATCCGATTATTGGGGGGGATTACTGGACACTGACCCTGAATTGACACTAATTCCAGGAGACCCCAGACATTACTGTGGCCCACCAGACAGTTATTAATGGAGTCTTAGCTCAAGTGTATCTCACAATGGGTCCAGTGGGTCCCCGAGCCCATTCTGGAGTTATTTCCCCAGTTCCAGAATGCATAATTGAAATAGATATTCAGCAAGTCACAGAACCCCCACATTGAATCCCTGACATTTAGAATAATGGCTATTATGGTAGGAAAAAACAAATGAGGCCATTAGAACTGTGTCTAACTAGGAAAATAGTAAACCAAAAGCAGTACTTCATTCCTGGAGAGGTTGCAGACATTTGAAGGATGAAAGGATTATGATTCCCTACGTTGTTGTTATTGTTGTTGTTAAGTGCCATCAAGTCGGCTCCAATTCATAACAAACCTGAATATGGTTTCCAAAGAGTGGATGGTGGGTTTGAACCACCAACCTTGTGGTTCACAGTCCAGGGCTTATCCTACAGCACCATACCAGGACTCCAAATATCCCCATTTAACTCACCTATTTGGCCTGTGGACTCCTGGTATGGTACTATAGGACAAGCTCCTTGGTAACCCTACACAGGGTTGCTATGAGTCAGAACCAACTGGACGACACTTAACAAGAGCAACACCAACATTTGGCCTGCACAGATAAAGGATCAAGGAGAATGACAGTGGATTATCATGAGCTTTACCAAGTGGTAACCCCAACTACAGCTGCTCTTCAAGATGTGGTTTCATTGCTTGAACAAATTAATACCTCCTGGTACCTAACAGTCCTGGTGGTGCTGTTCGAATCCACCGGCTGTTATATGGGAAAAAGATGAGAATTTCTGATTCTAAAAAGTTTTACACAACTGGGAACCATTTACATGGTCACTATGAGTCAGAAACGACTTGAGGTCACACAATAACCACGTGGTACCAGGTAAGTAGCTATTGATCTGGTCAATGCCTTTGTTTAGTTTCTGGTTTCAAAAGCTCACCGAAAGCAATTTGCCTTCAGCTGGCAAGGCCAACACACTCTCACCATTGTATTACAGGAGTATGTTAACTCTCCAGTACTATGTCACAATTGAGTCTGCAGGGACGTTGATTACCTTTCCCTTCCACAAGACGTCACACTGATCCATTACATTGATCTCATTATTCTGATTGGACCTGTTGAGTAAGTTCTGACTTATCACAGCTCAGTGCACAACAGATCAAACCACTACCCGCTTATGAATGATCCTTACAATTGTTACATTTCAGTCCACTGTTGCTGCTACTGTCTCACTCCATCTGTTGGAGGTCTTCCTCTTTTTTACTGATCCTCCAC
This sequence comes from Chrysochloris asiatica, assembly GCF_000296735.1. Taxonomy (NCBI): domain Eukaryota; kingdom Metazoa; phylum Chordata; class Mammalia; order Afrosoricida; family Chrysochloridae; genus Chrysochloris; species Chrysochloris asiatica. Next base: position 2,715,143 of record NW_006408783.1, read on the forward strand.
TTTTCTAAGCATGGTGTCCTTCTCCAGGGTTTAATCCCTCATGTTCAAAGAAAGAGAAACAACATCTCGCTATCCTCA
>NW_006408783.1:2715335-2719367 GCF_000296735.1 Chrysochloris asiatica
ACTCATAGCGATCCTGTACGGGGTTTCTGAGGCTGTACATCTTTACGGGAGCAGAAAGGCTCATCTTTCTCCCACGAAAGAGTTGGTAGTTTCGAACTGCTGATCTTGCGGCGCACAGCCCGATTCGCAACTACTATGCTACCAGAGCTCAAGCATATTAGGCGATTGAAAACAGCATGGCTTGGGTCAGGGATATCTTAGTGCTCAAACAAACATCTTTGCTCTTGAACACTTTAAAGAAGTCTTCAACAGTAGATTTCCCTAGTGCAATAAATATATCATTTGATTACTTGACTGCTGGTTCCATGAATGTTGATTGTGAATCCAAGTAAAATTATGTTTTTGACACCTTCAGTCTTCTCTCCATTACCATGATGCTATTTATTGATACAGTTGTAAGGATTTTTGCTCTCTTTGATTGAGGTATAAATCCATACTAAATGCTGTAGTCTTTGATCACCATCAATAAGTATTATAAGTCCTGTTTACTTCCAGTAAGTTAGTCACGATTGGACCTACCTAGTAAGGAAGAAGTACCAGTAACTCAAGACTTACTGACAAAACATCTGCATGATTCAGTGTGGAAAATTAACCTGGCAAGATTTTAGGGTGACTTTTACCTCCATGAAATGCCTAGGGATCCAGTGGTGTGGGGAATGTCAAGATATTCCTACTGAAGTCAAGGGTCAGTTATTGCATCTGGCCCGTCCCACAACTATAAAGGAGGGTCAATGCCTGGTGTACCTCTTAGGATTTTGGAGTTCACATAATCCTCATTTGGGTCTGTTACTCCAGCCTGTTTATCAAACAACTCAAAGAACAAGAGATGACTCTGCAACAGATTCAGGCTGATGTGCAAGCCAGTCTGATGCTTGGACCAGATGATCCAGCTGATCTGATGTTGCTTGGAGCATCAGTGGCAGATAGAGTCTTTGGCAGGCCCCTATTGGTGAATTGAAGAGAAGACCCTTAGGATTTTGGAGCAAAGCCTTTCCATCCCCTCCACATAGCTATTCTCCTTTTGAGAAACAACTTTTGGCTTGTCAAGTGGGCCTTAGCGGAGACTGAATGTGTAACTATGGGTTACCAAATCCCTATGAGCTGTCCATCATGAACTGGATGTCATCTGACCCACAGACTCATAAAGTTGGACATGCACAGCAGCACTCTATTATTAGATGGAAGTGGTATATAAGAGATTAGGCTCAAACAAGACCTGATAGTACAATTAAGTTGCATGAGGAAATGGCCCAGATCCCTGTGGTCTCCACTACTACCACTTAAACTTCTCTCCCCTAATCTATGCTTATGGACTCATTATCAGTTGACTTATGATGAGAATGTTTTTGCTTGGTTATAGATAGTTTTGTGTGATGTACAGGGATTATTCAGCAGTGGAAACCAGCAGCACCCTAGCCCTTTTCTGGAACTTTCCTGAGAGACAGTGACAAGGGAAATCCTCCCAATGGGCAGGAGTTAGAGCAGTGAGCCTGGTTGTTTATTTTGCTTGGAAGGAGAAATGACCAGATTTGCAATTATATTCTGATTCATGGGCTGGGGCCAATTGTTTAACTGGATGGCCAGGGACTTGGAAGAACATTCTTGGAAAACAAGTGACAAGAAGGTGTGAACAAGAAGTATGGGACTATACATCTCTTAATGGAACAAAAACGTGAAGCTAGAGGACTGTGGACTTAGGGAAGGAGAGGGACTGGGTGCTGGTGGCCAGGAGGCCGGCTTGCAGAATATGCCCTTTGGTTGTTTAAATTATTATACATTCCTGAGCGTTTTATGTACATCCCACCCCCACCCTGCCAGAGGAGGGGGGACAAACAGAGGGAGTGGAAGCAAATACTGTTGAATGATGGTGCACAGAAGTGATTGTAGTCATTGCAATGAAACCATGGTGTAAAGCCATAAAGTCGATGTTCTCCCATGTAAACTATCACCTAGTTCAACAACAACAACAAAAAACAACAACAGTGAAGCTATTTGTGTTTCATACGAACGCTCATCAAAGGGTTACCTCAGCAGAAGAGGAGTTTAACAATCAAGTAAGGATTGGTTGTCACATTCTGGGGAAACCAGTCATCTTTTTTGTCCAGCCACTCCTGCCATTGTCCAGTGGACTCATGACCAAAGTGGTCATGGGGGCAGAGACTGAAGTGATATATGCATTCAGCATCATAACCTTCTACTTGACAAGATTGACTTGGTTACAGACATTGCTGAATGCCCAGTTTCCCAGCAACAGAGATCAACACTTGAGTCAGTGATACAGGAGATCTGCTGGCAACACGCTGGCAGATAGATTACATCAGATCAGTTCCATCATGGAAAGGGCAGTGTTTTGTTCATACTGAAATAGACACTTACTCTGGATACAGATTTGCCTTCCCTGTCTACATGCTTCTACCCAAATCACCATCGATGGACTTATCCATTGACATGCTCTGCATACAGTATCATCATGGATCAAGGGACTTCACAGACAGCACATAAAGTGCAGGAAGGGCCCATGCTCCGGGCATGCAGTGGTCTAACTGAGTTCACCATCATCCTGAAGCAGTCGGCTTGAGAGAATGATGGAATGGTCTTCTAAGACACAATTATGGCACCACCTAGATAGCAATACTTTGCAGGGCTGGGGCAACAATGTTCTCTAGGAGGTTACAAAGGCTCTAAACTAATGTCCAGTATATAGTGTTGGTTCTCCAGCTAGGTGGTAATGCTTTTTGGGGTTGGGACATTGTTTTCTAGAAGGTTATATGTCTTCTAAAACGGCAAACAATACACAGTACTATTTCTCCATTAGCTAGGATTCCTAGGTCCAGGAACCAAGGGATATAAATGGGAGTGGAACAACTCACTCTTACTCCTAGTGACCCACTCACAAAATGTTTGCTTCCTGTCCCATCAATCCTATGCTCTTCAGATCTGGAGGTCTTATCTCTAAAGGGATAAATGCCCTCACTTTGACAAAACACTGCTTCCATTGAATGGGAAGTTAAGAATAGTTCCCCTCTCTCTCTCACACACACTCACATAGACATTTTGGGTTCCTCATACCTCTGACTAACAGGCAAAGAAGGGAGTTACTGTGATTGACCCTGATTGCCCAGGGGACATCAGATTGATATTACATAAAGGAAGTAAAGAAGTATATATGGATCCAGAATATTCCTTAGGACAGCTATTAGTACTACCACATGCTGTGATTAAAGTCAGTGATAAAGTACAATAACCCAATTCTGACATGACTACTAGTAGTCTAGACTCTTCAGCAATGAAGATTTGGGTCACCCCCACTGGGCAAAAAAGTCACTACCACTGCAGTGCTTGCTAAGGGCAAAGGGGATATGGAAAAAGTTAGGTCTAAGTATTAGCTATGACCACATGACCAGTTGTAGAAACGAGGGCTGTAATTGTTATGAGTATTTTTTCTTCATATGTGAGCATCAGATATATTTGCTTCATCCACTTATAAAATATAAGATGTAAATGGAGCTAGTGCGTTTTTGATTGTACAAATATTAGTTGCATTCTGTTAAATGTAAGTATGACTTTGTAATTGCACTTATTTAGAGATGATGTATGGTTTAAGGAGATGTGTACATGTACCACGTTAACAAGATGTGGACTGTGATAGCTAAGGTTTTGGTTCATCTTGGTCGGCCAGGTTTCTCAGTGGCAGTAACCCACCATGATGAGATTGAATATGGTGAGATCACTTCCTTGATGAGCTCCGCTATGAGCAGTCAATCAATTGAAAAGGAGCTTCCTTGGGGGTGTTATCTGCTTCCAATATATGAAGATACTGAGGAAAAGCTTGCTTGCTTTTTACTGAGTCTGGATCCTGTATCTGGCTTTTCATCTAACTTCTGGATTGTTGGATTAGAGCCTGCAGCCTGCCATATTGCCTGCCAATCCTGGGAATTGTCAGCAGCCTGCCACCTTACCTGCTGGCCTTGAATTCATTCACCTTTGCAGCCAGAAGTCTGTCATATGACTTATCAATCTTAAATTCATCAG
>NW_006408783.1:2719862-2732202 GCF_000296735.1 Chrysochloris asiatica
TTTACAATTCAAGCTCCCCAGCAACTCCTCAGAAACCCTGCACAGGGTCACTGAGTTGGTACCTGACTCGACAGCACTTAACAACAACAATAACAGTTGTAGAGGGAGGCAAGCTCCAGGTCTGTGGGTCAGATGTTAGGCTGAAGACATTTCCTGACTCACATAGCTTCAGGGGCTGATGAATTTAAGATTGATAAGTCATATGACAGACTTCTGGCTGCAAAGGTGAATGAATTCAAGGCCAGCAGGTAAGGTGGCAGGCTGCTGACAATTCCCAGGATTGGCAGGCAATATGGCAGGCTGCAGGCTCTAATCCAACAATCCAGAAGTTAGATGAAAAGCCAGATACAGGATCCAGACTCAGTAAAAAGCAAGAAAGCTTTTCCTCAGCATCTTCCTGGATCAAGGGACTTCGTTGACACCAAATAAGGTGCAGGAATGGGCCCATGCTCAGGGCATGCACTGGTCTAACCAAGTTCTCCATTATCCTGAAGCAGTCGGCTTGAGAGAATGATGGAATGGTCTTCTAAGAGACAATTCTGGCACCAGCTAGGTGGCAATACTTTGCAGGGCTGGGACAGCAGGTAAGATGGCAGGCTGTTGACAATTCCCAGGATTGGCAGGCAATATGGCAGTCTGCAGGCCCCAACCCAACAATCTCTCTCTATATATATAGGTGTGTGTGTATATATGTTGTATGTATGTATGTATGTGTATATATATATACACACACATATAGTTCTGGTATGGCACTGTGAGTTAATGCGCTGGATGGCAAAATAAGTTTGAACTGCAAGGTTAGTTGTTCAAGCTCACCAGTTACTCCTCAGAAACCATAAACAAGGTTGCTGTGATTTGGAACCAACTCAATAACACTTTACAGCAACAACTTATATAACTATAGGGTCAGCACTGGACTTCTAACCACAAGGTTCGCAGTTCAAACACACCAGCTGCTTCTCAGAAACCTTATATACATGGTCATTATGAGTCAGAACTGACTCAATGGCACTTAACAATAATATATATGTGTGTGTTTATGTATATTTATCACTGGTTTTGCTTCTTGAAAGAATCTAGTCTAATACATAAATAACATGTGAGCCTGACTCCTTTTCAAAATATTGCCTACATCGCTGCATATAATGAGAAGTCACATTATCTTTGTATTCTCTGGAAACAGCTTTATATGAGATTGTTGTTGTTAAGTGCCGTCAAGTCGGTTCCGACTCATAGCGACCCTGTACAAGGTTTCCGAGGGTGTAAATCTTTATGGGAGTAGAAAGCCTCATCTTTCTCCCGTGGAGCGGCTGGTAGTTTCGAACCGCTGACCTTAAGGTTTGCAGGCCGATTTGTAACCACTACGCTACCAGAGCTAGGAGAACTATTGACTATACTGTTTGTTTTCTTTCTGTTCTCTTACTGTGATCATAAACTTTGCTTGCTTGTTAAGAACCTTTCAAGTGAATGGAGGAGCCATAGATAATATTCTTAGAGGTCCCTGGTTCAGACTCAAATGATAAATCATGTCAAGATAAGGAACTCATTTGATTCTTTAAAGTTGAGAAGAAAACGTGATGAAACATGTCATTGGTTGCATCTATGAGAAGGTTTCTTATAATCAGTTACCTAAAATAAAGCTTATTATTTAGTGGATGTTTGCAGGGAGACAGCCGAGCAGATGTTTAAGACAATGAAGGAAAACTAAAAATATCACAAATATCAAAGTGCTTGCAAAAATTGTGTATTGATTTGGAGTGAGGAAATGGGAGACATATGTTTAGTTTTAAATGTGAGCCTGATATTGTCGCTTTTATGTGACAGATGTGTTCCCTGTGTAGCGTAGAACTATGAAGGCGAGTTTAAAAGTATGGCTACTAAATTGTAGAAACCTTTATTGAACAAAAATATTGAAATGTGAAGTTATTGTTTCTTGATAACTCCTCCATCTATATCTTTATACTTCGGAAGGCGGTTGTTGTTGTTGTTAAGTGCCATAGAGTTGGGTCCAACCTTGTATAGGGTTTCGAAGGAGCAGCTGGTGAGCTTGAACCACTGACCTTGTAGTTCAAATGGCTTTGCAGTCAGGCACATTAACCCACAGTGCCTCACCAGGACTCCAAACCTAAAAGTAGGCCATGTCTAACCCTTCCTCAAAGAATTCTGTGCTCTTTGATTTACACCACTTCAAAATGACAGTGTTGGCATCCAGAAATAACTCAACTCATGTTCCTTTCAATGTTATTTGACTTTGGGGAACAAAAACAAATTTGAAAGGGCAAGATTAGGGCTGGAAAGGGAATGCGTTATGGTTTGCCAATGAAAATCTCAGAAGATAGCCCTTGTTACCCTCATAGAACAAGGAGGTTCATTTTTGTTGTGATGAAAAAAACATTCCTTGGTGCAACTTTTCTGGCCTTTGTCTCATCAATGCACTTTTCAACTTTCTTCAAACTTCTTCATAATAAACCCCCATGATCATCCTGTGTACTTGGAGAAAGTCTATCAAGTTTATCCCTTTGAAATTTCAAATAACTGTCACCAGAACCTTCTGAATTACTCTCTCTGCCTTGAATTTAACTGGCCCAGGAATCCCCTTGAGAGCCACTGTTTTGATTAGACCTTTTTACAAAGGCCCATTAACCAGACTGAGACACTGAGAGAATTTGCTTGCAGCCATCCACTGTAATCTCATGCATGTATGAACTGGAACACTTTTGACTCACCCTCATAAATGTTATGAGCATTTACATCAAGTCGAGGAGGGAAAATCTAAGATGAAATCTATATAAAATCAGTATTTTTGAACTATAAAGAATTCAGTTTATATGGGAAAGAAGTCTCTTTTAAATCCACAAAATAAGATAACAAACTGAAAATCCCAGGCAAACTGTCTCAAGAGATATGAAGGAGAATGACAGAGATGAGTGCTTTGGATTCAAATGCATTTGTAGCAATTTCACTCTAGAATATATGGCAGGGATCTTCTGTGTGTGAGAAGGGCAGTGACCTTCCCTCTTAGGATTCCTTCTTCATTCCTCCTCTCCCCTGTCTGCTTGTACCTTACATCTTTTATTCCCCAAGAGATACTCCATTTCCAGGAAGTCAAGACTGAGGAAAGTACACTAGGGTCACCTGTGCAAATACTGAGCTGTGGAAGAGTGAGCCAACAGGCATGCTATTCCATGCTATCATCTCATGGCAACCAGGAGAAGACTGGGGACTGAGGCTGATTTCTTGACTAGGTAAAGGGGCCAAAAGTGGGCCAAGGTAAGACAGATGAATCCTAGGTACTTTATACAAAGTAGATGTTCCTACTCATCATTTCTCCCATCCAGCCAGGTACACACTCATGAGAATCAGGCAGATGGCAGCCCAAATGACTGTTTGAGATACCTTACAAGAACCAGGGTTGAGACAGACTTGCTTTAGAAGACACGGAGGAGAGTCCTGGGCTTATATGCTCTGAAATTTGTCCAAGTACTTTGGGCCCTTTGGGGAACATTCCTGGTAGTTAAAGAACTCTTTGTTTATGTTCTTCCTTGATTTATTCTTCTGCTATAATCTGACTCACAAAGGTGACTTAATGATGAGGCGAAGAAGGGGTCTTGAGTGTCTGAGTCTTCTGTGATCACGCTCTTCTTACACTTCCACACATGGATGACAGTCCAGCTGTAAGACAGAGGGACAAGATCCATAGGACTTAACCTGTTGGCCACCTCAGTCTAGAGTGTGACAGAACTCTATACACAGGCAGAGAGATGAGAAGCCAAAGATGGTGTCATAGAATAGGGTCAACTTCTGGACTTGAGAAAGCAGAAGGCAGGAGGGGTGCCCCAGTGTTGGTCTTCCCCAACCCTGGATGCTACACACCCGTGGGGAGTGCCTTTCTCTCCTGGTTCTTTCATTTGCTTGCTCATATCAAATCCTAGTTTGCATGATATTGTTAAGAGCCATTGAATCGGTTCCAACCCATAATGACCCTGTACAGAGTTTCCAAGGAGCAACTGGTGAGCTTAAACCACCAACTTTGTGGTTCAAACTGACTTTGCAGTCCAGTGCATTAGCCCACAGCACCACATCAGAATGCTAGTTTGCATGTCAAGCAGGAGAATATGCATCCATGTGCGAGTGCCATGTATGTGTGTACATGAGCAGGTGTGTGCGTGTGGTGTGCCTTTGAGTAGCCATATATGCAAATGTGCATGAACCGGTGTGAGAGTGAGCATGTGCTCATGATTAGACTGATGTGTGCACATATGTGTGAGGGAGACATGTGTGAGAGGGAAAACAGAAATGTAAGGCTGAAGGCTGGGCATTTGGAAAGGAATTAGATGGTATGTTTTGCTTTGGAAGGAAGAGAATGATCATGATTGAGGAAAGGAAGTGGTTTCAGTTCGAGGTCTTTATTTTTTTCTCACGCACAAGTTCAGCATAGCTGTATACTTTAACCGCACTCCTTTCCTTGCCTGGTGTCTCTCTCTTTGCCCCTTTCCAGGAGCTAAAGTATTCTTCCATCTCCCTATTTCATATAGTGCCTGGAAGAGAAGGTGTCCAGTGAATACGGGCTTGTTGGATGAATGAAATGCCAAATGAGGAAGACATAGTGTCTCCTAGGAAATTGGTCTTATGCTTCAACTCCTAGCCCATTTGCAGCCATGTCAGCTGTGTCTGACCAGGCTGGAATAGCAGGTTTTCCTCTCCTTTGCAGGCAAAAGAAAGTGACTATGCTAACATCCATGGCAGAGGGGACACCTGATGGGTCAGGAACCCACCCTTGACTACATCACAGCTTAGCCCAGCCCTGCCACTCAATACTCTTGGCTAGTCACAGAGTTGTGCCCCCCATGATCCCTTTTATGAGGAGCAGCACAGCACGTGTGTTCTGGTGTTGCAGAGAGGACTCGTGCCACCAGCCCTGTCAGAACACAGTTTGAGGTGCTAAGAAAATGAATGCTAGTGTGGTTGTGCTGTGTGCCGTCGAGTTGGTTCTGAACCACACTTACCCTGTGTTGGGTTTCCAAGGCTGGAAATCTTCAGACAATCATGAAGTCGTGTCTTTCTGCCAGAGAGCAGCTGGAGTTTCAAACTTCTGACCCTGTGGTTACAGCCCAGTGTGGAGTGCTATGACACTAAGGCTCAGTGAAAACAAATGGAAGATGAAAAAAACCACGCCTTTGTCTCAGTGTTACATAGGCTACCAAGCCACATAAAGTCTGAGGAATTATAAGTTCAAGTCTGTCCTGGCAATAACTGGACTAAAAGATGAATGGATTAAATTGGTGATGGATTTAAATGATGCTCTAGACCCTAAATGGTAATTATAAAAAAGTACTTGAGGTAGTCAAGGCTGCATTTCTCTGTTTTCCTCCATATCTGTAAAAATATGTTTGACCTAAATAGCCATGTTGTTGTTGTTAAGTGCTGTCGAGTTGGTTCCAATTCATAGTGACCCTGTATAGGGTTTCCAAGGAGCTACTGATGAGCTTGATCTGTTGACCTTACAGTTCAAACCAACCGTGCAGTCCAGTGCATTAATCCACAGTGCTGCACCAGGGCTCCAAATAGTTATGTTGTTGTTGTTGTTGTTGTTGTTAAATGTCATCAAATCAGTTCCAACCCATAGCGACCCTGTATAGAGTTTCCAAAGTGCATCTGGTGAATTTGAACTGCTAACCTTGTGATTCAAACTGATTCTGCAGTCTAGTGCAGTAACTCACAGCGCCACACCAGGACTCCAAGGAGCTCTGATAGTGTAGTGGTTACAAGTCAGGCTGTTAACCTCAAGGTCATCAGTTCGAAACTACCAGCCATTCCGCTGGAGAAAGATGAGGCTTTCTATTGCTGTAGAGATTTACAGCCTGGGAAATCCTATACAGCGTCACTATGATAAATAGTTATGACTATGATTAAATAACTATTAGCTTAGAGATGGCCTTCTGATAAAGTGCCTTCCTTTTTCACCCTGGCCCTTTTTCTTCCTTATGGTAAAATCAGAATTCCTCCTTTCTGGGAAATAGGCATACCTCAGAGATATCGCAGGTTCAGATCCAAACAACCGCGATAAAAAGAATATTGCAATGAAGCCAGTTTTTTGGTTTCCTAGTCCATATAAAAATATGTTTACACTATACTATTAGGAATCTGGTAGCGTAGTGGTTATGAATCGGGCTGTGAACCGCAAGGTCAGCAGTTCGAAACTACCAGCTGTTCCGTGGGAGAAAGATGAGGCGTTCTGCTCCCGTAAAGATTTACAGCCTCAGAAACCCTATACAGGGTCGCTATGAGTCAGAACTGACTCCACAGCACATAACAACAACAACATAAGGAATCCTGGGGGCACTGTGGTTTAGGTTTGGGCTGCTAACCTCAAAGTCGGCAGTTCAAACCCACCAACTGCTCCACAGAAAAAAAGATGAGGCTGGCTGCTTCTGTAAAGATTTATAGTCTCTGGAAACTCTATAAAGGGTTGATATGAGTCAGGCTTGACTTCATGGCCTTGGATTTGGTTTGGTTTTTTTTTTTTTTTGGTTTATATTATACTATAGAGCTTCCAAAAGAACCAACAGATCTGTGTTGGAAGAAGTGCAGCCAGAGTGCTCCTTGGAGGCCAGGATAGCCAAATTTCATCTCTCATACTTTGGACATATTGTCAGAAGGGACCAGTCACTGTAGACGGGTATCATGTTTGGTAAGGTGGAGGGTCAGAGAAAAAGAGGAAGACCCCCAGTGAGATAGATTAGCAAAATGGCAGCACCAATGGACTCAAGCGTGGCAGCAATTGTGGGGTTGGCCCAGGACCGGGCAGTGTTTCATTTTGTTGTGCACAGGGTCATTATGAGTCTTTACCAATTCGATGGCACCTACCAACAATCACATAGGTGTGACTGAGTCCTGGTGTGGTACTGTGGGTTAAGTCCTCTTTGCTTTCAGCAAGCCAGGTTGTATCGCTGGCTGTTAATCAATCTTCCTCCAATCCTTATACCTTGTTTTTCTTCTTACAATCCAATTTCTAGGATTCTTTGCAATGTATACAGATTGAAGAAGTATGGTAAAAGAAGACAATCCTGGCGCACGCCTTTCCTAAAGTTAAGCCTTTCAGTGTTTACGTGTTCTGTTGTTACAACTGTCTCTTGGTCTATGCGCAGGTTGTCAATGAGCACTAGTGAGCATTTCCCATTTGTGGATGCCAAAATCTAAGTTTCTCCTGTGTGGGGAAATTGGGACTGGATCCAGTCTTCCCTAGGTTGTTGTTGTTAGGTGCCATCGAGTCGGTACTGACTCATAGCGACCCTACGCACAACAGAACAAAACACTGCCTGGCCCTGGGCCAACCTCACATTTGTTGCCACGCTTGAGCCCATTGATGCTGCCATTTTGGCAATCCATCTCACTGGTGGGTCTTCCTCTTTTTCTCAGACCCTCCACCTCACCCAACATGATATCCTTCTCCAGTGACTGGTCCCTCCTGACAATATGTCCAAAGTATGAGACATGAAGTCTGGCCATCCTGGCCTCCAAGGAGCACTCTGGCTGCACTTCTTCCAACACAGATCTGTTGGCTCTTTTGGCAGCCCATGACACTTTCAATATTCTCCTCCAACACCATAACTCAAAAGCATCAATTCTTCTACGGTCTTCCTTATTCACTGTCCAGCTTTTGCATGCATATGAGGTTATTGAAAATACCATGGCTTGGGTCAGGCGCTCCTTAGTCCTCAAGCTGACATCTTTGCTCTTCAACACTTTAAAAAGGTCATGTGCAGGAGACCTAGGTAGAAGCCAGCATTTACTTTTCCCTGTCCTTTGTACCTAAGGAACAGCTGTGATGTCACACTCCTGACCAGACACCCACATAAAGGAAGACACTATGCAAGGAAGATCCTAGCTTTGAGTCAGGGTGCAGAGTAGAACAGTGAGAAAATAAGCATATATTGCTGAGTGGCAAAGGGATAGGAGGGTCCATAGTGAGAAGTGTGGTCTGTGTTCTGAGGGGGGTCATTCAGCATCTGTACTGGAGCAACCTGCATGTGGAGACTAGTGTCGGATTTTCTCAGAGATTCTGAGTCTCCAAGTAGCCTGTTCATGCATTCCTTTTCTGTTTAACCTAGCTAGTGTGGGCTCCATTTTTTTTCAGTCCTGATTAATACAAGCAGATATTGGAATACTTTGATAACAATGAGTATGTTGATGCTTTAACAAGATGCTAAATTCAAAAAGGACCCTACTTTGTCTTCATGATGACCCCTATAGTACTTAGAATTTAGCAAGAATTTCATAAGTCCTCATCAAGAAATGCTAATTGAGGATTTCCAGAAAGTTATAAAAGACCCTCTGAGTTTTAAAGCCAGATTTAGGGCAATTTATACAAATGCTCAGTGGTCTCCAGGGCCCTCAGCTGAGCTTGGCATCCTTCACAGTAAGTAATCTTAGCCCGTGGAAGATCCTTTTCTTCTCTGAAAGGCACAGGCTCTTTGACAAGGCACTGTTCCAGACAGACTGAATGATTCAGGAAGCCAGAAAGGCATAATCACCCGAACAGAAATTGAATTAGTCTCTATGGTTTTATCCAAATGTATGAATTAGAGAAAGAATCTAGCACCAGGGATGTTTAAATTGGATCCTTTATTAGCCTGAACAACTTGGGTGATTTTTAGTTTCATTTCCTGTTTTGTTTATCTCCAGAAGAAAACCAAATAAGATAGAAATGTCTCCTGCAGAGCTGAGGCTAGGAATGCTCATATTAGAAGTCAGATTTGCTCCTCTGGCCCCGCGGTGACCTCTAGTCCGTGGGTAATATTCTTTCCTTCAGGAAATCTGGGGGTGGAGGGGGGTGGGCACAGTGATGCGCTGGACTATGTGCCTGAAAACAGTTGGTTTTACAGAATTGAGGCCCATCTCCAGAACTGGTTACTTGGTTCTTTCCACACAGGATATGCATTACCCACTGCCCTGCAGGAGAGGAGCAATGTCTGCTTTTCATTGGACTCTCCTTTGTTCTACTTGGAGAGAAGCAGCTTCAAGAATGTGGGTCAAGAGACTGCAGGGCTGACACACCCAGACACTGCTTTTGCAGGCTGCAGAGTAGGAATACTTAGAGGCTCCACCAAGAGAGTGAGACCAGACCATCTTCATCCTGGGGCCACAGCCAGGAAAGTGGAGGCCATCCCTCAGGGAAGCAACCGGACACAACAACCAGTCAAAGGAAGGAAAAACCCAGAGATTAGGTCTCAAAATAACGAGGGGTCAGGAAACAAAAGGTGCAGAGCTTCCCAAACTATAGCCTTGGCCTTGAGTCTTAGCTTCCTTTAAAACACTTAACTTCTTCAGCCTTTTGTAACCATGGTGGCTGTTCCATGAAATAACCTGAATCTGCTAGCAGACTTTACTCAGGCCTAACAAAGGGGGAAAGGGGCCTAGTTTTTATCTATAGCATATTCATTTTAATGCCATGGTATTATCTCTGAACTTCTTAAAAGTTAATGATACAATCAAAGAGAAACTATAATGAGTTGGTGTTAAATTTTCTCTGAAAAGTCTATTTGGATGACTTTAGCTCTTTTTGTTTTGGTTTGGTTTTTGGTTTTTCATAGTTTAATTATGGCAATATTTGTATATATATTGTTGTTAAGTGCCGTCAAGTCAGTTCTGACCCATAGTGGCCCTGTATAGGGTTTCCAAGGAGCGCCTGGTGAGCTTGAACCACCAACCCTGTGGTTCAAACCGAATTTGCAGTCCAGTGCTTTATCCCACAGGAACACCCCAGGACTCTCTGTGTATACACAAATCACCACTTCAACCATTTTCAAATGTACAAGCCACTGACATTAATAGCTTTCTCCATGTTGTGATACTGTTACCACTATTTCCAAAGTTTTTCATCATTTCAAACAGAAACTTAGAGCCCCTTCAGCAACGAATCCCCATTTGCTCCCCAACCCTTAGTAATTACTAATAAAAATTTTGACACTATGAATTTGCTTATTCTAGAGAGTTCATATAAATGGAGACCTTAGCTCCTTTTCTGTACCAGTCAATAATAATTATGTATGTTGTTTTCTTCCTAGTTGGTCTTGGTCTGGAAATTCTGCCAAAAGATGTTCAGAAACACACATACTTAATACTGACAAATGGGGAGTGGTTGTGCTGAAGGTGCATTGGCCAGAAATCAAACCTGGTTCTCCATGTGAAAGGGAGCAATAAGAACATTTATTCCACTGTGCATGGGTTCACCATGTGGAGGGAGTCAACAAAACAGCACCTGATAAGAACAACATACATAAGAAGAGAGGGCATATGCATAAGAACACCCACACTTGCAGAAAATACCCACTTATCCTGGCTTCAATGACTGTATGATCAGAGCTCAACCAGAAGTAAAAAGAAGAGGGGAAAAAAAAAAAGAAAAGTATTTTCATACAACTTGATGAACCTATGGAAGCAGTAGCTCAAAAGAGGGAACAAGTCCTTACAGCAAGGATCATTCCCACCCCCTCCACACACAGAGTAGACAGGGATGGGCAACTTGGACATTGGCTACCCAAAATGGGGGGCGGGGGACTACAAAGGCAAGAAAGGCAAGAAGTGACTGGCTTACAAGCTTTCAAGAGGGAACCTAGATCCAGAGGGCCTGGAGGAAGGTAGAATCTCCAGTGAGTAGTATTCAATCTGACTAGGCGGGGCTGATGCAATGAAATGTAGACGGACCTCTTGTGATACAATAGTGAATAATTGTTATCAGGACTGATTGTGAGGGTTGGAAATGTAAAGGTAGACGTTTTATAGCAAGGAGGGGAGTGATTAACTTTTCAGTCTAGGAGCGGAGGTCCCTAGGGCCATCAAGGGAGAAGAGCGGAGAGCGGGACTCTACCCAGAGAAGCAGTGATGACTGAAATGGAGGCAGAGATGATGATGTGGAGCGATGGAGCAGCTGGAGACTTTAGATCCAGAGAGGGAGAGCGACTGTGTGCTGAAGACCTGGAGGGTACGGAGGGAAGGATTGCAGGGTATACCCTTTGGTTGGTTGATGATGCATGGAGGGGATTGTAACCATGGCAATGAGATGATATATGATGGAATGAATGTAAAATTAATGTTTTCCTATGTAAACTATCACATAATTCACAATAAAACATTTAAGAAAAAAAAAAAAGAACAACATACAGTTTGACAGGTTAAGATCCTACCTGAACATTACCCCGCTTCTTAATAAACCAGTGGGATAATATTTTTAAGTTTCCCTCTTCACACATGTGGAAATTGGGACTTGGAGTGATGAAGTTATACTGCAAGGCCTTACAAGATGAAGGAAACCTGAAGGTGGTGCTCAGCTGTTACCCTAGCTATGCATTCTTCACTGTATGCTCTGATCTCCTTGCATAGTGGCAACTTGCCATGCCAAAACCCCAGCTTCTGCATCGTGGGATTAAGACCAATATCTTCCCAGCTGCAACGAAGACATGAAAAAGTTTCAGTGAAAAAGAACAAAATGCATTTAAAAATAATAAACCTCCCCAATCTGGCAAAACAAACAAAAAAGTGTTTTCTTCCCCTTGTGCTGGCGACTGCACTTGTCCTCATGGCCCACCACCACCATGCTTGACACAAATTGCTGCTTGTAGTTTTTTGAGTGAAAGAACAAATATATGAGTGGATCCATACTCTGCAACTGACTGGCTGTATGATTTTTCTCAAATCACTTACTATGTTCCAATCAGCATCCTCAATAATGATGCAATGGAAATTGAGAAAAACACTACACTACAAGTGTTATTAAGGAGCCCTGGTAGCGTAACAGATATATATTGGACTGCTAACTGCAAGGTTTAAATCCACCAGGCACTGTGTAGGAAAAAGATGAGGTTCTCTGCTCCCATAATGATTTAAAGCCTCGGAAACCCAGGGGTGCTATGAGTCAGAACCAACTCCATGGCATATAACCACCACCACAAACAACCTTATACAGAGTCACTATGAGTTGGAACTGACTCGATGGCACACCACTACCAACAACCACCATAAGAGTTATTAAAATACTTAATGCTAGAAAGAATCAAAAGAAGATGGAAGGTATACATGGACTCACTGTACCAAAAAAGAAATGGTTGATGGTCAACCATTTTAAGAGGTAGCATATAATCAAGAGCAAATGATCCTGAAGGAAGAACCAAGGTGCATTGAAAGCATTGGCAAAGAACAAGGTACCGGAAATTGATTGATTTCAATACAAATTGAAATCTTTCAGCAACCTGATATGGCACTGGAGGCACTCACTCATCTATGCCAAGAAATTTGAAGGACAACTACCTGACCAACTGACTGAAAGAGATCCATATTTGTG
>NW_006408783.1:2732544-2733439 GCF_000296735.1 Chrysochloris asiatica
TATTCTGGAACACTTAATTGTGCTCATAAGGAACCTGTACATGGACCAAAAGGCAGTTGTGCTAACAGAACATGGGAACATGGAATGGTTTAAACTTAAGAAAGGTGTGTGACAGGGTTGTATTATTTCACCATACTTATTCAATTGTATGCTAAGCAAATAATCTGAGAAGCTGGATTATATGGAGAAAAACATGGCATCAGAATTGGAGGAAGACTCATTAACAACCTGCGATATGCAGATGATACAACCTTTCTTGCTGAAAGTGAAGAGGACTTAAAATACTTACTGATGAAGATCAAAGACCACAGCCCTCAATATGAGTTACACCTCAATGGAAAAAAAACACAAAAATCCTCATCACTGGATCAATAAACAGCAGCCAAATAAATGGAGAAAAGATTGAAGTTGTCAAAGACTTCATTTGCTTGGATCAACCATCAACACTTATGAAAGCAGCAGTCAAGAAATCAAGTGAGGCTTCTGGCTTGAGCAGCAGTAGAGAAAGCCAGGTAGGGAAGGCTCTGTGGTGGAAGGACAGGAAACTCATGGAGGAAGCACTCACAGAACAATTCCAAAGCTCCAGATCTACCATAAGGTCCAGGACGTCAGTTTCCCACACTCATAAGTGAAAAAAAATCACGAAATTAAGGAAAATAGTGTGAGTTTGGAATCTGGAGATTGGACTCCTTCTGCAACCACCCTGCCCTGGCAGAGTTTAGAGGGTGGGGTTACAGCCAGACCAGCATAGGGAACCGACACTAAAAGCAGTGCAGGGACATTTGCAAAAAAAAAGGAGTGGGAAACTCTACACATTTTTCCCTCCTCTTCCCTGTCACACCTTCTTTGCCCAGTCTGGATGCCTTCAGGTGGGTGGGTGTGCAACGTGCCCCCT
>NW_006408783.1:2739843-2744072 GCF_000296735.1 Chrysochloris asiatica
TTGGAGGCCAGGATGACCAAACTTCGTCTCTCATGCTTCAGACATATTATCAGTAGGGACCAGTCACTGGAGAAGGATATCATGTTTGGTAAGGTGGAGGGTCAGAGAAAAAGAGGAAGACCACCAATGAGATGGATTGGTACAGTGACAGTAGCGATGGGCTCAGACGTAGCAACAATTGTGAGGTTGGTCCAGGACAAGGCAGTGTTTCATTTTGTTGTGCATAGGGTCTCTATGAGTTGGCTCTAACTCAATGACACCTAACAACAACAGTGCTATCATTAAGGAATTAAGTAAACACTCGTTTAGTACACAATGTGGGATAAGCAGTGTACTGCTAGGTCTGTTTGAACTGCAAAGTCAGCAGTTCAAACCCTCCAATCATTCCTTGGAAGCTCTGTACAAGGTACTTTGCAACAAGGAGTCCTGATGATACTGTGGTTAGGTGTTGGACTGCTAACTTTAAGGCTGGCAGTTCAAACCCACCAGCTGTTCCTTGGGAGAAAGACGAGGCTATTCACAGCACTTAGCAACAACATTAGAATAAGTTATTTGTTCACATAGAAGTACTGCCATTTTATAGAATCTATACTTAACATCAAAACTGTTTACAAAGACTGTTTTGATCTTAATAACTGTAAAATAATCTTGTGAAGAGGTTATCATTTCTACGTTTCTATAGCCCATGTTATGAAACCATATAATCTAGAAATAAAAACATAGTTGCATTGATAGTAAAAAAATTATGTTTTCCTGTGATCACTTCCATCTATTATTTTACAAGCTCCAATGTGTTTCTTTTTCTACCCGTTGGCTTACATTTTGCTTCCAAAGCCCGCACCCAACCCCACAATGAATAGGATGATTGACATCTGTGTTTTCTTTCACCTCACTTTTTGTCTTCTTGAGTGACAGTAGCTGAGAAGTGGAAAATTTCTTACAGCTCGGTTTCTGGATGGCTCATTTATGATGAAGTTGCAGGTTTGGAAGGCAGAAGAGAGGAAGAGGATTCTGGGTAAGTAGACAAGGATTCTTCCAAGATCACCTGGCTGATTCAGACTTCTGATGACTCTTAGATCTTGTACATATGTGTTTTCAGCTTGACTTAGAGCTTCTGGTCCATATTACTCATGCCAGACATTGCTAATTAAGTCATTCATTTCATATGCATTGTTTGGACACCTATTGGCAGGAGTCCTGGTGAGGTGCTGTAGGATAAGCACTAGACCTCAAAGTCAGATTTAACAGCAATGTTGACAGTTAAGACTCACCAACCTCAGAAACCCTATATAGGGTCGCAATGAGTCAGAATTGACTTGACAGCACTTAACAACAACATTGTAAGGCAGGTATGGTGCTGCCTTTAAAATATTCTGTTTTACTTGATAACCGAGACTTATTGCCATGTCAAATGTGTGCCCATGATGCTCTTTTACTAATGAATGCGCTCTTTGAGCAGATTCCGTCATCAGATATGTGTAGACTCAGGGCTACTCTGGAATGTCTAGAATCTGAGGAGAATAATATTAGTACATCTTTTCATTGGGAGGAAAGAGTGGAGGTAGGGAGGTGACAGTGGAGAGCATCTGGGGTGTTGGGTCATTGGTTCCTCTCACAGTGACCTCCCCAAGCTCATAGACACTGGCCTAAGGCATCCATGTAATGGTTCCTAAGAAGGGAGTTCCAGCAAAGTAGGGTGTAGAACATTGTTTTTGTGAACTGCTATACCAATTGCAAGGTTGGCGGTTCAAGCTCACCAGCAGCTTCTTAGAAACCCTATACAAGGTCACTATCAGTTGGAACCAACTAGACAGCAATTGACAACAACAACATGACAATTGACAATCAATTATGTCCCTGAGCCCTCAGTCCCAGTGATTCATTCCCTCAATGTACTTGGCAATGTCTAAGAACTTCTCATAACTTTGCCCACTGCATGTCCCACCAAATTCATGTAAGCAATTACATGAATCAAAATGCATATGAATTGTTGAATAGAAAACCAGTCTGCTCTGTAAGCCTTCACCCAATTCACAATAAAGAGTTATATTTAAAAGAAAGAAAGAAAACTAATGTGATACTTCCCAAGGAAATAGCAAAGGAGGCAAACTACAAGAAGTAAGACATTCACAGTTAAGAGCTGATTACTGACCCCTTTCTTATATTGAGTCCCAGAAACTGAGGGTCAAAATCGTTATCAAATAGTAGAGGAAAGTCACAAAATGTTTCCCTGAAAACAGCTGTGTCAGGTTATGTTCTCTGGAGATGCAAAACCAGTGAAACTTACATCTGCATATAATCAAAGAGAGTTGTCTCAAGAAATGGCCCATTTTGTTGTAGAGACTAGCAAGTTTTATGTCTGTAGGTCAGACAGCAGATTGGAAGCAACTCTTGAGTCCTGTAGCGGCAGGGGCTGAGGAACCTAAGATGGGCAGACAGTTAAGCAGATAGCTGGCTCAAGTACAAAGAATCTTAAGTTAGATAATGAGTCAGAGCCAGGATCCAGACACAGTAAAAAGCAAAAAGAGCTTTGTCACGTATATTGGAAGCCACCCACACACCCTAGGAAACTCCCTTTCAGTTGATTGACTGCCTATAGCAGATCTCCTCATAGAGGTGATTACATTATAAGAGATCTCATCCTGGGGGATGGCTAAATTAAAACTGCCAAGCCTCTGAGATTCATAGCCCAGCCAAGTTGATACACAACCTTAACCATCGCAGCATATAACTTTGGCACAAAGATTGTTTGCTGTTTAGTATACCACATCTGGTGAAAACATTGTGTGGTATGTGTGTGTGCATGCAAGTGTGTGTTGTTGTTTATTTGGTAGTTTTTAGGGTTTTCCCTTGACACTCTGTGAGTTTTTTTGTTGTTTTTTTTATAACACAGTCTGAGGTCTCTGTTTTGTCTTCTGGAACATTCTTATGCATTACTTTTGCAAACATTATTTCTCAAGAATCCTCTCTATTCTCCATCTCCAGAATTTATTGAATAAGTATTTGAGCTTCTAGATTTATCTTCAAGGCTTTTTAAGTTTTCTTTCATATTTTCTTTTCCTTGTTTCTTTAGGACCCATTTTGGATTTTTTTTTTTTTTTCAGTTTAATCAGAGTGCCCAAATTCACTCGTGAACTGTTGTTGTTGTTGTTAACTGCTGTCAAGTCAGTTCTGACTCATAGTGAACCCCTCGATAAGGTTATGAGGAGCAACTGATGGATTTGAAGTGCTGACCTAGCAGTTAGCAGTCCCATGCTAAAACCCTATAGAGCCACACCGGGACTCTGTTAAACTATAGCAAGATTCATATTCAACTCATATGTTGAGTTTTCAACATTGCTAATTGATTATTTTATACAACCATCAGTTTATGTGTAATGTATACATTTTCCTAAGGAGCTCTGGTAGCTTAGTGGTTATGAATTGGGCTGCTAACCTCAATGTCAGCAGCCTGAAACTACAGGAGAAAGATGAGGTTTTCTGTTCCCATAAAGATTTACAGCCTTGGAAATCTCTATGAGTCTGAACTGACTCCACGGCACACCACCATACTATTTCCTCCTTTATTTTATTAAGGATTAGGAAAACTTTTCAGATTTTGTTCTCATTCCAGTGTTCTCCGTTGTAGAATTGTGTCTTTTGTTGAGGCTTGTTGCATGCCATGCTGGTCTTCCTCAGTGAATGGAGGGTGAGGATTCCTATTGGAATGAGCTCATAAGACTTTAGTCTGGGCCCTGGGGAGATACAACCAGGCTCCCATAGCCTGTGGAGTCTACTTTTCCAGTCTAGCCACATCTGGATGGTTTGCTGCTACACCATAAGGCCCATAAGTCTCTTCTGAATTTACCTGGCCATGAAGACCTTATCCCTGCCCCTGGATTGGCTCAGGACCTGCTTTGTTGTGTCCATGTGGGTCAGACCTGTACGTGCTGTTACTGCCTTTGTAACTTAGAGACTACTACATTTCTTATCTGCAGAGAATATGGTTTTCTGCTTAGAACTCTATTTTAGAGACATTTCTTCTATGAGTTGGAGCAGAAGAAAACTGAGAGCATGAGTTCAGCCCAACATCTGGAACCTAAGATCTATTTAGTCAGCTTCTCGCAGCAGGAACAGGAATGAAAGACAAAAATCATGTGAGATCAAAGAGAGGAAAGGAAGAAATTTCATTTTGTTCATCCTATGTTGGGGACCGCAAGCACTGAGATGCTGAGGCCCTGTGTCATGGA
>NW_006408783.1:2745372-2746784 GCF_000296735.1 Chrysochloris asiatica
TACTAAATGTTTGTGAGGACATACAGGGATTGGTTCAATTATTAATTTATTCCTTCATTGGGCACTGTGATAGGCTGAGAAAATGGGACAGTGAGTCTAGATTGGCTGGGTCTCTGCTCTGCTCTTCTAAAGCATATGTTCAGGCGATGTCAATCAAACACCAGTCAAATAAAAACTCAAATTTATAATTGCAGCTCTGACGTATTCTGTAAGGAAAAGGGCATGGTGCTACAGAACATGTGAAGGACAGACATAATGTAGTCTGGCAGGGCTAAGGAAGGCTTTTATGGGGAACTCATGATAGGTTTGAATAAAAGTCATCGATGGTAAGAGCGATTCCAAAACAGGAAATAGGTCATACTACCTACCTCCAGGGGGCAGGCAGGCAGGCAGGCAGGCAGGGAATAGACCCTTGTGGGAAGTGAAGGTCTGGATGATTGAACCCCAACAGGTAATGGAGAGAATGACTGAGCTGAGGACAGAAAGATTTCAGGGGACAGTGTGACAGAGGGACACAGGCATAGGCAATGGCAGAGATCCAGGTTACCTGAGGATTCTGGGCCTCACGCAGTTTTCTCTTTGAATATTGAAATGATGATTTGGGTTAAGTATCCTGGTGTGGCACTGTGGTTAATGCGCCAGACTGCAAAGCCATTTGAACTGCAAGGGCGGTGGTTTAAGCTCACCAGCTGCTCCTCAGAAACCCTATACAATGTCTCAACTGACTCAATGGCACTTAACAACAACAACATCCAGAGGAAGGTGATAGTGGTCCAGCAATAGAATTCTGGGCAGCAGGAAAGGCAGTAGTTACTTCTGTTGTGTATGGGGTTGCTGGTTGCTATGAGCTGTGAGCTGATTTGACAGCAGCTAACAGTAACAGTGTGGTGTGGTGCTGCAGGATAATGAACTGGACCCCAAGGTCAGTGTGAGCTACAAGGTTGACAGGTCAAACCCACCAGCCACTCCTCGGGAACCCTACACAGGGTTGCTATGAGTTGGAACCGACTCGATGGCACTTAACAACAAGCAGTAACAGTAAACAAGCAATTATTCATAAGTATTTTTGGCATAATAACTTAGTTTTATAATATCAAACCATTCTATTCACTGCAGTCAGATGCTCCCAGCATACATTGCTTCATAATTTCTAAATTTAGAATAAAAAAATCAAATATAAGCAAAGTTGCTATGTGTTGAGACAAAAATGAGATAGACAGGTGTCTTCTAACTTTACAGAACCACTTCAGAACCCTTGATAAAATGCCAATCTGATATAGAGGTTAATAACCTTGTGTTAGTATTTTGGGATCACCACTTGAGGACTGAAGTACCCAAGCCATGGTATTTTCAATAACCTCATATGCATGTGAAAGCTGGACAGTAAATAAGGAAGACTGTAGAAGAATTGA
>NW_006408783.1:2747804-2750718 GCF_000296735.1 Chrysochloris asiatica
CACAGGACTGGGCAGTGTTTCATCCTGTTGTGCATAGGGTCACTATGAATTGGAACTGATTCAACATTATCTAACAACAACAAGCATTGTTGAGTGTGAAATATTTTCTTCCTAAAGAGTCCTGGTATGACAAATATAGGATAAGCTCAGGACTATAAAGTCAGTTGGAATCACAAGGTCAGTGATTCAAACTCACCAGTAGCTCCTCAGAAACCCTATACTGGGTTTCTAAGAGTTGGAACAGACTCAATGGCACTTAGCAACAACAAAGCCATCTGTAAACGTTTGGATCAAAAACCTCATACTAAAGTCAATCCCTAAAAAGATAAATCAGGTTTAATCTTAGTCAGTAGACGCAGACTGTTGAATACTATTAGGAAAATGAATCAAAAGACAAGAGACCATCACTAAACATGAAGATTTGAGAGTCTCGTGAATTTCTGTCATAACTGTTAGCAAATAGTCATATAACTAAGCAAGCAAATGTTCTTGTAGTTGTCAGTTACCATGTAGTCTGCTCAGATCTGTGGTGACCTAAGCTATACCAGAATGAAACATTACTTGGTCCTGTGACATGTTCATGATAATTGATACGTTTAATTTCATTGTTATAACAACGGTGTCAATCCATTTTATCGAGGATTTCCCTCACTCTTGTTGGCTGTCTATTTTACAAATGTTATATCCTTCTCCAGCAGTCAGTGTGTATGATGATGTTTCTAAAGTAAGCAGCCAAAGTCTCTCCATCTTCAGTTTAGGAACTTTCTGGTTGCATATCTTCTAAGAGTGATATATTTACCTATGGAATCTAAGATAGTAAATTACTGAGAGGACTTGTCTGGTGTCATCCACTGATCACATGTTTGGCATAAACACATACATGGATGAGTTGGAACCCTTCTCTGTTTGACTTACCTTTATATCCTATGAAGTTTTCTTAAAACCAAACAGTAGTTTAACTTTGCTAGGAAAGAATGCTTACCTTGAGGATGTTCCTCTTTTAAGATTTAGCTAAAGGAGCTCTGATAGCATAGTGGTTATGAATCAGGCTGCTAACCTCAAGGTCGGCAGTTCGAAACTACCAGCCATTCTGCAAGAGAAAGATAAGGCTTTCTGCTCCAGTAAAGATTTACAGCCTCGGAAACCCTGTGCAGAGTCACTATGAGTTGGAACTTGACAACAACAACAAATAGGACATCAAAATAACAGCATTTTTAAAGATAAGATAAAGCACAGTGGACACTGAGAATGGTTGTGTACGTTTGAAGAAGGAAATCAGTATCACTGACTTGTTCATGTTGTTGGTTGCCGTCAGGTCAGTTCTGATTCCTAAGGACAATAAGGTGACACACAATGCACGCCTCATTGTTGCTGTGTTTGGGCCCATCGTTGCTGCCATTCTGTCACTCTTTCCTTGGGGGTCTTCTTCTTGTTCACTGGCCCTCTACTTTGCCTAGCGTGATGTCCTTTTCCAGGAGCTAATTTTTCTGGATGGCAGGTCCAGGACATGGGATGCTAAATCTTGCCATACTTGATTCTAAGGATAATCTCATTTAGAGACTTTAATTTGTGTGTGTTTGCTGTGTATATTCTCAACAGCAAAAACAAAAGAAATAAAATTGATAAGAACACAAGCAAACATAAAAAAAAAAAAAACAAAAAACAAAAAAACCCTCATGCAAAAGATTTGCTCCAGCTGAACTATAGTACCCAAGAGAGAGGTTCTTTGTAATTCAAAACCTCAGAGGTGACATCTTTCTTTGAAAAAAAAATTTTTTTAAATGATGAAAGACTAGCTTTGGATCTTGGTTGAGTGTGTTGTTGTGAGGTCCTCTCGAGTCCATTCCAACTCCATTGCGACCCATGGCGACTCTGTATGGGGTTTCCGGGAAGCAACTGGTGGGCTTGGACCGCTGACCTTGTGGTTCGGACCAGTCTGGCGCATTGACCCACAGCGCCACACCAGGACTCTGCTTAAATGTAGGTAGTCATTTATGGCTGTTAAGCGTGCCCCTTTTTCTCCTCCTTTCCTTGCAGTACTTACTTCAACCTACCAGCTAGTGCACTGGACTGCAAGATTGGTGTAAGCCACAGTGTTGGTGACTCAGGCTCCCCAGCCACTTCTTGGGGCCGCTGTGCAGGGTCGCTGTGTGTTGGGGTGACTCGATGGCACTTAACAACACCACCTAACCCTGATGGAGTTGTTTCCGGCTAGTGGAGGCCCTGTACAGGATTTCCAAGGCTGTAAATCTTTGTGGGAGCAGAAAGCCTCATCTTTCTCCTGCGGAACAAACTGGTAATTGAAATTAGCAGCCCAACTCATAACCACTACATTACCAGAGATCGACAGTTCAGACGCACCAGCTGCTCCTCGGAAACCCTGTGCAGGGCTGCTGTAGGTCGGAACCAACTGGAGGGCACTTAACATATATAAAAATAATAAAAATTTCATTCACTTTTAATCCCAGTTTTCCATGAAACTTTGTAGTTCCCCTTCATGCCTGTACGTGTTTTCGAAGTGAAAATGTTAGCAGATAAAAGTGTGACCACCAGTCACTGTAGCCAATAGACTATGTGAGAATCAATGGGTTTTATTGACAAATCTGGAAGGTAACAAGAATCCTTCTCTGAGAGACTGTCTGGCCCTCCCCCATACAGTCAGAAGTCATACCCCTCTAGGTATCAATCTATCTGCATTGTTTCTTAGTTTTATGACTCTCTCATCCAGCACTTTACCTCCTGGGATTGATTGCCCCAAACACTGTGAATTACCTTCTTTGGAAACCTTTATTTTCAAGTTACATTCTTTTAAGGAATGAGAGATCAAGGCCCTCAGTTATTCCTCTTGGTGGTGTGCCGTGGAGTTGGTTCCGACTCATAGCAACCCTGTACAGGGTTTCTGAGCTTGTAAATC
>NW_006408783.1:2751938-2753632 GCF_000296735.1 Chrysochloris asiatica
CATGGCTTGGGTCAGGCGCACCTTAGTCCTCAAGCTGACATCTTTGCTCTTCAAAGATCTTGTGCAGCAGATTTGCCTAATGCAATATGTGAGCGGTGGTGGTGGTTATGTGCCATGGAGTCAGAGGCATTTAAAAAACGAGTGAGGATTACCAAACAGCTGGTGGGAAAAAAAAACACCTGCGGGGAAGTATTTTCAATTTGCAGATGACCTAAATCTTCTCTGAGACTTTCTAGTGCATTGCAGTTCTTTAAACCAACAATGCAAGTGTGTATCCTTCAGGCTGAAACTGGAGAATACTTGATACTTAGTAAAAGCTGGTATGGACTAAAGCAAGGCTGCATTTGTGCATAGATTATACTGTTTTCCTTGAATTACATTTTGACTTTCATACTTTATAGCATTGACTGCCTGGAAATTTAAGGTGAGAGAAAGAGGCACAATTGTCACCAGTTTTATAAAATACTTTTAGAACCCTATTCTTTGATTTGTTCTAGTCTATCCTTTTCTTTAGAAAAAAAAAAAAATAGTTTCACAATAACTGTCCTTGCTAATAAGAATCACTAAATGTGGCAAAACTGATAGATATTCTTTATCCCCTTATACATTTAAGTCTGAGAAAGCTTAAAAATAATGAAGTACATGATAAATCATTAACGTAGCAGTGGCTGAGTGACATCGAATCACTTCCAACTCAATGGCAGTCTAGGGTTTCTGAGGCTGCAAATCTCTACCAGAGCAGAAAATTTCATCTTTCTCCCGAAGAGCGGTGCATAGATTTAAACTGCTGACTTTGCATCTCATAACCCACTGTATTACTAAGGCTTCTTACCTAAATGTATAGTCTCTGAAAAAGACAATAACACAGTTATAATTTTAAATACCAAGTATTTTATCACAGTTAAGTATGTATTTTTGTTATATTTAAACTTAAAATAAATGTTAATATGATTATAAAGAGATGCTTTGTTAAAAAAAAAACCAGGAAGTTTTCTAAGTAAAATAGTAAAAAGATCCATAGAAAGTATTAAGTATAGTTTTCATAGGAAATATGTACTTTACTGGCCTGGTCTGTTATGATAGGATCAGTCTAGTAAGTAAATAACTGTTTCCTTATTCCATATATTAGACATCTAATTAAATAATACACTTTAAAATCATGAAAATTTTTAAGGTGCCATGGTAGCACAGAGTGTTAAGCATCGGACTGCTCATGGTTCAAACCCACCAGAGGCTTTGTTGGAGAATGAAGAGGCAGTCTGTTTCTGTAGAGAATTATGGCCTTGGAAACCCCTTGGAGAAGTTTTATTCTGTCCCGTAAGTAGCATTTAGTTTGTTTTTTTTTAGTTTAATTGTGCTTCTTAGATGATACAGTTTTAATTAAATTATTTGTCTTTTTAATGAGAAGTCTAATAAGCATATAAAAACTACTATGCTGTAGTTAAGTGCCATCAAGTCAATTCTGACCCACAGCAACCCTGAATAGGGTTTCCAAGGAGCAGCTGGTGAGCTTGAACCGCCGACCTTGCAGTTCATACTGCTTTGCAGTCTGGCACATTAATCCACAGTGCCACACCAGGACTCCTTTTATGTCAGGGTCCTATGTCAGGGTCCAGCCTTGACATTGAAGTGTGGGTGTCACGAAGAAGGGAGATCTGGCGGTGAAAGGGATAGAGAAAGAGAGAAATGAAATA
>NW_006408783.1:2754527-2763663 GCF_000296735.1 Chrysochloris asiatica
GTGGAGGCATTAAGAGAGGCATTGTAAAAGAAACCATTTTCTCAGAAGCTACAATTACTGGAGTTAGAAGCATAGAATGAACAATATTAGGACCAAAGAAAATTATACAGAGGTAGCCAACCAATGAGTTTGCAAAAACCAATGAACCCAGGACATCAGGAGGTCACTTCCTTGACCCTCAGGGTCCATAGCTCGCAGTCCTGAGGAGGGCCACAGGGTTGGATTTTCATCCATGTCACAGGGCCACTGACCAACCCAGGGTCTGCATATGCTGTCCCCAGCACTTTTAAAACTATAAGCATAGCAAAAATGGAAATTTTGAAATCATAATATATTTTACCATAATTATATTTAGCAATATAAGTTTTTGTTTGGTTTTTCATTAGGCACTATTTGTGGCACAAAGACCCTACTCTGATTTACTGAAAGCAATTCAGATTATACTGCTATTGGTGGTAGTTGTCTCAAGTTGGTTCTGAATCATGGCGACCCTGTGTACAATGGGACACCGTCTGGTCTATCTTACACCATCCTTATAATCATTTCTATATTTGGGTCCATTGTTGCAGCTTCTGTGTCATTCAGACTCATTGGGGGTTCTTCCTCTGTTTTCATTGACCCTCAGTTTACAGAGCATGATATCCTTCTCCAGGGACTGGTCCTTTCGGGTGTATACAAAGTGTGTGAAATGAAGTCTCCTTATCCTTTTTTCTAGGGAACATTTTGGCTGTATTTTTTCTAAACCAGATTGGCTCATTCTTCTGGCAGTGCATGGTATATTCAATATTCCTCACCATATTTCAAGATCAGTTTTTCTTTGGTCTTTCTTATTTATGAGTTCTAGGGATAAACTTACCACAGGTAAGGCATTGTAGGATAAACACTGGACTGGTAACCACAAGGTCAGCAATTCAAACCCACCAGCTGCTCTCAGAAACCCTATACAGAGTCACCATGAACTGGAATAGATTTGATGGCACAAAACTACAGCAAACAACAATAAGCAATAAACTACCTATGAGTAAAATTACTATAGAAAATGTAAACATAAATATATATGTGTATATATATATATAATATTATTGTATGTTAATGTAAGTAGAAGGAATAAAATAGAATTTTAGAGAAATAA
Source organism: Chrysochloris asiatica (assembly GCF_000296735.1). Lineage (NCBI taxonomy): Eukaryota > Metazoa > Chordata > Mammalia > Afrosoricida > Chrysochloridae > Chrysochloris > Chrysochloris asiatica. The sequence goes on from NW_006408783.1 coordinate 2,755,660, forward strand.
ATCAAGTGTGCAAATAAAGAAATCAGTGCTCAGATTGAAAAAGAAAAAAAATGTATCAATTATCACCAGTTTTATAAATATTTATGTATCATATTTTAAAACATGATCTGTAAGCATGAATGGTTTTATATATGACACTGAGCTTATTAATGTCTAAAGGCTTCTTATGGATGAAATTTTCAGATCTTTTTATTATTTCTCTAAGATAATATTGAGAGTGGAATGCAAATTTTATCTCAACCAAAATAGATGGACTATCTGAAGAAGAGGTTCAAACTGGTGTCCAAGAATATGTTATATTTGGCTTGTTGTTATTAAGTGCCATTGAGTCAGTTTCCACCCAGAGTGACCCTGTATATGGCTTCTAAGGAGCGGCTGGTGAGCTTGAACCACCAACTTTGCAGTTCAAACCGACTTTGCAGTCCAGTGCATTAAGCCACTACCCCAAACCAGGATTCCTTATTTGGCTTACAGCGTTAAAAAAAAAACAAAAAAACAAAGTGGGTCCCACGTTTAAAAATTCAGATATTTCATGCAAAATCTAGGTTTCAGGCACCTCTTGAAAAATGAGAAGATGTGTCATGCCAACCTGCAGACATCAGCAGGTGATTGCCGAAGCCCACCCCTCTGATGGGTTTGCTCTCTGCAGGCTACCCATACCTACTTTTTTTGTCTCTAGTACTGAGGCCAAGCAGCAATTTATTCCTGACCAGGTCTCATTGTATTCCTGGTTCTGGACCCATGATGGCTGTCAGGACTCATCTCCACTAACACTGGGAAAAGAAGAGTGACTGAGACTGGGATCTCAAGAAAAATGTTGATTGGCGGAAGTGCTGACTCCTCCTGCTTACTCCGCTCTCCTATTGCTTGTGGTGAAAGAGAAGACTCAGCAGAATCACTTGCCTATGTTGTCTGTCCCTTGCAAACATTTTATTTTGTGACCCTGGTGTGGATTCACTTGATTCTAGCACTCCTTTTCTTATCCATCCATCAGCAATTAATCCCTTACTCCTTTACAACTTCTCATCCACTCCTCTCTTGAGTTAATTTAATTCTCATCTGATTTAAAGTTTGTCTGCCCAGATTGTAAATTTCATGAAGGAAGGAACTTTTCTCTGTCCCCGCCCCCTTTCCAACCACCCTGACTTCAGTTGCCACTTGCGGCCTTTTGCAGTGCAGGCCAGAGAGATTGCTCAGGCCACTGGCCAGAGTTAGCTAGGCTCCACACCTGCTAGCAAAACCCACCTGGGAGGCCAGATGCCTGAGCTGATGCCCTTCCTTTCATATTTGGCTATCCCTGCTGTTTCCCCTGACTTGGCTCCCCTCCAACGTAGAATCAGGGTCTTCAGAGTTGGCTGCTTTTATACCAATCCTCCCTCTGTCTTCCTCCAAGTTCTCTGAAAATAACAGCATCCTCACTGCTTGGCTGGATCACACATGGACTTTTGCAAAAAGTGCTGCTTAACTGGAGCCCATCTGACACTCTGTTTCAATCCCAGAGCCTTACCCAGAGTCTTCTGGCTTGAATAGTTAATAGATGCAGGCATTGATTTACTAAAGCCATAAAAAGTCTATTTATTTAGACCATTTGTGCACAAAACCATAAGGCTTCAGCATCTCCCCCTCCCCCCTCCAGTTATTTGAGAAATTACTTGTCCTGTTTTTTCTTGGAGGGGAGGCATCAGGTGTTCCTCCCCATGTTCCAGTGCTAAGTATTCTCCTTGCCATATACTTCCAGTGCTAAGTATATTCCTCCTGGGGCAAGGTGTCCAGGTTTCATACTCTACCGGGTCAGCACATCAACAGCATTGTTCTTAATCAGTTTAAAAAGTCTCCAGTATGGACAATACCTCCAAGTTATTAAAATTTGGGCTTCCCCATCAACCTCACAGTGAGGCCCTTACCTTACTTTAGGAAATCAGTGCCCTCCCAGAATATCTGCTGGTTTCTTGCTCCTGTGTCCAGACTCAGACCAGACTCTTTGGGGATCTTGGACCTGGTAGAATACCTGTCTGGGCTTTTACCCATTTTGGACTTTACCTTAATAAACTCTCAGACTGATAATGGAGACCACATTTTAATACCACATGGAAATTCAATGATATAAGTTGGAGCACAGATAAAAGAGGCGTTTAGCTCAGCTCTGGGTAAGTGTACCTCAGCTCAACTCAGGTGGCAAAATGCCTGGTTGAAGAGAGATTTGTGCCTACAAGGAAGACCACTTAATGCAACTATTATTCAAATTTATGTACCAACCACTAAGCCAGTGAAGATGAAATTGAAGAATTCTACAAACTTGGTCAATCTGAAATTAACCAAATATGCAGTCAAGATGTATTGATCATTATTGGTGATTGGAAGGCAAAGGTTGGGAAAATATGGCCTTGGTGACAGAAATTATGCTGGAGGTCATATGATAGAATTTTGTAAGACCATTGATGCCTTCTTTGCAAATAGCTTTTTTAAACAGCATAAAAGAAAACTATACACATGGACCTCACCAGATGGAATACACAGAAATCAAATTGACTATATCTGTGGAAAAGGATGGTGGAAAAGCTCCATATCATCAGTCAAAACACGGCTAGGAGCAGATTGTGGAATAGACCACCAATCGATTACATGCAAGTTCAGGCTGAAGCTGAAGAAAATTAAAACAAGTCCATGAAAACCAAAATATGACGTTGAACATATCACACCTGAATTTACGGATCATCCGAAGAAGAGATTTAATGCATTAAATACTAAAGACTGAAGACCAGAAGAGTTATGGGATGACAAAGAATATCGTACAGAGAGAACCCAAAAGGTCATTAAGAAGAGAAAAAAGAAGGGAAAGACCAAAATGGATGTCAGAAGAGACTCTGAAAAGTACTCTCCAGTGCAGAGATGCTAACGCAAACTGAAGAAATGAGGGGGTAAAAGAGTTGAAAAGAAAATTTCAAAAGGCAGCTTTAGAAGACAAAGTCAAATATTATAACAAAATGTGCAAAGACCTGGATTAGAAAAACAACAGGGAAGAATATACACAGCATTCCTCAAGCTGAGACAACTGAACAAAAAATTCAAGCCTCAACTTGCAATATTTAAGGATTCTATGGGCAAAATATTGAATGATGGAGAACGTATCAAAAGAAGATAGAGTAATTGTACCAAAAAGAAATGGTCGATGTTCAACCATTTCAAGAGCTAGCATATGATCAAGAGCCAATGATACTAAAAAAAGAAGTCCAAGGTGCATTGAAGGCAGTGGCAAAGAACAAGGTACCATGAACTAATGGAATATAAATTTAAATATTTCAAAAAACTGGGGAAGCATTGGAGGCACTCACTCATCTATGCCAAGAAATTTGGAAGACAACTACCTGGCCAACGAGTGGTGACCCAATAGAATGTGGAACTCATCAGACAATATCATTGGTAACCCCATCAAGCAAAATTTTGCAAAAAATAACTAAAAGAAATTGCTGCAACTATACAGTGACAGATAATTTACAGAGGTTCAAGACAGATTCAGAAGAGGACGGGGAACAAGGGACTATCATTGTGGCATCAGATGAATTTGGCTGAAAGCAAAGAATACCAAAAAGATGTTTATTTGTGCTTTACTGACTATGTAAAGACTTTCGATCGTGTGGATCATGACACACCAGGGACAACATTGCAGAGAACAAGTATTCCAGAACACTTACTTATGCTCACGAGGAACCTGTACGTAGATCAACAGGCAGTCGTTCAAACAGAGCAAGGGAACATTGAATGTTTCAGAATTAGGAAAGGTGTTGCCAGAGTTGTATTCTTTCACCATACTTATTCAATCTGGATGCTGAGCAAAAAATCTGAGAAGCTGGATTATATGAAGAAAAACATGACATCAGCACAGGATGTCATTAACAACCTGTGTTATGAAGATGATACAACCTTGCTTGCTGAAAGCGAAGTGGACTTAAATACTTACCGATGAAGATCAGTGTGAACTGCAACTCAGCATAAATACAACAAACATTCTCACCATTGGACCAATAAATAGCATCACAATAAATGGAGAAAAGATTAAAGCTGTCAAATAATTCATTTTGATCAGCTCAAACATCAACACACATGGAAGCAGCAGTCAAGAAATCAAACAATGTATTGCATTAGGCAAGACCTCTTTAAAGTGTTCAAGAACAAAGATGTCAGTTTGAGAAGTAAGGTGTGCCTGACCCAAGCCATGGTATTTTCCATAACCTTATCTGCATATGAAATTTGGACAGTGAATAAGGAAGATTGTAGAAGAATTGATGCATCTGAGTTCTGGCGTTGGAGGAGAATATTGCAAGTACCATGAACTGCCAAAAGAACAAACCAATTTGTGTTGAAAGAAGTACAGCCAGAATGCTCCCTGGAAGCCAGGATGGCCAAACTTGGTCTCTCATACTTTGGTCATAGTATCAGGAGGGAGAAACCCTTCGAGAATATCATGTTTGGTAAAATGTAAGGTCAGAGAAAAAGAAGAACCCCAATGAGATAGATTGACACAATGGCAGCAGTGATGGACTCAAATGTAGCAACAATTGTGAAGTTGGCTCAGGACCAGGCAGTGTTTTGTTCTATTTTGCATAAAGTAGCTATGAGTCAGTACCAACTGGATGGCACTGAACAACAGCAACATCAACAGGGTGGGTTTAGCTTAGCTTAGCTCAGCTCAGGTAGCAGAATGCCTGGTTGAAGAGAGATTTGTGCAATGGTTTGTCCAGATAATGTTTTACAGCTATTATCCGTACTTCAAATTGAAATATAATTTATATGTAATAAACAAAGCAGCTCTTATATGTCTAGTGGACTGGGTTTTGGTCACTATTACACATGCCTGTCACCACCATGCTGGCCAAGGTATGGAAGATCTCCATCACACCTGGCAGATGCCTGGTACTTCAATCATGTCATACCACCTCCAAGTCTGATTTTTATCACCACTGATGGTTTTGCCTGTTATTGAACTTTCTGTAAAATGAATTCAGGCACACAAAATCCTCTGGTATGTGTGCATTGTTCTGGTTTCTGCTCAGCATAATGATGTTTTATTAAGTTAAACGATCTAACTTTTTATTGTCAATTGTTGGAAGGTTTACAGAGAAAATCAGTTTTTCATTTAATAATTTGTACATATTTTGCTTATCTTGTTTTCAGTCATCACAGTATAGCATTTCTGATTCTACTTCTTCCCTGTGTTTCCCATGTCCATTCCTCCTTCTTCCCTAGTCCTTCTGAATTGTATCCTTGGGTAAATGCTACACTTTTTATCTCAAATGGCCTACATACCTCCCTAGTGTCATTGTTCCTCTTATAGACCTATCTATTTATTGTTTGGATACCTGATATGGCACTGTAGGAACAGCACCGGACTGGGAACCATGAAGTCAGCAGTTCAAACCCACCAGTTACTCCTCAGAACCCCTATACAGGGTTGCCATGAGTTGAAACCAACTTCAAGACATTTAACAACATTTCTTGTTCGGCTGAAAATTGAGCCATGGTGGTGAATTCAGTTTTAAGACTGACAAGTAGCTAAAGGTCGTGTTCTCGGTGTTAACTCTAGTCTCTCTCTGATGAGTATCCCTAGTCTTTTTATGATTTTGAGTTTTATTCCATATTTTCTTCTCTTTCTATCCAAGACCTTTAATGCAATCCCTTTCAGAGAAGTTGGTAGTAGTAGATTGGCACCATCTAGTTCTTCTAGTCATACGGTCATGGAGGCTAAGGTCTGAGTGCCCATTAATCCATTGAACAATTGTGCCTATGTGCCATTAGTTTTCTTCACTCTTGATTGCTCTGGATAAGGATTGACCAATAGTTGCACCTTAGATGGCCGTTCCAGAGCTTTTAAGACCCAGTCACTACTTACCAGGGTAGGATGCAGACACTGTCTTTGTGGACTATGTTCTGCCAACTGACCTTGGTGTCCCTAGAGACTATAGACCTGAGCCCATAGGCCCAGCAACGCATTCTCTCAAGGTGTTTGACTATGTATAAAGATTTTATAAATAACACTACAGAGACACACATACCTTAGAATAATCAACTGCTTGAGATCAAAGTGGCAGATTTACCCAAGGACAAAGTTTAGGAGGATTAGGAAAGAAGGAGGAATGGAAATGTGAACAACAGGAAGCGTGATAAATGATGTTACACTGTGATCATTGCAATCAGTGAGATCAAACAAAAGTAATTTCTGAATGAAAAACGAATCTGCTGTTTTACTCTTTATCCAATTCACAATAAAAAGTTTTTAAAACTTGGCCCCAGTATACCCTATTATATTCATGGATATATATTTGCAGCATAGGCAAATATTGTTGTGTTAGAATCAGTTCCAACTCATAGTGACCCTGTATAAGGTTCCAAGGCTTTAAATCTTCGAGGATACATAAAGCCACGTCTTTCTCCCACTTAGAAGTTGGCAAACTTGAACCACAGACTTTGCGGTTCAAAGTGCAGTGTATTGGTAAATACACATGTAGGAATTTCCTGCCAAGCCTGTATATATCTGTGGGCATATGCTTATTCTCCCTCCCACACCTGTTTAATTTATATGTCTATATTCAAACTAAGGTGCTCTGGTAGCGTAATGTATACAAATTGGGCTGCTAACCTCAAGGTCAGCAGTTCAAAACTATTAGCTGTTCCGCAGGAGAAAGATGAGGCTTTCTGCTCCCGTAAATATTTCAACCTCAGAAACCCTGTACAGGATCGCTAAGAGTTGGAGCTGACTCTAGGCATATAACCAACACTATTTTCAAATTCACCAGCTACTCCTCAGAAACACTATAAAAGGTCACTATGAGTCATAAATCAACTCAGTGGCACTTACCAACAACAATCTATGCATCCATTTACAGACTATTGTTATTGCAGGATTAGATACACAATAGTACTTACCTCTGTTGTCTTTAACATTTGTACTCCTTCCCGTGTCTTCCTTTGCTTTCATTATATTTTTTGCAGATCTTCCTCTTATTGCACAGTGCCTTCCCCTTCTTTCAAGCTAGTACGTCACACTTTAGTATAAGTGCTGGACTGCTAACTGATGGTTCAAACCTAACAGCTGCTCCTTGGAAACCCTATAAAGGGTCACTATGAGTTGGAATTTTCTTGAAGGCACTTAACAATCCTTTAGTTAGTAATTTCCCCTCCCTTCCCTTGCACCCCTGGTAATCATCAAAGAAAGTTCCTTTTTGTGGAAAAACTTATTCTTGACTTTTTATAATAATGGTCTCAGACAATACTTGTCCAGTTTTTATTGACTTACTTCAGTCAACATAATGCGTTTCACAGATTCATTATTCTTCAACACTGCATAATATTCCTTTGTGTGTATGTGCCATAGTTCACTGATCCATTCTTCCATTGATGTGCATCTAGCTAACTTGGGAGTTTACATCTTTGGGCTATTGTGAATAGTGCTTCCATGAACATTGGTGTATGGCCGTTATTTCTTTAGGGTAGATACCTAGTAATGAGACTGTTGAGTCAGATGGTATTTCTGGAGTCCTGATGTAGTGTTGCAAGATAACTGAACTCAGAACCACAGGCAGTTCGAGCCCACCAGCCACCCCAAGGGAGAAAGATGAGGTTTTGTACTCCTACAAAGATTCACAGCCTTAGAAACTCTATATAGGGTAAGTATGAGTCAGAATCAACTCAACAGCACTTAACAACAACAACATTTTCATTTCCAACTTCTCTTATGTTTTTGTACCCAGCAGTGCATAAAAGTTCGAGTCTCTCCACAGCCTTGTAAGCATTTGTGGCTTTCTGGTTTTCTGAACTTTGCTATTAATGCAGTGATATGATGATATTGCAACATTGTTTTGGCTTGCATCTCTCTAATGGCTCCTGGTATGGCTCTCTAGGATAAAGCACTGCACTGCAATGTTGGTTAGAAAGAACCACAAGATCAGCAATTCAAGCTGGCCAGCTGCTCCTTGGAAACCCTGTACAGGGTCTCTATTAGTCAGAACC
>NW_006408783.1:2764470-2765027 GCF_000296735.1 Chrysochloris asiatica
AAAATTAGATTATTTGTCTTTTTCATGTTGAGGTGTTAAAATTTTGCATAAATTTTAGAGTTAGTCCGTTGTCCAATATGTTCTTGCCAAAATGTTTTCCAGTTACATTTTGCTCTTTTGGTGAAATCTTTTGATGCACATAAGGGTCTAATTTATTGAATTTCAAGCTATCTGTCTTCTGCTGTGTATGTGTGTTTAGTTATGTCTGATCATGAATTTTTGCTATGTACTAGGATAGGCAATGGACTGCAAACCACAGTGTTGGAAGTTCAAACCCACTGGCTGTTCCTCAGAAACCCTGTACATGTTCGGTGTGCGTTGGAACCAATTCCACAGCACTTAATAACAACAGCAAGGACCTCTACGTTTTCCCTATTTTTTTCCTTGATAGATTTTATAGTTTTAAGATTTACATTGAGGTCTTTGATCCATATAGAATTTGTCTTTGTATATGATGTGATATATGAGTCCTTTTCTATTTGTTCTGCAAATTGAGATCCAGTTTTGCCAGCACCATTTGTTAAGACTATATATTCCACCCTACAACATTCAATAGA
>NW_006408783.1:2788292-2789829 GCF_000296735.1 Chrysochloris asiatica
TTTCCAAGTTTAAAACAGTTTAATTGTGAAATCATCTTGACTTCCTCTCCATTTGGAAGTTCTGTAACTATGCTATTTATTCTCTCTTTAGTTTTGTAATTATCCTCACTTAAAGCCTGATGTTTCCAGTTCCTCATTTTCAGTTTAAAATGTTTAATTAAATTTGGATACTTCTATATCTAGGTTGACTTCTGTGTTGTCATGTATGTTCATCTCAGCTTGTTTCCGACAGTGTTGGTTCTCTGTCCAAATAACTTTCTTTAGTATTACTTGTAAGAGTATTTCATTTCTGTTTATCTAGAAATGTCCTAATTTCACCATTGTATTTACAAGATAATTTTTCTAGGCATATAACTCTTGGTTGCCTTCTTCTTCTTCTTCTCTCGAAGTTTCATATGTGGTATCCCATTTCTTCTTGTCTACATGGTTTCTACTGAGAAAGCAGAAATTAGTCTTAATTGTTTCTCCTTTTTAAGTAACCTTTGTTTTTCCCAAACTGTTCTTATGATTTTTCTTCTTTTGTTTTTGGTTTTGGAAAGTTTGATTGTGATATATATTGCTGATTTTCTTTTCAAGTCTATCCTTTTTAGGTTTCATTGAAATCCTTGAATGCACATAATCTCATCTTGCATGATACTAGGGAGTTTTCTTCTTGAAAAACGTTTTCAACAATTTTCTCTATTTGTGTGTTTGTTGTTGTTGTTGTTGTTATTTTGCCTCTTACTGCTCTAGAATTCCAAATAACATAAGTTATTACATTTCATTCTTAGACTCTTTTAAATTTTTTTTCTGATTGTTCCTCTGGCAGATAAGTAATTAGAGATTTGTGTTCATTCTTGCTAATTTTATTTTCCATTGATTCAATTCTAATCATTTTCCTCTTCAATACATTACCTAGATCTAAAATCTTAATATTAGCCTTTTAGACTTCTGTTTGCTTTTCTTGTATGGTTTCTAATTTTTCTTTTTCTTTTTTTTGGGGGGTGGGGGGTGGGTAAGCTTATTCTTGTAGTGTTTTCCTGAATCCTTTTAGAGTTTTGTCTGCATTTTCCTTATTTTTTTCTGTGGATTCCTTGATCTTCCTCTCAATCCATTGAAGAACATCATTCTTTTGAACTCCATATCAGATGATTCCAATTTCATTTCTTTCATAGGAAGATTTCTTGCTCTGTATTTTGATCACTTGTTTGTACCACTTTATTGTATTTCTTCACAGCAGCTGAGATTGCATGTTTTCTCTGAGACATAGTTGTGTGCTTGTATTTGTATGTAATTGGTGATTTATATTGGTGTGTTATTAGACACACACACATCTCCTGGTGGATGTGACTGAGTATGAAAGCATGTGTGAAATTCTTTGCGTATTTCAGTTCAGGGTGGGCTGCTTGTCATCTATTGTTTCTCAGGTGGTTGCCCTCACCTGGTGTGTAGGGCTGCAGGAGGTGTTGGTGTGGCTGAACATGGTTAATGCCTCCCACCAAGTGGGACAAGGAAAACAATCCAAGAGAAAGAAGCAAACAAGCAAGAACAGCAAAAA
>NW_006408783.1:2790526-2791054 GCF_000296735.1 Chrysochloris asiatica
TGAGGCAGCACAGGAGGCACTCACTCATCTCTGCCAAGAAATTTGGAAGACAACTGTCTGGCTGACTGATTGGAAGAGATCAGTATTTGTGCCCATTCCAAAGAGAGGTGACCCAATGGAATGGGGAAATCATCAATCTTTTTGATATCCCATGCAAGTAAAATTTTACTGAAGGTAATACAGAAATGGCTGCAAGCATACATTGACAGAGAACTTTCAGAGGTTCAAGCCAGATTCAGAAGAGACCATGGTACCAGGGATATCATTGCTGATGTCTGATGGATCTTGGCTGAAAGCAGAAAATATCAGAAAGATGTTTACCTGTGCTGTATTGACTACGCAAAGGCTTTCAATTGTGTGGATCAATACAAGCTATGCACAACATTGTGAAGTATGAGTATTCTGGAACACTTAATTATGCTCATGAGGACCCAGAGGCAGTTGTTCAAACAGAACATGGGAACACTGAATGGTTTAAAATTAAGAAATGTGTGCAACAGGGTTGTATTCTTTCACCATACTTATTCA
>NW_006408783.1:2791154-2798173 GCF_000296735.1 Chrysochloris asiatica
TAGTGTTTTCCTGAATCCTTTTAGAGTTTTGTCTGCATTTTCCTTATTTTTTTCTGTGGATTCCTTGATCTTCCTCTCAATCCATTGAAGAACATCATTCTTTTGAACTCCATATCAGATGATTCCAATTTCATTTCTTTCATAGGAAGATTTCTTGCTCTGTATTTTGATCACTTGTTTGTACCACTTTATTGTATTTCTTCACAGCAGCTGAGATTGCATGTTTTCTCTGAGACATAGTTGTGTGCTTGTATTTGTATGTAATTGGTGATTTATATTGGTGTGTTATTAGACACACACACATCTCCTGGTGGATGTGACTGAGTATGAAAGCATGTGTGAAATTCTTTGCGTATTTCAGTTCAGGGTGGGCTGCTTGTCATCTATTGTTTCTCAGGTGGTTGCCCTCACCTGGTGTGTAGGGCTGCAGGAGGTGTTGGTGTGGCTGAACATGGTTAATGCCTCCCACCAAGTGGGACAAGGAAAACAATCCAAGAGAAAGAAGCAAACAAGCAAGAACAGCAAAAAAAGAGAGAGAGAAAAAAAAAAATAATAAGGTTTTAAAAGAAGAAAAACAAGATGGGAAAAACAAACAGCCACAAGATAAAGAAAGTAACAAGTAAGAATTTTTTAAAGGAGAAAGAGGCAAGAAAAAAGAACTAAAATAAAAATGAAACTAACCCATCCACTTCTGTTGCATCAATTCTGACTCACAGTGCTCCTATAAGGAAAACTGCCCCAGAAATTTTCCAAAACTGTAAATCTTTACAGAAGCACACAGACTCATCTTTCTCCCACAGAATAAATGGTAGGCTGGAACTGCCAACTTGGCAGTTAGTAGTCCAATACTTAATCCACTATATGACCAGGGCTCTTTGAAAATAAAACTAGGAAGTGAGAGAATAGTAAAGTAAAAGCAAAGGAAATCAGAGAGAAAGAAGGGAAGGGGGGAAAGAAGTGAAGAGAATAGCAATCCCCCCAAACAACAACAAAGAATGGAAAGGAAAAAAGAAAGGAGGAAAGTGGCGGGTGGGACTAGGAGGCAGAGCCAGCTATGAAGAAGGCTGAGGGAAAAGCACCTGATAGAATTCTACTCTCTCTGTCAGTTAAGGAGTTTACTGGGTGGTGGGGGAATGTCTGGTTCTGGATGGAGTCCCTTCAGGCCTAGAAGGTTTGGGGATCTGGGGACCTGGTCCTCGAAAGACTAACTGCCCTCAGAGAGCAGTTAGGGTTAGAGTACCTAGTCCCATAAGGGATTCTTGCATGCCCAGGTGTGGATGGGGTATTGTGCCTGTCTAACATTGAGTGATCTGCAGACTTGAGTAGGTGAAGAGTGTATGCCTCCATACACAAGGGTGATGTGTACCTTATCCATCAAACTACACCTGCCATCTGAGGCAGAGCAGAAACTGAGGTGGGGAGAAGGATCTCCAACCACCAGGTGGCTGAAGGTGAGGCCATACTTCTAGTTGCCCTTCCCATGAGGGTTCTTGTGCTGTTCTGGTGAGCAGAGCCCATTATTTTGGGTTCACTGCCCTGAACAAATGCCACTGGCAAAAGTTCAAAATGGCTCTCTTTGGCAGGCCAATTGACGATTCCCTCATTCAGTCTGTCTCCACATTCACTGTTGCTTTTGTTCAGCTTCTTCTCCTTTTAGGTATTTGATTCACTTCTCTATCCTTTCCTCTGGCACTCAGAGTCTAGGGTTTTTATCTGTATCTGTTTAACTTGTTCTCATATTTTTGTTGTAGAATATCTGGGTGGTCTATCTGCCTAGTGGGCCACCTTGCTAAAAGCCTTCAACATGATATTTTCTATTATATTTGTATTATTATCTGTATCAATAGTTTATTTCTTTTAAATTTGTAAGCAGAATTTCATTGCATGAATATACTACAATGCATTAATCCTTTCTCTGTTTTGGGGGCCTTAGTTATTTCTTAATAGGGGTTATTATGAGTAAAGGGATTTTTGATCAATCAATGATGATCTAAGTCAGTGCCTATAGCAATGACATATGATTTCAGCTGGTGGAAAATGAAGTTAAGGGAAACTGTTTGATCAGGGATTTCATTTTCTATGGGGAAAAACTAGATTGGCAGCTAACTCATACTCACCAAAGAAAGCGAAAGTTAGCAGATATGTCTTGATTTACATTCCTGGGGAGGAAAAGAAGAGACCAGGGGTGTGGTTAGGATGAAGTGACGGAGCTGACTAGAGAACAAACAGTAAGGAGGTCCTGGCACTTGGGGCTGACTCTACCCTTACAAGACCCTGGTTCTGAGCAGCTGTGAGTGTTTGGGAGAAAACAGAGGTTAAGAATCAATGGAACCCACTTTCCTCTCCACGGACTGTGGGGTGGGAGGCAAACTGTGATCATTTCCAGAGAGGAAAGGGAAGAAGGAGACGGCTTTTCTGCTAAAGCCTCCTGATAGTGACCTTGCCATTTATATTTTCTAGGAGAGGTTGTGCATGGGTTTGGTTCTCTGCATGTAGATTAAAAAGAAGAAAGAAAGAAAGAAAGAAAAAGAGCAGGGGGTCAGATTTGTTCAGCTGCAGCTCAGTGTCAGTTTACTGGAGCATAGAGTCAGAAGATCTTGCCTCCTCTCCTGACTCATATCTTAGCAATGCTGTTGTTGTTGTTAAGTGCCATGGAGTCGGTTCAGACTCATAGCGACCCTGCACAGGGTTTCCGAGGCTGTAAATCTTTACGGGAGCAGAATGTCTCATCTTTCTCCTGCAGAACCGCTGGTAGTTTCGAACTGCTGACCTTGAGGTTCACAGCTGATTCATAACCACTACGCTACCAGAGCTCCTTATGCTAGATGCTCATGAATACTACTGATCAGGCCCCTTTACCTCTGGAGTGCTTGTTTCCTCCTCTGTAAAACAGGAATGGTCAAAACAGCCAAACCTCCTCTACAGATTTTCATGGTGATTAAATGCAAGGATATGTCAGAAGGTGCCTGATGAACTTTTAACACCTATATATGTTAAATGACTGTACTAAAAGACTGATAAATTGTATGAAAGAATCTATTGGTACAATAGGAGTCCCGGTGTGGCACTGTGGGTTAATGCACTAGACTGCAAAGTCGATTTGAACCACAAGGTCAGTGGTTCAAGCTCACCAGCCCATCCTTGAAAACCCTATATAGAGTTGCTGTGAGTCAGAACCAACTTGATGGCACTTTACAACAATGACAACAACATCCAGTGCAACACAATTTGGAAAAAAGCTCATAGCACTGCAAATACTGACTGCTCAGATTCCAGAAAAGATGAATAAGCAAATGCCACATAACTGAAAACTTTCCTTTAGTTTTCAAACCATCTCAGTAACTCCTCAAGGCCTGCACATATCATAAAATCCTTTATAATGGGGTCTGTGTTTGTTCTGCCTAATTAAACTCTAAATCAACGTACACATACTATGTTATGTAAGTATTAGGAAGAAAGAGTTGGCAATACAACCAAGAAGAAAAGCAGTGTTGGAATCTCACAAAAGGGCAGCAGCTAAATTACTGGACTGTCTAAAAATAGAAATGAAATGAAGCATCTAACACCAGAGAAGCCACTAACTGGGAAACATGTTTATAATGAAATTTAGAATTATATCAGTTTTAAATAGGAAGGGGGCTTCAAAATTATTTTCTCCATCCTTGTCACTTTGCAGATGATAAAACTGAGTCCTGGAAAGTTTCATTTGTTTGCACATGGTGGGGTAATTAATTAGAAGAGAAGAAGAATTAGAACCCAGTGCTTCAAAATCCTGGAGGTTTTGGCTGCCTGGAAGATGCCTTAATTAAACTAACTTGCAAGATTTTACTGTATGCTCAGATTAGGACTATTTTTTATATTCCCATCCCCAGTCCTTCCCCCACAAGATCTGAAGTCCTGGTGTGGCATTTTAGCATAAGCATTAGGCCACAAGGTTAGTTTGAACTTCAGTGTCGGCAGTTCAAACCCACCAGCTGCTCCTCAGAAACCACATACAGGGTCACTATAAGTTAGAACAGATTCAATGGCACTTAATAACAACAAGGTCTGAACAAAGCATACATTTTTTGGAGGGGTCATGGTAGTGTAGTACAGAAAAGGGCCTTAATTAGAAGCCATGTGACTAATTGAAGAATACCAGTGTGAACAGGAAGATGACTCCCAACCTCAGTTAGGAGAGTTTAAAAAGAAAGAGAAAAGAATTAAAAACAAACACATCCATCAAACAAAAACCATGACTGTAAAGCTTTAGGAATTTGTACCATTAAATATTTTCAGAAGAAAAAAAAAATTTCTGCATCAGCAGACCCAATTAAAACCCCTAGGACGATGATAATGAAAAAGAGAAGGAAAAAGAAAGTGAGGAAAAAGAAAGGAAAGCCCTAGACAAAAGGAAATGCTCCCTGGGGGAAAAAATTGTAGGGGGCTAATGACCCCTGAAAAGCAGGGACAATTGTAGATGACAGAGAAAGCAGAGGCATGGAGGAGGAATGCAAAATGAACATCAAAGAAACCACACCTAGGCAAGCAAAACTTCAGAGCCTCTCAGAAAGCAATTTGTGACAAGGTGCATGCTAATAAGACTTTACTTCTACATACATTATTCATGACTTAGTGTTACTAGAAGTGTCTTCCTACAGAAATCACAACTGTAAGGAGGATGATAATGCTGGCTGTGGGGCTCGGGCCACTTCTGGCTGTCTACACCCCAGTGACCTTGAACGGATTCTGGGATACCCATCAGAAAGAGAAACGGGAAGAGCGTCCTTGATGAGGGCAGGTAAAAATAGAAAGTGTTGCAAGACTGAGAGCTGAGGAATGATCATAGGATCAGATGCCCTTTGGGAGTGAGTGAGGATGGGGAATGCAGTGAGGAGTGAGGATGGGGAACAAGCAAACTGGAAGCTCTCTTTTGGCTGCTAATTTGCTTGTTACCATGAAAATGAGAAATAAAAATAACATACAAAAGTAAATCTTCTTGTATATAAGTGTTCCTGAAAGGGAATAATGCTTAAGAACCATGTTAGGTTTTTTTGTGGAGGAGGAAGTGGGACTATGTAAGAGTGACACTAAGACACCTGCTGTCATTCCAGGGTTTTCATCAGACTCCCTCCCCCACCCCCGCGTAGAAATCTAGAAAAATTACCTTCTTTCAGCCAAACAATCTGAGTCTTTCTTTCTTTCTTTCTTTCTTTCTTTCTTTCTTTCTTTCTTTCTTTCTTTCTTTCTTTCATTCATTCATTCATTCATTCATTTATTTATTTATTTATTTATTTATTGAGAGTTTGCTAGTCCTGGTGTAGCACTGGACTACAAGGTCAGTTTGAACTACAAGGTCGGTAGTTCAAGCTCACCAACCGCTCCTTGGAAACCCTATACAGGATTGCTGTGAGTTGCAACTGACTCAAGGGCACTTAACAACAACAACAGGTCCTTCTCTAGTTTCCATTGTTCTTCCCCAAATCCTTTCATTGACAATTTCATAATTTCACTATATGCTGGCTTTGGGCAGAGCAGAGCCTGGCTGCTCACACAGCAGTCTCACTTCCCTAGGGGGCCTGGCGGCATCTTGTACTGTTCCTGTGGACGGCTAGACCACACATAAAACACCAAGCTGAGCTTTTCTGTGGGCATCAGGCCTTCAGACCTTGTGCCCGCCCCTAACTTCACATGAAGGCAACTGGTTGGTGGAATCCTGGTTGTACCATGGCACTCACATAAACCCTCCATGTAAATTCATGGATTTAAAAACGTGATTAAACTTAATTCTCAAAATGGCAAGTCGGAGCATATCTTGCAACATGTTTTCTCATATGTCCATGCAGAGTGGGTCCACACAGTAATCTAGAATTAAGAAGAGAATTAGGTCAGCACAACCTTTTCTGGGTCTCTGGATCTTGAATTCCTTGGTATGGATATGATTGAGGATGTGCTGTAAACTTGGTAGTGGGGAGAAGGAAAACATCTGAGCTATTGACAGATATCCAAACCTACCCTAGTGTGTACTAAAGATATCATATAAAATCATCTTATAAATACAGATGTATTCATGATCATGATACCCCGCTTGGCCCAGAACACTACTGAAAATCTGTATTTTTATAACACTCCCTGGGGAACTCTGATAGTTCATCAGGTTATGCGGGAGCTTCAAAAAGTTTGTGGAAAAGTGGAATTAAAAGGTAATGAGATTTTTCCACAAATTTTTGGAAGCCCCCTCGTAAAGCCACTGGATGCAACCTTCCACGCAATATGATTTGCTTTGGGTTGCTTTGACTGAATCTTTAGTAACTGAGTGATCCTTCATTCATTTAATAAATATTTACTGAGTGTTTTCTATGTGACTAAGGAGCCCTGGTGACACAGTGGATTAAGCATTGGGCTGCCAGTAACAAAAACAGTGGATCAAACCCACCAGACCAGGGTTAGGGAGAAGGAAATTCCATCTTCAGTAGTATGTAGACCTAGACGGAAGACAAATGGGAAAACAAAAGCTTCACCTTTCTATGTTGTTGTATAATAAAGGTTTCTGAGACTTTATAGCAATACTTTTTCACTTGTCCTCCTATAGTTACTTACATCTGCAAGATGATTCTTGTATTATTTTTTCCTATTAAGTCTTGCCTCCTTTCCTTCTCTTTATATTGCTACAGTATGTTTGTTAAATGAAAGAGATTGTTAGATGAAAGGTTTGGAATGCCAAACTCTTTATCAGAAGGATAATCAAGAAAGATTTCTGTAAATAAGTTTGCATAGTGATTTTGGTAGCTAAGAGTCACACTGGCCGTGTAAACCAAAACCAAGCATGTTCCTTTTGAACCAATTCTGACTCAAGATGATCCCATGTGTTACAGAGTAGAACTGAGATCCATAGAGTTAGGATTCTTTTTTACAATAATCTTTACAGAAACAGATTGCAACATCTTTCTTCCACAGTGCCACAGGTAAATTTGAACCACCAAACTTTAGATTGACCATGATAGCGCAAGTGGAGTAAAGCTCATGGGAGAAAAGCCCAC
>NW_006408783.1:2800848-2812439 GCF_000296735.1 Chrysochloris asiatica
AATGAGATGGGTTGGCCAAGTAGTAGCATCGATGGACTCAAGCGTGGCACCAATAGTGAGTTTGGCCCAGAATCGGGCAGTGTTTTGTTTTGCTGTGCATAAGGTCGCTTTGAGTTGGTACCGACTCTATGGCACCTAACAACAACTGTTATAAAAATTTAAGATTTTCTTGCTTTAACAAAGACTCATTACATGAAATACTTCAAACTATTAGACGCCCTGGTTTGCCTACTGAAGAGCCAGCTGTTTGAAGGGTAATGTGATGTGACCACCACCACAGGCTACATCCAGTAGTTGCCCAGAGAAATTACTAGGCAAAACCACCACCTTTATCTTGGGCCAAAGGAGCAACCAGTCCTCCTCCAGGGATTCCTCTACTAGAAGAGCACAAAAGTTGTCCTGCTAGGCATGGATCTCTGTGTCTTGTTCTAGCTCAGCCACCCATGCCTTGCCACGTCATTGTGAGGAAAGAATTCCGATCTCATTGCTTGGAGAATAGGACTGTCTGCCAGGATCATTGGAGCTGTGCTCTGTCACACCATCTGGAGAAAACTCTGCTTTCTTTTCCTGACACTCCTTCGTCTTATTCCTAGCCACTACAGGAGCAGCCCCTTGGTGCTGTTAATGAGGATCAGATGTGATTCTGACTGAGCATCTACTCCAGCAGACATGTATTGAGCATGGGCGGGGTGCTCGAGGGATATATTCAAAAGTAAACCTAGTGTTTGTACTAGAGATAGCTCAGTGTGTGCCAGGCTCACATTAACCACTGTAAAGACAATCTCATGCCACCCTTCCAACATCCTTCATGGCATCATCACTCTCCACTTTCCACAACTAAGGAGGCTGGGTCAGAGAGAGTTACCTGTCTACATTCACTCACAGAGCACGTGGAAAAGCTCTGACTCAAAGCTAGACACTATCTCAGAGTTTCTGCTTTCAATGAGACACAGTCCAGAGCAGTGGAGAGACAACTGTGCAGAAAACCAATATGCAAGTTCAAGCTCTGCATGAAAGTACATATAATTGTTGTTTTTGTTTTTGTTGTTGTTGTTGTTATGTGCTGTGGAGTTGGTTCCAACTCATAGCAACCTTGTACAGGGTTTCCGAGGCTGTAAATCTTTATGGGAGCAGAAAGCTTCATCTTTATCCTTTGGAACAGCTGCTAGTTTCAAACTGCTGACCTTAAGGTTTGCAGTCCAATTTGTAACCACTACACTTATATGGGTAAAGGAAAGTCTGAAGAGTTAGAACGATGAACCAAAGGAAGGAAGCTGAGAAAGCTGCCAAGAGCCAGGAAAAGAACCAACAGCAAACTAACAGGAAAACAGAGATACCAAACATAACCAACCATGGATCAAACTAGAATGGGAGCATTGGTTAGGTGCCATTTGCACCCAGCTGTGGGTTAGGCATTGAACTGCTCACTGCAAAGTTGATAGTTCAAACCCACCAGTTGCTCTTTATGAGGCTGTCTGCTCCCATAAAGATTTACAGTCTTGTAAACCTTACCTAGGGTCACTATAATCTGGAATCAACTTGATGGCAGTAAATTCGGTGTATTTGGTTTTTCTCAAGAAGTATAGGCTCTAAGAATAGCTGCCTCAACTTTTGTGCTGAGTGAGCAAGCGTCTTCCAACATTCCAAACTGAAACTCAGACTGGTGTTCTCTCAGTGTATTACACTCCTGTGTCTCTACCTTGAAGACATTTGGTGAGGGTGAAGCAGGTGCCTCCAAAGTCTTCTCAATTCCTCAGAAGAAAAGACAGTTGACTGCATTCCGATTGTCCCTGCATCTGAGGGAGCACTTTTGGGATGATAACTTATATCCATATTTCACACTTTCGGTAGGAGTGAAATCATAGGAAAATAATTCTGCTTCCATTGGATAGACCTGAAGACTGAGGTACCATGTCTAAATTAGCCTGGTAAGCCAACTGCAGAGCCATTAGCCCTGAGATTTGCTCCCAGGAAGCAAGATATTTTTAAACAAAGTGTGTGATGCAAGACTGCTTCTGTTGTTCAATTGCTCCATGAAAAGTGGAAAGACTCAGCCCAGGAAAGAGAAGATGTATTAAATTTTGAACAAATGGAAGAAACAAAAAAAGAAGAAGAGAGAAATTTAACCCAAGTAATCCAACTTTGTGAGCACCTGTTCTTAGTATAACATTTTGGTGTTTACTTATATTGCGGAAAATGACTAGAGGTTGTGAAACACTGTAAAACAGGATAGTCTGCACTTGGTGGAAAATCCAATTTTAATTTGGAAAAAGCCTATACCATCGTTTTTGTTCAGCATCTCCATGGAGTGAAAGTGCCTCAGCCAGGGAATGTCCTAAGTGAGACAGTCTTTGAAAAGGTAGGGCGCAGTTTTCTAAGAGCTTGGTCTTTGACATTCCATGGATGTAATGCAGCCCTGCTGAGGGTGGGAAAGACACACAAGCCAGTGCATAAGGAGGAAAATACACATTCCTTCATCAAAGCAAGGTCAAGTCAGCAGCCAGGTCATCTGTTGAAAGATCAAGGCCAACCACCATCTGAATGTCCCATGACCAGTTGTCTGATAGAAAATGGTTATGCCATGCAGGACCTGACCAGGGCTGTGTAAATAAATTGCTGCTTCCTACCCCTGTCTTGGAGTCCTGGTGTGGGTTAATGCACCAGACTGTAAAGTCATTTGAACTGCAAGGTTGGCAGCTCAAGCTCACCAGCTGCTCCTCGGAAACCCTATACAGGGTCGCTATGGGTCGGAATTGACTCGACAGCACTTCACAATAACAACCCCTGCCTTGGAGGAGCTCTGGTAGTGTAATGGTTACTAGTCAGATTGCTAACCTTAAAGTCAGGAGTTCAAAACTACCAACCGTTCCACTGGAAAAAGATGAGCCTTTCTGTTCCCATAAACAGTTACAGCCTCAGAAACCCTGTACAGGGTTGCTATGAGTCTGAACCGACTCCACGACACACAACCACCAACACCATCCACCTCTGTCTTGGAGTCCTGGTGTGGTGTTGTAGGTTCAAGTGCTGGACAGCTAAGTTGGTTTGAACTGCAAAATTGGTGGTTCAAGCTCACCAGCTACTCCTCAGAAACCCTATACAGGGTCACTATGGGTCAGAACCAACTCAATGGCACTTAACAACAACAGCAATAATGGCGATACTATTGTTGTTAAAGGAGCTCTGGTAGCATAGTGGTTACGAGTTGGGCTGTCAACCCCAAGGTCAGCAGTTTGAAACTACCAGCTGTTCTGTAGGAGAAAGATGAGGCTTTCTGCTCCTGTAAAGATTTATAGCCTCAGCAACCCTATATGCAGTCTCACTAGGAGTTGGAATTGACTCCACAGCACATAGCCACCACCTCCACCATTGTTAAGTGCAGACCTTGTGGTTCAAACCGACCTTGAGGTCTAGTGCTTATCCTATGGTGCCTCAGTCCTTGTTTTATAGATAGGGGAATGGAAAAGTAGTGATTTTTTTAAAAAAGATGGTCAAGGTCACTTGGCTACTGAGTATCGCAATAGAAACCGAATCCTGACTTGTCAGACTCCAAAGTCTTTTTACTCATTGCTCAGTTATTCGATTTCCCTGTGTAATCATGGAGACTCAGAGAAATACAGATGCCTCCACAGGTATATGGGAGAAAGCAGAAGGTAGACTCGGGTACTCTGCCTGGTACCATTTATTATAGCCCCAAATTCTTAGCATAGCAGTGCCCAATTAGTTAACAAGAAGCAAGTGCACTTTCTCCAAAGCCTTCTCACAGGCTCCCTGCTGCCAACAATGCCCACCTGAGCTCTCTTCCCTACCTGAAGTCCGAGCAGTCACATATCACTGGTATTACACCACAGCTCCCTGTTCATCAACGGCAGCAGCCCGCGTCCTCACCGAGCCTACAGGCCTCTCATAGGCTGGAACCTGCCACCTCTGTGGTTTTATCTTTGCCCGTCTTCCCTCTGTACCCATGTTCCAGCCATACCACCTGTCTTCTCACTGCCAAACTCACTGCTATCGAGTTGATTCCAACTCATAGTGACTCTCCGCAGGGCTTCTGAGGTTGTAAATCTTCACAAGAGCAGAAACCCTCATCTTTCTCCTGCAAAGTGGCTAATGGGTTTGAACTGCTGATCAGTGGTTAACAGTTCAGTGTTTAATGTACAGTGCCACCAGGGATCCTCACCAATTGCCCTGGTCATCATCACACATGGCTTCATCTCCACAACCTTATCCCTTCCTGTTACCTCTGCTGAGAACGTTCCTCTCACAAACAGCTGTGTGACTCTTCTTCTAACTCCTGTAAGTATCTGCTCAGCCATCTTTTGAATTTTACTCCTGAGAAGCTTTCTCCAAACTCCCATAATTCTCTTTCCCCTTTGACCATTATGTTTTCATTATATTACTCATTGCTACTGGATACATTATATGTTTGTTTGTTTGTTGTCTGTCTTGTTTCTGTTAAGTGCCATTGAGTCAGTTCTGACTCATAGCAACCCTGTATAGTGGTTCCAAGGAGCAGCTGGTGAGTTTGAACTTCTGACCTTACAGTTCAAACCGACTGCAGTCCAGTGCTGATCCTACAGTGCCACACCAGGACTCCAGTTAGCCCTCTCTTATATAAGCCCCTTGAGGGCCAAGTCAAGGACTTCGTTTATTGTTATTCTTCTTTCACTTCTCTAGCCCCTTTTCCTAAAATAGTATCTGACACATATGAAGGAAAAATTGAATTAAAAGAAAAAGAAATAAACTTTATTTTTCAATATAAGCTGCATCAAGGTCAAGACACTTTTGTAAAAATGATGTTGTGTAAGTGCAGTTCCGACTCATAGTGATGCTGTATACATTTCCAAGGAGTGGCTTGTGGGTTTGAACCACCTGTAATAAGTAGTCCGATGCTTACCCTACAGAGCCACATGATGTTGTTATTAGGTGCCATTGAGTCCGTTCTGACCCATAGCAACCCTGTATAGGGTTTCCAAGGAACAGCTAGTGAACTTGAATCACCAAACTTGAGGTTTAAACCGACCTTGCAGTCCAGCACATTAACCCACAGTGCCACACCAGTCCTGGAAATTTAAACATGCCAACGCAGTCTGTTTTACATTATTAACTGAAAAACAAGTGCCCTTTAAAGTTACTTTTTA
The DNA here is from genome assembly GCF_000296735.1 of Chrysochloris asiatica. Classification (NCBI taxonomy): domain Eukaryota; kingdom Metazoa; phylum Chordata; class Mammalia; order Afrosoricida; family Chrysochloridae; genus Chrysochloris; species Chrysochloris asiatica. The sequence goes on from NW_006408783.1 coordinate 2,805,990, forward strand.
AGATTAGGAAATAAAAAGAACTCATAAGGAGCTAAATTAATGGATACCTAATGAGTTCCCATCGAATTCGTACAAAATGACTCTTGTTTGAGGAGAGGACTGAGCAGGCTGCTGTGGTAATGGAGAACTCTCCAGTGAAGCGCGCTCTTGTGAGTATTTTTCTGCTACAGTTCTGGCTAGCTTCCTCAGAGCACTCTCATAATTACCAGATGTTATTGTTCTTTGGCCTTCCAGAAAGGCGAGAAGTAAAATGCCTTAAGCATTCCCCAAAACGGTTGCCATGACCTCATGCTTTAATGGAATCACTTCTGCCTCCTGGTAGCTGCTACTGTATTTGTGCTTTGTCTTCAGGATCATACTGGAACCGTCATGTTTGCATTTTCCACGAAATGCCTCAGGATCTTGATCCCACTTGTTTAAAATTTCCAGTGAATACTTTGCTTTGGGTCTGCAGCTGATCCCAGCACACCAGTTTTGCACTTACCAACCAAGTGAGAACACTGTGATGTTGGTTATTGTTACTGATATTAATCATCGAACCCGTTCACCTAGGGCCGGGGGTAATGCTGGAGGATAGGTGCTGAACTGCTAACCATAAGGGTGGTGGTTCAAACCCACCAGCTGTTCCTTGGAAACCCTGTGAGTCACTTTGAGTTGGAACCAATACGATGGCACTTACCAACAACAAGATTAATTCTTGTCTCACAAATTAACATGGATAGTCTGTCAAAGAAGAAGGGCTTCCTCTTCAACATCTCTTTGCCTCTTCTTACAATGAGTTATGCATTTGTAAACTGCTGATTTGTTTGCAGTATGGGCTCATAATCTTTTTATAAAATGTCATTGGTTTCACCATTTTTCCATCCAACTTTCACCACAAATTTGATGTTTGCTCTTCCTTCAATTTTAGCAAAATTCATTTTGATCTAATAAGGGCTCTTTTCAAACTGACATCATATCCTTCTTAATGCCACAAACTAGATCGTGTTTAGAAAAATCAGTATGATTTTATTTTGCAGAAATGTTTTTGTTTTTGTTTTTAATTTATGCGTTGCGTTTTTCACAATATGCATTTCCGTGAACTTTTAAAGACCCCTTGTAATTGGTGTTTGATAAATATTAATCTAATAAGTTAATGGAAGTCTTGATAGAAGTGTCAGTACAGTGCCTAGTACGTAGGAGGAACTAAAAAAAAGTGTGTGCTGTCACGTTAGTTCTGACTCACAGTGACCCTGTGAGTTTTGGAGGAGCGACTGGTGGGTTTGAACTGCCAACCTTCCAGTTAGCAGTCCAGTGCTTATCCTACAGCACCACACTAGGATGAATTAATTAATTAACAAAAATAAATATACAAGGATGCTTCAAAAAAGATTGTGGAAAAAATCCATTTTCTTTTCGATTAATTTTTCCATGAACTTTATGAAGCCCCTTTGTATGTGCCTTGACAAATTAATTCCATTTTTTGTTTTATGTAATTAATGGGAAAGAATATAGGAGACGTTGCCCAATTTTATGGTTTTTGTTTTTTAAGTTTTTATCAGCTTTACACTCAGCTGTAAATTCATTGCAATGATTAGAATCTCCTCCAAGCATCATCATTCAACAGTATTTGCTTCTATTCCCTCTGGTTTTTTTTTGGATGTACACCAAAACACTCAGCAATATACAATCATTCAAACATCCAAAGGGCATACCCTGCAAGCCTGCCCCCCCCCCAGCCACCATTTTTTACAACAATTCTGTTACCACTTAAAAAGTCAAGTCATAATGAACAAATTTTGGAATACACCAACTGCTAGTGAAGGCAGCAAAGGAGTCACAGGGGCCAACAAGGGTCTTCATGCTCAAGCCGCTGCGCTGTAGGTCCATGGGCTCTTCTGGGAGGTCTCCAGAGCTGAGACGACAGCACATGGAAGAGAGATCAGAGATCCTGGTATGGTGCTATAGACTAAGCACTGGATTGTTAACTGAAAGGTCAGTTCAAACCCACCAGAAGCTCCTTGAAAACCATACAGAAGGTCACTATGAGTCAGCACCAACTCAGTGGCACGTAACAACAACATTGACAACTGCCTTTGAGCTGAGAGATCTGAGGACTGGAGTGGTGCTGGTGGTTATGAGTCATTGAATCTGTTCCGATTCATAGTAGACCCATATAGGGTTTCCAAGGCAATCAGTTTTTATCTGACTAATTGGTATATGTAAACTGCTGACCTTGTAGTTAGGAGCCCAGCTCATAATCCACTATGCTACAGGGCTCCGAGGACTAGAGTGTTGTTGTTGTTGTTGTTGTTCTTAAGTGCCATCAAGTCATTTTTGACTCAGCAATCCTGTATAGTGGTTCCAAGGAGCAGCTGGTAAGTTTGAACCACCGAACTTGTGGTTCAAACCAACTTTGGGGTCCAGTGCTTTACCTCATAGCACTGCATGAGGACTGGAGTAAGGACAGGAATTCTTACATTCTTAAAGTTCACTCTTAATTCATTCATCAATTTCCAAAGGACCCAAGAATTATTTTAACAAAACTCAAACCTACACCCTATCATTCAGATGGAGCTTAGAAATTCTTTGACATAACCACAAGGTTGTGTTGGTTGTGTGCCGTTGAATCAATTCTGACTCATGGCGACCCTGTGCATGGTTTCCAAGGATATAAATCTTTACAGGAGCAGAAAGCTTCATCTTTCTCCTGAGAGCAACTGGTGGACTCCAATGGCTGGCCTTGCGGTTAGCAGCCTACTACACTAAACCACCTAAACCACTATGCCAGCAGGGTCCTTAACCACCAAGCAAGCAGGTATGTTAATATCTAGCTTTGACCCAAGAGACTCAAACCAGAGGATCATTTGCTCTCAGTTTAAACTTCAGTCCATAGTCCTTTCTGCTGTTCTTTGTGCCTTAGGTTCAATTTTCAGTGTACCCTGGAACCTGAGCAGACATTTTGGACTCTTGGTGTGAGACTGTAGGATCATCCCTGGACTGCGAACCACAAAACCAACTGCTCCTCGGAAACCCTATACAGGGTCTCTATGAGTTAGAGCTGACTCGACAGCATCCAACAACAACTGGCCATATATTCTGGTGTACTGCCAACCCAGTCATCTTCCTTTCCTTTTGTAATCTTTCCTTCCAATTTATTATAGTGTTATTGGAGAAATGCCAAAGCAATACATGCTCATTATCTTATAACTTACATTATTGTCTTGAGAGTCATGCTCACATGAAGACCCTCAGAAATTCAGTGAAGCTCGAATTCAGAATAAATTTGTTAGCTGTTACTATAGACCACACTTTTATACAAAGGCCAGTTTTACCCTTCCATCATTTTCCTTGACTATACAAAAATGCTTTTGCTTCTAAAATGAGTCCTGATGTGGCACTGTAAGATAAGCACGGGACTGCTAACCACCGGGTCAGTGGTTTAAAGTCAGCTGCTCCTCAGAAACCCTTTACAGGGTCTCTATGAGTCACAACCGACTCAACAGCACTTAACAACCACCACTTTCCCAATAAAACAAAATAAAAACATTAGGATAAAAACATCAATCCATCTGGATGCTTTCTTTTATATAAGACACTTTCTTCAGGATGTTTTAAGAAGTGCTTTTGCATGTTTTTAATCTAAGAGTAAGTTCCATGGCCAAGAGTTGTTGCTATTAAGTGCCGCTGATTCGGCTCCTGCTCATAGTGAGGAACAACTGATGAGCTTGAATCTCTGACCTACTGGTTCAAACTGACCTTGTAGTCCAGCACATTAACCTGCAGCACCACACCCAGACTCCATGGCACTTTAAGAGTTTCTGGAAGACTTTGGCAGATTTAGTGTGTGAGCTCAAGAAACTGGTAAGAGGAAATCAATTAAATAAAGTTACAATATCAGCAGTAGTTAAACAAAGAGCTGTTCACTGGCTTGAGAGGAGAGTGAACAATGTCTCCTCCTGACTGGAGAAAATTTCTGCAGTATATTTCACACTCTTGGCAAATACCCAGTTCAAGAAGTATAGCTCTTTTAACTTCAAACAAGTTCCCCATCAACACTTGTCCTATCTTCTCCTATGTTGCCAAAAAAGAGTTTCTTCCTTTACTCTCAAACTGTTTTCCTCTGGGTTTTCTAATTAAGTTAATCTAAGGAGCTCTGGTAGCGTAGTGGTTACGAATCGGGCTGCGAACCTTAAGGTCAGCGGTTCGTAACTACCAGCTGCTCCGCGGGAGAAAGATCAGGCTTTCTACTCCCCTAAAGATTTACACCCTCGGAAACCCTGTAGGGTCGCTATGGGTCGAAACCGACTCGACGGCACTTAACAACAACAACAACAAAACTTCTCTTGAGTCCTGGTGTGGCGCTGTTGAATAATACACTGGACCACAAGGTCAATTTAAACTGCAAGTTGGGTGGTTCAAATTCACCAGCCACTCCTTGGAAACCCTATACAGGGTCACTATGAGTCAGAACCAACTTGGCAACACTTAACAACAACAAACTTCTTTTGAAGACTGAGAAGTAGCTCACCTCTGTTCTCCTAGGGTTACTCATTGTTACTTTCCAAGTCTTCCCTTCTGCACAACTTACACCTAGTAGCTGTTATTGAAAAATGTTTACAGGGAACCACTTTTTCTATTAAGAGACTTAAAAGATCCCTCAGCTGGACACAGGTCAATCAAGATTAAACACCACAGAAGTCTGGGAATAGAATCTAGTCCTTTCTCAGTTCCAGTGCTGGTTTGTTATGGACACACTGGATCAGACTGAATGTCTTCCAATAATCCAGCCTCAGCTGAAGAGAAGCCACTAGCAGCTGATCTGAAGGGACAAGCAGAAGGTTTGTTGAGTAGATGCAAATCTTTTACCTCCCTTGTAGCTCTTCACTGATCTCCCAAGTATGAGCTGAAACAAATAAAATGTGGAAACAACTCTGGGATGTTGCCAACAATAACCATTGCAACACATAGCCTTGTGGTACATGGCATTCTCTTCAAGTCTTGCTTGCTAGCAGTACAAGACTAGTTATGAGCTTCCTTTTATTCTTGTCAGCAGGCCGCCAGCTGTGGGCTGTGACCCCAAAAGGGTACAGTATGACAAAAGACATGATTTTTTTTCCTAGTAAAAGGAAAAAAAGAAACAAAGCCAATTTTCCAGATATGTCAGCCAACTTCTCCTCCCACATCCCACACCCAAGTCCTCTGACCCACCGTCCCTGCAGCAAAATGGCTAAGAGAACTTCTGTGAAGTGTGACAAAGCTTTCTGAAAAGAAAGAAAGGAAAAAACAAAGACCCACCTTTATAAAAATAAATTATTCAGGATTCTTTCCATTTCCATTTAATTGGCTACCTTCCTGGGGTGTGCTTAGGACAGCTTGCCAATTGCCACCTGTAAACTATCTCCCCCGTGATTTGTCGGCAAATAGGTTTCTTTAAAAAAAAAAAAAAAAAGTTGCCAATGAGTCAATTCCAACTCATGGTAAACCCATGTGTGCCCGAGTAAAACATCATAGGGTTTTCAGTGGCTAAGATTTTTCAGAAGTAGGTAGATCACCAGACCTTTCTTCTGAGGTGACTTCTAATTTGAACTGCCAACATTAGGGTAAACTGTTAAGCACTTAACTGTGCATCATCCAGGGCAACCCAGAAAGTTGTATCATTTATTTTAAGCCACCATCGTCTCTGACCTGGATTTCTGCCTACCTGCATCCCCAAGGCCTATTTCTCTCTCCTCTAAATCACTCTATCAGTCTCTTTTGATTGTCCATTTATCTTTTTTTTTTTTTGGTACCATTCTTCTTTACATCTGTGATATATCTTTTAATGTTTTCTGTAGCGAGTGTTGTGGATGAGAAATAATTTTGTTTTTCAGCCTTTATTTTGCTCTCATTTGGGAACAATATACTTATTGAAGAAATAAATTTATAGTTTGTTTTCAGCATGTTGAAGATGACCCCATTGTTTTCTGACTCACTGTAATTATTGAAAAATCATCTCTTAACTCTTTCAGTCCTCTCAAGGTAGTTTTCTTCCTCTGACCACTTTTTTTTTTAAGATTCTCTGCATTTATAGTTCTATATGTTCACCAAAATGTATCTAAGACTAGATTTATTTTCATTTGTCCTACCTAGAATTATAGACTGAGCAAATAATCTGAGAAACTGAATTATATGAAGAACAAGAGAGCAGGATTGGAGGAAGATTCATTAACAACCTGTGATATGCAGATGACTCAACCTTGCTTACTAGAAGGACAAGACTTGAAATACTTACAGGTAAAGATTAAAGCCTTCAGTATGGACTGTATGTAGCTCAATATAAAAAAAGCAAAAGTCCTCACAGCTGGACCAAGGATAATATCATAGTAAACAGAAGAAAATATTGAAGGTGTCAAAGATTTCATTTTACTTGAAGCCACAAATAAAGCCCATGGGAACAGCAGTCATGAAATCAAACAAAGTATTTTGCAT
>NW_006408783.1:2812789-2813866 GCF_000296735.1 Chrysochloris asiatica
GACTCGATGGCACCTGACAACAACAACAACAACATTTTGCATTAGGCAACTCTGCTGCAAAAGACCTCTTTAAAAAAGTGTTGAAAAACAAAAATGTTGGAACAGATCTTTACAGTGAATATCTTTCCCACCCCCTCGATACACAGGGTAAACAGGAATGGGCAACTTGGACATTGGCTACCCAAAAAGCGACCGGCTTCCAAGCTTCCAAGAGGGAGCCTAGATCCAGAGGGCGTGGAGGAAGGTAGAATCTCCAGAGTAGTATCCAGTCTGTCTGGGTGGGGCTGATGAAAGGAGATGGGGATGGCACTCATGTGGCACCAAAAGAACAACAACAAAAAAAATGTCACTTAGAGGACTAAGGTGTGCCTAACCCAAGCTAGGGCATTTTCAGTATCCTTATATGCACCTGAAAACTAGACAGTGCATTAGAAAGACTGGAGAAGAATTGATGCTTTTGAACTCTGGGGCTCATAAAGGTTATAGAATATATCATGAGCTTCCAGGAAAACAAACAAATCTGTTCTGGAAGAAATATGGCCAGATTGCTCCTTGGAAGTGACAATGGTGAGATTTAGTCTCTTGTACTTTGGACATGTTGTCAGGAAGGACCAGTCCCTGGAGAAGGACATCACACTTGCTAAAGTAGAGGGTCATCAAAAAAGATTTAACCCTCAACAAGATGGATTGCCCCAGTGGCAACAACAATGGTCTGAAACTTAACAACAATTTTGCAGATGGCACACAAGGTCATTATGAGTAGGAAATGACTCGATGGACAACTGTGCCCTATCTTGAATCTGTGTACTCGTACCTTTAACCCTGAAAATTATGAAAAGTCATCAGCCATTAATTTTTATAAAAATTGCTTTGGCCTATTCTCTCCACCACTTCTTGAAATTTGATTTAATGCTTATTTTGTAATCCACACCTCTTAACTTCTTACATATATTTTAGTCTCTGGGTTTTTATACTGCTTTCTGGTTATTTTTTACCTTTTATTATAGCAGTTGTCATTTCAGATGGGCTTAATGTTATATATATATATATATATATATATATATATATATTGCATTA
>NW_006408783.1:2836038-2837174 GCF_000296735.1 Chrysochloris asiatica
AGTTCAGAATGTTGAAATATAAGATCTTATGTTTGCTCAAAGACTGTCTGTCTGCTAGATGGAGATTTCCTTTGTGCAATTCCGTCCCTTTACTCTAGAGCCTATCCTACCTGAGCTGCCTGGTCAGGGAAGCACCGGAAATCTCGCAAAAGATTTTTTTTCCCCACTTCTGTGGGCTCCCTTTTTACTCTGGCAAAATCCTCTGATGTACATAAGTTTCCAATTTTTAGAATGTCTCAATCATCTATTTTGTCTTCTTTTGTTTGTGCAATTTTCACAATGTTTCATAGTCTGTGTGTGCCCTATAGGAGAGCCCGTAAATTTGTCCCTAATTGTTCATTGATAACTTTATAGTTCTGGGATTGACATTTTGGTCTTTAATCCAAGCTGAGTTGGTTTTTATATATGGCAGCAGGTAAAGGTCTTATTTCAATCTTTTGCATATTAATATGCAGCTCTGTCAGCACCATCTCTTAAAGAGAATATGTCTTCTTCATTCAATGTACTTTGGCCCTTTGTCAAAGATCAGTTGACTGAATGTGGATGGGTTAATTTCTGGATTCTCAATTCTGTTCCATTGGTCAATGTATCTTTCATTGTACCAGTATCAGGCTGTTTTGGCCACTATGGCCATGTAGTAAAATTTGAAATTAGGGAGTGAGAGGCTTCCAACTTTTTTCTTTTTCTTAAGCAGTTCTTTGCTTTTCCTGGGTCTCTTTCCTTTCCATACGAAGTTTGTAATTTTTTTCCCCATCTCTATAAAGAATGTTGTTGGAGTCTAGATTGGGATTGTGTTATATGTGTAGATTGATTTGGGTAGTATTGACATTCACAATGTCTTCCTATCCAGGAGCATGGTATATTCTTCCATTTTTAAGTCTCTTTTGTGTGTTTTTTTTTTTTTTGTAGTAGTGTTCTGTAGTTTTCTTTGTACAGGTCCTTTGTTTCTCTGGTTACATTTATCATTTATGCCTAAATATTTCATCCTTTTGGTGGCTATTGAAAATGGTATTGCTTTCCTAATTTCTTTTTCATCGCTGTCATTATTAGTATAGAGGAATCCAACTGATTTTTGTATGTTGATCTTACACCCTTCCATTTTGCTGAATCTTTCAATGAGTTTGAGTAGTTTTTTT
>NW_006408783.1:2838035-2840948 GCF_000296735.1 Chrysochloris asiatica
ATTTCTATTGGTTCTGTTGTGACATCACCCATATGGTTTCTTATGCGAGTTATTGTCTTCTCACTCTTTTATCTTGTTTGGTTTGCCAGTGGTTTGTTGATTTTATTAATTCTTTCAAAGAAACAGCATCTTGTCCTGTTGATTCTTTCTATAGTTTTTCTGTTTTCTATCTTGTTTATTGCTGCACTAATCTTTATTATTGTGTTTCTTCTGATCGTATGTTTAGTTTTCTGGTCTGTTTCTGTTGGAGTTATTGGAGATGTTATGTTAATGTGTTTATTTTTGTTCTTTTTTCTTTTTGGATATGCACATTTATTGCAATAAATTGTCCTTGAAGCACTGCTTTTTCCAAGGCCCAAAGATTTTGGTATGTTGTGTTTTCATTCTTATTTGTTTCTAGGAACTTTGCGAATTCACATTTTATTTCTTCAACTATCCAGTCTCTTTTCAGCAAAGTGTTATTCAGTTTCCATGTATTGGACTTTATTTCCTTGGTCTTCCTATTGTTTATTTCTAATTTGATAGCATTGTGATCTGAGAAGATATTTTGTAGTATTTTGGTGTTTGTAAATTTATGGAAGCTTGTTTTGTGGCCTAACACATGGTCTATTCTGGAGACTGTTCCATGTGCACTGGAAAAGAATGTGTATTGTGCTGTATTTGGGTTGAACACTCTGTACATATCTATGTGGTCCAGTTGGCTGATTGTGTTGTTTAGTTCTTCTGTGTCTTTGTTCAGTTTCTCTCTGGTTGTTCTATCCTTTTTCCAAAGTGGTGAATTAAAATGTCCCACTATTACTGTAGATTTGTCTATATCTTTTTTCAAATCTATTAGAGTTTGCTTTATGTATTTTGGAGCTCTTTCTTTGGGAGCATGGAAGTTTATTATGGCTATGTCATCTTGTTCAGTTGTTCCTTTAAGCATGAAATAATGTCCATCTTTATCTATTATGCTGGGTTTTGCCATAAAGTTTATTTTATCAGAGATTAGTATTGCCAGTCCTGTTTGTTTTTTATTGCAATTAGTTTGATATTTTTTTCCAGCCTTTAACTTTTAGTCTCTTTTTGTATTTGTGTGTAAGGTGTGTGTCTTGCAGACAGCATAGTGAAGGATCTTGTTTTCTTATCTATTCTGCCATTCTTTGTCTCTTAACTGATTCATTTAATCTGTTGGCATTCAGTGTAATTATCGATAAGTATGAGTTAATTGCTGTCATTATGTTTAGATTTTTTTTGTGGTGCTGCTGGTTTCTTTGTCCTGTATGCCTTCCTGTGTTGAGTTCATGTTTTTTTGTGTTCTTTCTTTCTCTGTTTCTTCATAGTTTAAATATTTCCATGTTCTTCTTGGAGTTTCATTTTCTTGGTATGTTGTGAAGTAGTAATTTCCTCTTAGGTTATTATATATTCTATTAACTTTTCCCTCCATTTAGAACAGTCTATTTTATCCTGTAATCTACTTGACCTCCTCACCACCTGGATCTCTGTTCCTGTATTTTTACATTCTTTCACATTGTAATGGTTTTGATCATAGACTAACCTCCCAGATCCCCTGAATTCATTCCTATAGTTTTGTTCTGTTCCTGACTCTTCCATTTGTCAACTGAGTTCCGGTGATGCTGCCATTTTTGTCAGTCTCTAGTTGTTGTCTGTTCTTGTTGGTTCACAGTCCACAGAACTCCCTTTAGGATGTTTTGAAGTGCTGGGTTGGCTTTGGCAAAATCCCTAAGCTTCTTTTTATCCTGGAATGCTTATATTACACCATCCTATTTGATTGACAGCTTTGCTGGGAAGAGGATTCTTAGTTAGCAGTTTTGTTTTCTTTCAGGGTTTTATATATGTCTGCCTAGTATCTTCTTGCCTGAATGGTTTCTGATGAGAGATCAGAGCTTTATCTGATTTACCTGTCATTGTATGTAACAGTTCTCTTTTCCCTTGCTGCTTTCAGGATTCTCTCCTTGTCTTTGATTTTAGAGAGCTTGATTATGAAGTGTCTTGGAGATTTTCTTTTAGAGTCTATCCTTCCTGAGGTTCCTTGAGCTTCTTGAATGATTATCTTTTCATTTTTCAGGATGTTAGGGAAATTTTCTTTGAGCAGCTGTTCAACTATCTCCTCTGTGGACTTGTGTGATTCTTCCTATTTCAGAATGCCAATAATTCCTAAGTTATTCCTCTTTATGTCGTCCAACATGAATCTTAGACTTTCTTCTGATGTTTGTATCCTTTTTTCTGCTTGCCTTTCTATCTTAGCAGTATTGAGAGATTTGTCTTCCATCTCGCTGGTTCTGGCTTTCATCTCTTCAATTCTACTCCTTTGCCCTTTCAGTATATTGTCCATTTCTGATATTTTATATTAATCATTTGGACCTCTTTTTGCATGTTTTGAATTGTTTCCAGTACTTTATCTGTCTTATTTGATTGTTCCTGTGGTTCTTTCCTGACTTCTTCCTTATTTTTCTCAAATCCTCTGTGAAGCGTTTGGATGTACTTCAATATAATTTTCCTGAATTCCTTCTCAGGCATTTCCAAAGCCTGCCTTCCTTCCAGTGTGATGTCTAGGTATATCTCCTACTCATATGTCCCAGTCATTCTATCTAGTTTCTGGACATGTGTCAAAATGGTCAGCTTTTTCTTGGGCATCTTCAATAGTTAACTGTGACCTCAATAATTAGATGAATGTATGGTGATGTTTTATTATGCTTTCTGATTGCCTCCAGGTAGATGTGATCAGGAGATGGACTTCCTTTTTCACTCTTCTCATTACTCAACTCAGTAACTGTAGCAAGTGTTAGCTGCCTATGTAGTATAGAGGCTGATATTGGCTCTTGCCTGGATGGTGGTATTTAGTGTGTGATTATCACTTGACTATATGACCACAATTGCTGTCTATTCTTGGGTAATGTAGGGAGAGAAAAA
>NW_006408783.1:2842439-2843947 GCF_000296735.1 Chrysochloris asiatica
TTTTTTTTTTTTTTTAAGAAAAAAACGTCTGCTTTGCTTTGTGCCAAGGCAATTTTCCCTTTAGTCTCCTGGGAATTGGGGTGGGAGGGTTAGTGTGGGAAAATGTTGGTTTATCCTTATTATGTAGCATTTTGTACTTTAAACTTTATGTGAAGAAGATCTCCTAATACGTTTTAAAATTAGAAAGTGTGGCGCACGTCCTCACAATTGCACCTCCATTCATTCCCTCTTGATGTCTACCCATGTTGGATTTCCTTCCTAACAGAATGTGGATCAATTACCACACAGAAGTCTGGACAATCTGGCTTCCTGATTGAAATGAGAGGTGGAAAGAAGTCACTCCAATTAATTCTTCCTCCATCCTCTCTTAGTAGGAATATTCTAAGATGTGAGTCATTTGTGTAACACTTTGGGGGAAGTCCCACATGCTGCATAAACAGTTGTGACTATTTCTAGCCCGTTGTGAGGAAGTAGACAGCATGAAAATACATTACATTGCTTTGCTTCATGTCTTTTCTTGCCTCAGTTCCCTCTTTTCCTCACCTTCACTGCCCTGGTATTGCACCTCCCAAAGAATCTTAATGCTGCCTCTGAAGACGCTATATAACACAATAGACTACATTGGCGATATCTGGGTTTTAAATTCTGTCCCTGTGGTACTGTAGTGGATACGAATTGGGTTGCTAACCTCAAGGTCAGCAGTTCAAAACTACCAGTTCTTCCACAGGAGAAAAATGAGGTTTTCTGCTCCTGTAAAGATTTATAGCCTCAGAAATCCTATACAGGGTAGCTGTGCGTCGGAACTGACTGCATAGCATGTAACCAACCAACCAACCAACTGTGCCCTGAGAGGGCATTAAAATTAAATCTCAAGCTCAACTGGGTAACTAAATGATCTCAGGGCAAAAACAACTTAAGTAATCTGATTATCTCTTTGGGTCCCTGCTTTCTTTAAAATTTGGCTTAGTAATTCCTTTTAATCTAATATTTAATACTTTTAAGGAAAATGTTATTTATATTTGTCTAGCAGGCTTGGCTGCTTTTAGTGGGAGGGTTGATTCCAACAACTTAGGCAGTTGTATTTCCCAGTATATTCTCCTAACTCTAAACAGCAGTCAGAATGCTATTTTAAAAATTAATATGCAGAGGCAGGGTTGGATAGCGGCTAGGGTAGAGGTGCAGTGAGTGTTGCTGTCAACAATATCACAAAATACCAGGCAAAGCAGATTCAGGGCAGAGCTCCAAAACTTGGAATTACATAGGTAGGAATATTTTAAAAGTTTGAAGGCTTAGGGGAACTTATAGGGAAAATAAGAAATCGTGTACTTTCGAATCTGCCAGGCTTCAAGACTGGAGCTGAAAACCTGGGCGATACCAAATGGCAAGACCAAGCAGGGGAGCAGACACATCATGGAAAAATGCCACAGGAACCGTGGAGCAAAGGTGGAAAATACACTTTGTTGGTTTTGCTGTGTTCTGATTTTCTTTTTTTGATATCTGTTCATTGG
>NW_006408783.1:2859330-2861305 GCF_000296735.1 Chrysochloris asiatica
TTGCTATGAGTCAGAGCTGACCACCACTTTTCTTACTACTTTGAACCTTATGGTTCGAGCTGTCTCTGTCTGTCTATTCTTCTCACATAGACCTCTTGTTATTGTTGTTGTTAAGTCCAGTTGATTCTGACTCATAGCCACCCTGTATAGGGTTTCTGAGGAGCAGCTTTTGGGTTTGAACCAACAACCTTGTGGTTTGTAGTCCAGTGCTTATCCTATAGTACCACAGCATGAGTTCAACATAGTCCTAGGTACTTAGCAAACCCTAGGCTAGTAGCCATTTAGTGAATTATTTTCTTGTGCAGAGAAACCAAGAGTAATCGCTACTACCACCAATACATTTATTCTTGTTGTTACCCTTGTCCGTGTGATGCCATGGGTGACTGTCATCCTTCTGGAAGTTTCACAGAGCTGCATGAGACCTGTTAGGATACCAGTGTGCTCAGAGATCTAACTGGCAGGCTGGTCCTTGTGTAAGGAATTGCAGCATTCGGACTTTGAGCAGAATATGAGTGTACATGAGTTTTGTAAATTGTGAATTACAGGAATTTATTCAATTATTCATGACAGAAACATGCTTGTGGGAATGTCTGTTCTATGCAGAGTGGTATGCTACATGCAGAGGACACCAATGCATAACCAATATAGTACTGTTCTCAAATAGCTTTGAGTCTCATTAGGGAAACAGATTATACAACTTGGAAACTCTTTAACAAACTAAAACAATATTTCCAAGTACCAAAAGCTAAATGGTTGGAGTCATTTTTGAGGATTCAGAACGCTGGAGAAAGGTTTCTGGGACTGCTGGGTCTTGGATTAGACTTTAAGAAAGAAGTTAAACAAAAAGACCGAGACTACTTTAGACCAAATTGGACACTTAATGATGGTTATGACTAAGATTAAAATTTTCATGGCTGAAAAGAAAATAAATTACTAATGCAGGTCAGTAATACAAGGAATGTTGGGAACTGTGGCAAATCACAAGAGAATCTTCTGTCTAAAGGTGATACAACTCCTTGATATTATTGAGTTGTGAGAAAATGGACCTTTGCAGAGCTTCTGGTTTTTAAAGAAATATTGGAAAATGGGTTTCTAAATGATATTTCTCAATTTTAAAAATCTCCAACCCCTCCACTACTACCATGTCTGTGTGCAGAATCCATTTTCTAACTCTATTTGCTTTGTAAATCCCAAGTGTAGTAAATTGCTTTATTCTGAAGTTACTTGCTCTTGTTTTTCAGTTCACTCAGGTAACTGAAGATGCTGAGGTCTATAAATTCAACTACTGTCTATACCATGAGCCACACATTCAAGTATTTAGTTGCGTACTTGATATTACCATTTGAAAAGATACTTTAAACTCATATTTGATGCCAAATTTTTTGACCCCTACCCTCAACTTGGAGTCCTGGTGTGGCACTGTGGGTTAATGCGCCAGACTGCAAAGCTGTTTGAACTGCAAGGTTAGCAGTTCAAGCTCACCAGCTGCTCCTCGAAAACACTATGCAGGGTCTCTATGGGTTGGAATTGACTTGACCGCACTTAACAACAACAACAACCCTCAACTTATTCCTACTATTTATTTGAGATTTGGCCTCAGTTTTCAATAACTAAATTGGTATAATAGTAATAAGCTGTTCTGGTTTTTAGGACCCTAATCTATTAGTTTGTAATATTGTGGAGGTTTGTGTTTCTGTGATACTGAAAACTATGCCAACAATATTTTAAATACCAATAGGATTACCCATGATGGACAGGTTTCCGCAGAGCTTCAAGACTGAGACAAACTAGGAAGAAGGAGAAGTGGATGACTTCTGAAAGGTTAGCCACTGAAAACATTATGAAGAGCAGTGGAATATTGTATGACATGGTACCAGAATATGAGCCCTTCCACTGGAAGGCTTTCAAAATATTACTGAAGAACAACTGTCTCCTCAAAGTAAAATTGACCACAGTGTCATTGCAAATACCTTTT
>NW_006408783.1:2861665-2874086 GCF_000296735.1 Chrysochloris asiatica
GACATCAAGAACATCCATGAATGTTTAAAATGAGGAAAGGTGTGTGCAGGCTTGTATTCTTTTTCATTCACTATATTTATTCAAACTGTATGCTAGGCAAAGAATCTGAGAAACTATATAAAGAAGAAGGTGGCATCAGGATTGAAGAAAGATTCATTAACAACCTGCGATATACAAATGATACAACCTTGTTTGCTGAAAATAAAGAGGACTTAAATACTTACTGATAAAGATCCAAAGACCACCACCTTCAGTATGGGTTGCACCTCATGTCAGGAAAATAAAAATCCTCACCACTAGACCAATAAATAACATCATGGTAACTGGAGAAAAGATTGAAGCTGTCAAAGACTTCATTTTGTTTGGAGCCACTATCAACACTCAAGGAAGCAGCAACCAAGCAATCAAAAGAGGTATTACATTAGGCAAATCTGTTGCAGAAGACCTCTTGGAAGTGTCCAAGAGTAAGAATGTTAGTTTGAAGACTAAGGCATGCCTGACCCAAACCACGGTATTTCAATAGCCTCGTATGTAGTCGGAAGTTGAACTGTCAATAAGGAAGACCAGAAAATTGATGCATTTAAATTATGGCTTTGGAGAAGAATATTAAAAGTACCATTGATTGAAGAAGTACAGCCAGAATGTTCCTTAGAAGTCAGAATGTTGAGACTTCGTACCTTATACTTAGTACATATTATCAAAAGGGACCAGTCCCTAGAGAGCGATGCCTTGTTTGGTAAAGAGGAGGGACAGAGAGTAAGAGGAAGACTCCCAATGAGATGGACTGTCACTGTGGCAGCAGCAGTGGACTGAGGTGTAACTATTGTGAGGTTGGCACAAGATCAGTCAGTGTTCTGTTCTGTTGTGCATATGATTGTTTAGAGTTAGAACTGCCGAGACAACACCTAACAACAAGAAGCAGCAGCCAGTAAATTTAAACAAGTTTCCAAAGTACCACTTACAATAGTTACACATTTATGAAATTCTTAGGAATATATCTGACAAAAGTTGTGACAAAAATTATAAAACATTACTGAGAATAAAGAGAAATAAAACAAATGAAGAGATGTGCTTTGTCTGATTAGAAACACTCAATACCATTAAGACATCAGTTCTCAAATTAATATGTATGTTTAATATAATCCTAATTAAAATCCTGGGAAGTTTTATTTATTTTTTTTAATTGGTAGAAATTGGTAGGTGATTTTTAAATACAAAGGACATAGCATGTTGATTTGTTGTTAGGTACTGTTCCTACTCATAGTGACCCTGTGTACAACAAGTACTTGTTCTTGTGCCATCTCACAATTGTTACTTTTCAGCCCCAAATGCAAAGGACATGGAGTAGATTAGACTAATTATAAACTATGATGACTGATACATTAAGGTAATTATATGGAGATTAACAAATAAATACATGGAACTGAATAGCATCTAGAAATTTGTTGTTTTTGTTAAATGCCGTAGTTGTTGTTAAGTGCCGTGGAGTCGGTTCTGACTCATAGCGACCCTAAACAGGGTTTCTGAGGCTGTAAACCTTTACAGGAGCAGAAAGCTTCATCTTGTTGTTGTTCTTAAGTGCCGTAGAGTCCGTTCCAACTCATAGTGGTCCTGTATAGGGTTTCCAAGTAGCAGCTGGTGAGCTTGAACCACCAACCTTGCAGTTCAAATCGACTTTGCAATTCAGTGCATTAACCCACAGCATCACACCAGGATTCCAAAGACTAGAAATAGGTCCATGTATATTTATACATTAATTTTCAACAAAGTTTCACAGGAAATCAGTGGAAAGAGTTTTCTTTTCAGCAAATGATTCTGGTACCCTTAATATTTATTTGCATATACATCAAAGACAATGCATTTCAACAATACACAAAAGTATGTGTCAAACCATACACAAAATGAACTCAAAATGAGTAACAGATATAAATGTAAAACCTAAAATTATAAACATTTTGGAAGAAAACATGCAAGACAGTCTTTATAGCCTTGGATAAGGCAAACATTTCTTAGATCCAGATTCAAATGTGTTGTCTATATAAGAACAAATTAATAAACTGGGTTTTATTAAGATTTAAATTTTCTGCTCTTTGAGAGATTCTATTAGAGACTCAAAAGACAAGGCACAGTCTGACAGACAGCATTTGTCATACATCTGAAAAATTATGCTAAAAACTCCATAAGCTAGTTACGTATTGCTGCATAACAAATTATTGCAAAGTTAGAAGCTTATTTAAATATGACACCAAAAACACAAGCAAGAAAAGACTTTGAAATGGTAAGTTAGACTTAATCAAAATTAAAAGTGTTTGTTCATCAAAGGGATTAATCAACAAAGTGAACACACAGAATGGTAGAAAATAATGTGGTAACCATGTATCTGGTAAGAGTTTAATTTCCACAACAAAAGACATATAATTCAACTTATAACTCAATGGGCAAAGTACTTTAAAATTTTTCTCCAAAGCAAATATATAATGGCTAATGAATCCAGCTTCATTAAGCATTGTTGTTATTGTTATTAAGTGCCATTAAGCCAGTTCCAACCCATTGCGACCCTGTATAAGGTTTCTGAGGAGCTTCTGGTGAGCTTGAACTGCTGACCTTGCAGTTCAAATGGCTTTGCAATCTGGCACATTAACCCGCAGCGCCACACCAGGACTCCATTAGGCATTAGGGAAATGCAAATTGAAACCACAAGTAGATGCTGTGTTACATCCTCTGGGATGGCTATTGTGACAGTTAAGTTACAGATGCTGAAGGGAGACTAGGACCCTAACCCAGAGCCAGCAAAGGGAAAACCTTCCCCAAGAGCTTGCACTTTGAAATTGGGCTTCTAGCCTCCTAAACAGTGAAAAGATAAATCCATGATTGTTAAAACCATCCACTTGTAGTATTTTTGTTATAGCAGTTCAAGAGAACTAAGACAGAATTTGGTACCAATTCTGAGTGCTACTGTACCAGATACCTAAAATGTGGAAGTAGTTTGGGAATTGGATAATGAGCAGAGTCTGCAAGAGTACTAAGCTGCCCAATCATGAAAGCCTACATTGAAGACAAAAGAGTGTTGGTGGGATTATAGGTGTCAAGGTAATTCTGATGAGGGTTTAGAAGTAAGTGAGGAGACGGCACAGAGGGTTAGAAGAAGTGGCAGAGAAACTGCAACAGACGAATCAGGAGACCAACAACAAGACTTCACGGAAACTGGAGTCAGAGAGCTGAGCATCTTCATGCTTCATACCAGGAGGCTTCTTAGGAGAGTGCAGGGCCTCTGGGCACTTGTCAGTGAAGTTAGGTACTCTGACCCATAGACCAAGAGAGCAGCATGCTTTCTGGAGAGGCTAACTGGTGGAGTGGCGTGCATCTGGGCACTTATCAGTAGAGCTAGCAAGCTTTGTGATGTTTGCTTGAGCAGCACAGAGACCAGGCTGGCCTCTTCTGCAGATCAAGGAAGCAGCAAGCAGAAGCTGGAGTGACAAGGAACATGGGAAACAGAGCTGCCTTGATCTCAAAAGGTGGAACCATGACCTCTGGGGTTTCTAAGGGTAGGACCACAGTTTCCTAAGTTTCAATGAGATGGCTTCATTTTGTTCTGCCGTTAAGATGGAGTCTCTGCCCAAAGCTGAGGAAATGTGCCCAAGGGGGTAGAAGAATGGGGCCTGCTGGGGCTGAGGAAGCAGGGTCACACTCAGATGGACTAGAAGAATGGAGCTGCCCAAAGCCGAAAGAGTAGAGTTCCCATTCCATTGGGTCTGGAGTACAGAGCTGGAGGGCCTCTAGTGAGGGGCCTCTACTCAGAACCCAGAGTCTAGTTGTTGTTGGGGTAATTGTCTAGATGGTCTCAGAGAACAGAGGATTATTTTAAGCCTCGAGAGCGAATGTAAACTGTTCTGCTGGATTTCTAACTTGCTTTTTACCTATAATCTCCTCTTTACATTTAATTCCTCCCATTTATAATGGAAATGTCTACCTTTTGCCTGCCCTACCACTTATCTGGAAGCAGATAAACTTGTATTCTAGATTTACAAATGAAAAGGAGTTTTCTCCCAGATTGAAATTTGGATTTGGAAGAATTTGGGAGTAATATAATGGGACTCGTGCATAGGTTCACTAGAGTTGGTACTGACTCGATGGCACTTAGCAACAACAACAAAATAATGAGATTAGCACATTTTTGGTTGCACATACATTAGTTGTATTATGTTAGGTGCCAGTATGACTTTAGGATTATATATATTTAGAGATTGTGTGTGGTTTAAACAGATCTGTTGGGTTCCAAGTTGACAGCAGGATGGACTATAAAAGCCTCATCTTTCTCTCACAGAATGGCTGGTGGATTCTAATCGCTGACCTTGCAGTTAGCAGTCCAACTCACAATCCAGGTAATCCAATACGTTCACAGGGCTCCGTATAGTTATCATATGATCCAGCAATTCTACTCCTAAGTAGATGATAGATAGATAGATAGATAGATAGATAGATAGATAGATAGATAGAGATAGAGCTATCTCTCTCTCTATATATGTTGTTGTTATGAGCCATGGAGTTAGTTCCAACTCATAGCGAACCTGTACAGGGTTTCTGAGGCTGGAAATCTTTACGGGAGCAGAAAGCCTCATCTTTTTCCCATGGAACACCTGGTAGTTTCGAACTGCTGACCTTGCGGTTCACAGCCCGATTCGTAACCACAACGCTACCAGAGCTCCATATACATAGATAGATAGATAGATAGATAAGTTCATTACAGCATTATCCATAATAGTCAAAAGGTGGGAATAATCTAAGTGACCATCAATAGCTGAATGGATAGAGAAAATGTAGTATGTATATTCATACAGTAGAATATTAGCCATAAGGAAAAATGAAGTCCTAATACTTGGATGAACATTTACATTATATTAAGTGAAATAAGTCCAACACAAAAGGGTAATTATTGCACGATCCTACTCATATGAAAGTTAGCAGATTAAAACAAGTTTATGCCT
The DNA here is from genome assembly GCF_000296735.1 of Chrysochloris asiatica. Taxonomy (NCBI): domain Eukaryota; kingdom Metazoa; phylum Chordata; class Mammalia; order Afrosoricida; family Chrysochloridae; genus Chrysochloris; species Chrysochloris asiatica. Next base: position 2,866,651 of record NW_006408783.1, read on the forward strand.
TTGTAGCTTAGATGGTTGTAAGTTCAGCAGTTTGAATCTAGCAGCCGCTTATTAGGAGAGTGATGAGGCTTTCTGCTCTTATAAAGATCTACAGCCTCGGAAACCCTCTATAGGGTCACTCTGATTTGGAATTGATATGGAGCCACACAACCACCACCACCATGAAATTATAATCAGTTAAATACATCAAGGGGCCTGTAGGACAAAGCCCTCTCCAAGACTGAAACTCAAAGGGAACACATAAGCAGGCACATAAGCTTACTAGTGACCATCTTGGTCTACTGGTGAGTGGAAAAGGGGGAAAGGCAGCAATGAAGAAATAAGTTGAGTTCAAATACATTCTGTAGACTCCCATTGACCTGGAAATGAGAGAGACAAGAGAAAGGGCTGGTTGGTCTGAAGTATTGTGAGATCTGCAGACTCCTGAGCCCATGGACAAGGACATAGCCACAGAGGGCTAGAGCTGAGAGTCAAGCATCCAGCTGATATGAAGTGAGGGGAGACATATAAAAACACCCAAATTTACAGACAGTATCCCTACCTTCAATGGCTTGATGATCAGAACTTGAATAGACTATTTAAAATTTTAATAAAGGAAACAAGTGTAAATTACTACAATTTGAAGAACTTGACCTATACTTATGGATGTAGCAGCTCAAAATACTTACCAAAAGGGAAGGAGTCTTCACATCAAAGATCAAACCTATACCCTCTATACACAGGGTTGATAGGGACAGGCAACTTAGACATTGGCTTTCTAAAAATGCTATAAAGGCACTAAGTGACTGCCTTACATGTTTTTAAAAGGGAGTTTAGTTTCAGAGTGTGCAGGGGAAAGTAGCATCCCAACTGAAGAGTTTTCATCTTGTCTAGATGGGTCTAGTGAAAGGAGATGGGGATAGGATTCTTACAACTCAATAGTGAGTAATTTTTATTATGACTAATTGTGATTGTCACAACTGTAAAGGTAGAAGCTTTGTAAAAATAAAGGTGGAGTCGTTAATCTTACATTCCAGGAATAGAGGACCCTAGGACCATCAAGGGAGAAGAGCAGGAGCGGAATGAGGGACCCATCCAGAGAAGCAGCGACACCAGAGATTCAGGCAGGGATGGGGGATATGGAGAAAGAGAGAAGCTGAGGACTCTAGACTCATGGAAAGAGAAAGACTGAGTGCTGGTGGCCAGGAAACAGACTTGTAGAATGTACCCTTTGGTTGTTTAAATGATGATATGCTGCTGAGTGCACATCCAAAAGAAAGAGAAAAAAAGTAGAGGGAATAGAAGCCAATACTGTTGACTGATGATGCACTGAAGGGATTATAATCATTGCAGTGAAACGAAATACCACAGGATGAGTGTAAAACCGATGTTCTCCCATGTAAACCATCATGCAATTCACAATAAAAACTTGAAAAATATAATATTAATAAAATAAATACATCAAGGCTTTGTTTTATTTAGACAAAAGATAATTTAAGTTGTCTCAGTTGCTGTTGTTATGTGACGTGGAGTCGGTTCCGACTCATAGCGACCCTGTACAGGGTTTCCGAGGCTGGAAATCTTTACGGAAGCAGAAAGCCTCATCTTTCTCCCACGGAACATCTTGCGGTTTGCAGCCTGATTCATAACCACTACACTACCAGAGCTCCTCAGTAGTGAGGAAAAATCATTTACAGAAAAACAATATGAGTAATCATTTTAGTCTCATGGTAGTGATGGTTTGAATGTCCTAAAAAGTCGAGCAGAAAAATACAAGCACTGGTAGAACTAACTGTCCATGGTTCACACAGCATGGCTGTTGCCGAGTCTTAAAAAGGAAAGCAAAAAGGGAAAACTGCTCTGCTCTGGTCACTTGCCAGGTCCGGGCTCCTGTCAGCCACCACACAGTAACCTAAAACCAGGATACGGGAAACGTTGTGCTGGAAAAGAATCAAGGAAGAAAAAGGAAAGTGGTTACCTGCCCTTTCTTTCAGTGTTTCTGAAGTGATACCATGCTATTGTGTCTCTGCTGCACGCCACACAACTTGTCACATTCCAATCACCATGCTTTTCTGAAGGATTTCTATCCCCTTTGAGAGTTGTCCTTCTATGGCGGTCAACCCCTGGCTCCAGGGTGTGTTACTTCAAATTAATCCTAGAGGAGGCTTGTGCAAAAACTGGCAAAAAAATACTTCAGATGCCCTGAAAACTAGTGTAAGCTACGCAAGTTTCTGCAAACACTCATGTTCATTTCCTGCCATGTGTTTTCATAATTGAAAAACTGAAATAGAAATAGACATTTCTACCAACTCATTTGTCCAAGACCAGCACCTTTCAGTGAGTTTAGAGAGAAGCGACCATCGAGAGACAATGCACTTTTTATTTATTATCTCAATTGTCTCCTCACTTAAAAGAGTCAGGTTTCATCATCCAGCCAGAAGGAAATTGAAACCAAAGAAATCAAGGAACTTGTCTTAAACCAAAAAGCTCATTTGTGGTGCCCTCAGGATTGCAGCCAGGTTGATAGCTTTCTTGTACGAGGTAGTCCAGACGTAGTCGTACATGTGATAACTCACTCTGTGGACTGGAGCGTCATTGGTCAGCTCTCTGGTGGATTCTGAGTCTTGTTATTTTACCACTCAATGATGGTTTCCAGTATGCTTGCCAGAGAGCCAAAATAACCATGGCCATGACCACCAGGCAAGTTACCAAGAAGAACAGATGGAACAGCATATGGAAGGAAAACTAGGGAGGAGGTAAAAAGAGGAAATAAGACAAACAAAATGAAGCCAAGCCACAATTGGCATAAATTACTTCTTATTAGTTAATTTGAATGAGGGTGAATGCATAAGAAACTACCCCAAATGCCTAAACAGGACTTATCAGACCCGAAAATACACTTCTGAGGAGCCCTGAGGGAGTAATGGCTTAATATTCAGCTGCAAACTAAAGGTTGGAGACTTGAACCCAGCAAGTGACATCACTGAAGGAAGGTCTGACAGTTGGTCCCTGTGGAGATGACCTCCCAGGAAACCACATGGGGCTGTTTACTCTGAGTAGAGCTGATTTCATGGTACCGAGTGGTGCTGCAGGTTAATGCACTGGACTGCAAGGTTGGTTTGAACTGCAAGGTTGGTGGTTCAAGCTCACTAACCACTCCTCAGAAACCATATACAGGGTTGCTCTGAGTCGGAAATGACTCAGCAGCACTTAAAAACAACAAGAAGATGCACTTAACTTCAAGAGGACATGAGTTTAGAACTCATTCCTGATGGGCTGAGGCCTCAATTTTTCCGGTTCTCCTGGCAGTCTGCTAGAAAGGACAAGAGTGAAACAATGATGAAGTCATGTTGTCAAGCAGCTGCCATGATGACCCTCACAGCCACATCTCTTGTTTTATTTCAGTGTTTGTAGCCTGTTTCCACATTTGTGAGATCACCTGATCTTCTGACTGCTCTGTGAGATAGTCAAGGCTAGGACCATTATCTTTTATTATTATGTAATAATATGGCTATTGAGTATTATCATAATAATATCAGTATGGAGTCCTGAGGTAGCACTGGACTGCAAGGTCAGTTTGCACCACAAAGTTGGTGGTTCAGACTCACCAGCCACTCCTCAGAAACCCTATACAGGGATGCTCTGAGTTGGAACTGACCTGACAGTACTTAATAACAACAGCATTCATTATTAAGTAAATTTTGACCAAGAGGAAATGACAGTTGGACAAGGTTACATGTAGATTCAGCCATGGTCACCAAAGTCCCAACGAATGCCCAAGCCAGTACTCAAGTCCCATTTTCTTGTCTCCTGGTCTGGTACGTTTTGGCTGTAGTTGTAAAGTGATAAATATCCTAAGTTCACTGTAAACTTCTGTCTTATCATTTGCCATGGGTTTAATTGTGCCTCTGAAAAAATGTATGTCAACTTGGGTGGGCCATGATGCTTAGTAGCATGCAATTATATTCCGTGTTGTGGTCTGATGTAATTATGTGATGTTTTGTAAATTCTCACCTGTATGATGGTAATGAGACAGGATTAGAGGTAGTTATGAAAATGAGACCGGATACAGTCTATAGAATTAGGATGTATCTTGAGTTAACCTCCTTTGAGATATAAACAAATAAGAAGAGATCAGAGGGACCAAGAAAGAAGAGCTGGGAGTACAGTGAATCCTTTGGACCCTGCACTGGGAGGCTCCTACATCCAGAGGATAATTGATTCCAAGATATAGGTAGAACGTCAAGGAATACCAGGCCCAGGTGTTGAAATCAGGCAATGACCTTCCACCAGAACGCACAAAGAGAGAACACTTCCTCCTAGAGCTGGTGCCCTAAATTCCGACTTCTAGCTTTCTAAACCATGAAAAAATAAATTTATGTTCATCATTTAAATACCACAAGTGATGGTAGAATAAATAAAGACCACCATTTGTAGTGTTTCTGTTATAAAAGCACTCAGAACCTACACCACCATTTAAGGAGGATGAAAAGGTAAAGAAACGTAGTTGTTGTTTTTAAATGCCATCAAGTTGATTCAGACTCATGAGTTTCTGAGGCTGTAAATCTTTGTGGGAGCAGAAAGCCTCATCTTTCTCCTGAGGAGTGGCTGGTGAGCTTCAACTGTCCACATGTGGTTCACAGACCTTTGCTTCTCCTCTAGAGCCACTGTGGTCCCAAAACTATGGTTATTCATCTTTTTATTTATAGCTAGCATTGTTTTTCTGATAATGTTTGTCTCTATATGTGTCATTTAAAAGACTAAAGCATGAATCAAGTCCCTTCACGACAAACCCCTTCCAAGACTGAAGCTCAAAATGAATACATGAGCAGGTATATAAGCTTGCTGGCCACCACACTGGTCTACTGATAAGTGGAAGTGGGGGGAAAGCAGCAATGAAGATGTGAGCTGAGTCCGACCACGTTACATAGACTCCTGTTGACCTGGAGTATGGTAAGACCTGGTTGGCCTGAAGTATGGTGAGACCTAGGGACTCCTGAGTCCATGGACAAGGACATAGCCACAGAAGACTAGAGCTGAGAATGAGGCATTCAGCTGATATGAAGTGAGGGGAGATGCACAAAAATACCCAAACTTGCAGATAATACTCATTTGACCTAGCTTCAATGGCTGGATGATCAGAACTCAACTAGAGGAAGATTAAAAAAAAGAAAATTGGTAAAGAAAACAAGTGTAAATTGCTACAGTCTGATGAATTTGACCTAAACTTATGGATGTAGTAGATAAAAATATCAACCAAGAGGGAAGGAATCTTCACAGCAAGGATCATTCCCATACCCTCTGTACACAGGGTTAATAGGGATGGTCAACTTAGACATTGGCTACCTAAATTGGGTTGGGGGGGGGCACTATAAAGGCACGAAGTGACTGGCTTACAAGTTTTCAAGAGGGAGTTCAGTTTCAGAATGTGCAGGGGAAAGTAGAATCCCCTTATCTAGATGGGTCTGGTGAAAGGAGATAGGGATAAGATTCTTATGATTCAATAGTGAGTAATTGTTATCATGACTAATTGCGGTGGTCACAACTGTAAAGATAGAAGTTCTGTAACAAAAAAGGGTGGGGGGAGCCATTAATCTTGTAATCCAGAAACAGAGGACCCTAGAATCATCAAGAGAGAAGAGCAGGAGCGGAATGTAGGATCCTATCCAGAGAAGCAGCGACACCAGAGATGGAAGCAAAGATGATGACATGGAGAGAAGGAGCAGCTGAGAACTCTAGACTCATGGAAAGAGAAAGGTTGTGTGCTAGCAGCCAAGAGGCAGGCTTGCAGAATGTGTCCTTTGTTGTTTAAATGATTATATATTCCTGAGTATTTTGGTATACATAAATAAAAACAAAAACCCAGAGGGAATAGAAGCAAATACTGTTGAGTGATGCTGCATGGAGGGGATTGTATTCATTGCAATGAAACGAAATATGATAGGATGAGAGTAAAACTGATGTTCTCCCATGTAAACTATCACTCAATTCACAATAAAAACTTAAAAAAAAAAAAAAAAAAGACTAAAGCATGATTAGTAATTCTTCATAAAACTGGGATGTGGCCTTTTTTTTCATTATGAGAAAAATGTGATTTGGGCAGCCACATATTTCTATCTAAAGTGTCTTTCAGAGTCAGTATGCTTCAAGGTTAAATGTTGAATCAAACACACCATGGCTGGAATGGCAGCCCCTTTCCACTTGGAGTAGCTACTTAATCAAAATAAGCTTCAATTTTCTTGTCTTTAAAATTCAGATAACCATGTTTGCCTTGCAGGAACACTTTGACTATTAAATAAGGTAATGTATACAAAGTTCTTGACTTCAAGGAGAAAATTCATAAATTGCAGATATTATCAGGTCCTGGGTTCCTTTCCCTTTATGCTTAAGTTTCCAGTATCAGCACCCTCTTACACATAAAAAAATTGTTTAATATAAAAGATCTGGAAGAGGAATAAATTTTTCTAAATAGCAAATGACTGCTTCAAATTTATTTACTTTACTGCTTTATTCAGTTATGAGAACCAACATTAGAATCAGACAGAAGTGAGTTAAAATTTAAGCTCCATTGTGTGCCCTGGACAAGCAAGCATTAAGCCTCTCTAAACCAGCAGGGGCTATGACTTCCACTGCATATTACTATTGTTAAAATGACATGAAATAACACTTACAAAGGGCCTGACCCAGAGCCAAAGCTCAAGATATGTTACTTGTTGTAGTGGGTATTGGTGCTTTCAAAGTTTATATGTTCATGAGAGATCGTCCTGGGCTTGGAGCTGCTGAGCCTGGGGCTGCTGGCATCTTGGGAATGCCTCTCTCAGGCTTCTTCGCTGACTGTTGTAGGGGCCTCTTCTTGCTGTTCTTCCCCACAAAGCCCCTTAAAGATTTGAGGGAAGATGAAGACAGCTGAAATTGTTTACCATGAAAACAAAAGCCTTAAAGCAACTTAGCCAAGGTCTTCATAAAGGGTGCTTTGAGAAGGGGTGACCATTTCTTCTCTACCGCCATAGAGGACCAGAAATAGGATATAGAAGTGAATTGCAGGAAGACAGGGTTTTGACTTGTGGAAGTGTTTCCTTCCTCAAAGGGTGAATTGGTCCTAGAAGGCCAGCTATTCAAAGGAGCCAGGAAGCTCCATTTCTGGAGGTCTTTCAATGTAGGACTGACAGACATTCGCTTAGATATGCATCTGCCAAGTACACAGAGTTTCAAGATGTTCTTCAGTTGATGAATGGATCCCGGTGACCTTCTGTACTTCAGTAGATGCTCAGGACATAAGATAAACTTGGTGGGAAAGCACACATAGACACTTGCACTTCTTAAGCCTGATCAGCAGGAGAACAGTGTTGAGTATAGATCCTATAAAGTACTTATGGGGTCTCTTAAAGTTAATGTTGTTATTGTTGTTAAGTACCGTGGTGCCGGTTCTGACTCATAGTGACCCTGCACAGGGTTTC
>NW_006408783.1:2878271-2885731 GCF_000296735.1 Chrysochloris asiatica
TGACAACCACATGGTTTATTATGCCAGGAATGACAAATTGAAGAGAAATGGAGTCACATTCATTGTCAGAAAAACTCAAAACATTTCCAGATCTATCATGAAGTATAATGATGTCTGCGATAGAATAATATCCACATACCCACAAGGAACACCAGTTAACACTACTATTATCCAAATGTATGCACTGACCACTAAAAAAGTGATGATGAAACTGAAGAGTTTTACCAATATCTTCAGTCTAAAATTGACCAAACATGCAATCAATAAGTATTGATAGTTACATGCAATTGGAATGCAAAGCTTGGAAACAAAGAGGAAGGATCAGTCATTGGAAAATATGACCCTGGTGATAGAAATGATGCTGGAGATTGTATGATAGAATTTTGCAAGATCAATGACTTCTTCATTGCAAATACCTTTTTTAAACAACATAAAAGGCAACTATATACATGTACCTCATCAGATGAAATACACAGATATCTGATTGACTACATCTGTGGAAAGAGATGGTGGAAAAGCTCCATATCATCAGCCAAAACAAGGCCAAGGGCAGATTGTGTAACAGACCATCAATGTCTAAAATGCAAATTCAGGCTGAAGTTGAAGAAAATCAAAACCAGTTCATGAGGTCAAAAATATGATCTTGAACATATCCCACATGAATTTAGACATCATCTGAAGAACAGATTGGATGTATTAGACACTAAAGACCAAAGACCAGAAGAATTGTGGGATGACATCAAAAACACCCTCAAACCCTGATGCCAGGGTTTTTTTTTTTCAAACAGAACAAGGGAATACCGAATGCTTTAAAATTAGAAAAGGTGTGCTCCAGGGTTGTATTCTTTCACCATATTTGTTCAGTCTGTATGCTAGCAAATAATACGAGAAATTGGATTATATGAAGAAAAACATCACATCAGAGTTTGAGGAAGACTTATTAGCAACCTGAGATATGCTGATGATACTGCCTTGCTTGCTGAAAGTGAAGAGGACTTAAAATACATACTGATGAATATTGAAGACCACAGCCTTCAGTGTAGGTTGTACCTGAATGTAAGGGAAACAAAAATCCTCATCACTGAATCAATAAATAACATCCATATAAATGGTGAAAAAATTGAAGTTGTGAAAGACTTTGTTTCGCTTGAATCAACCATCGCACTCATGGAAGCAGCAGTCTAGAAATCAAATGATGTATTGCATTAGGCAAATCTGCTTCACAAGACCGCTTTAAATTGTCCAAAGTGCAAAAATGTCAGTTTTGGGTACTAATGTTCAAGCGTAAAAATATCCATTTGAGGACAAATCATGGCATTTTCAATAAGGTATATGCATGTGAAAGTCGGACAACGAATAAAAAAGAGCATAGAAGAATTGAAGCATTTAGTTATGGTGTTAGAGGAGAATATTGTAAGTACCGAGGGCTGCCAAAAGAACAAACAAATCTGTGTTGGAAGAAGTACAACCAGAATGTTCCTTAGAGCCAGGACAGGCAGACTTCATCTTTCAGACTTTGGACATATTATCAGAAAGTCCATGAAGAAGGACATCATGCTTGGTAAAATGGAGGGTCAGCAAACATGAGGAAGACCACCAATGAGCTACGATTGGCACAGTGGCAGCAGCAATGGGCTCTAGTGTAGCAATGATTGTGAGGTTGGTGCAGGACCGGGCAGCATTTCATTCTGTTGTGTATAGAGTCACTATGAGTCAGTACTGACTGAATGGCACCTAACAACAACAATTATGAATTGAATATCCCCCCCTTCAAAAAAAAATATATATATGTGTGTTGGAACCCTAAGCTTTATACTTGTGGATATGAACCCATTTGGCAATAAGCTTTTCTTGTTGTGTTAATGAGGTCATATCAGTATGTTGTTGTTGTTGTTGTTAAGTGCCGACGAGTCAACTCCAACCCATAGCAACCCTGTATAAGGTTTCCAAGGAGCAGCTGGTGAGCTTGAACCACTGACTTTGCAGTTCAAACTTTGCAGTCTGACACATTAGTCCACAGCTCCACACCATTATAAGGGTATGTTTTAAGTCAATCTCTTTTGAGACATAAAATGAGCCGACTAGGCACCGAAGCAGCAAGCACAATTGGGGAAAGGTATATATATATGGTGCATGCAGCTCTCGAAAGAACGCTGGGAAAAGTGCTAGAGATGCTGGAACAAGGGTTTTCCTTCAGAACGGACAGAGAGAGAAAGCCTTCTGTCAGAGCCGGTGTCCTGGATTCAGACTTCTAACTTCCTAAACTGTGAGAATATACATTTCTTTCTTGAAGTCACCTTCTTGTGGTATTTCTGTTGTAACAGCACGAAATAACTAAGGTACCATGATTGCATTGTGCAGGTGAGGGAACAGAGGTAGTCCTTTAGAAACCATAGCTCCTGACTGAAGTTTTTGAACTTGATGTTTCCTTTCCTGAGTGAGTGTTTTTCCCTCAGATAGTTGCAGGACCAGCCCTTTCTCGTGTGCTCAAATGTGGCCTCCTCAGAAAGGCCTCTATCAAGCTACTTATGTTCTTCATGATGGTTCCATTACTGTTGCTGCCGAGTCTATTCCAAATCATACTGACCTCATAGGTCCAAATAGAACTTCCCCATAGTTTCCCCAAGGCTGTAATCTTTACAGAAGCAGACTGCCACATCATTGTCCCTTAGAGTAGCTGCTGGTTTAAAATTTCCAACCTTTTGGTTAACAACCAGGCATTTAACCACTGTGACACTGTAGAATAAGTACTGGACCACAAGGTTGGTTTGAATTGCAAGGTCAGTGGTTCAAACTCAGCAGCTGCTCCTTAGAACCCTGTACAGGGTCACTGAGTTGGAACTGACTTTACAGTACTTAACAACAACAACAACTTAAAATACAGGAGTTGTGGTGTGTTGTTGTAGGATAAGCACTTGACTACTAACCACAAGGTCGATGGTTCAAACCCACCAGCCACTCCTTGGAAACCCTATTCAGGCTTGCTACGAATCAGAACCAACTCCATGGTACTTAACAACAGGAACAACAACCTAAAATACAATGTTTGTTTACCTCTTATTGTGTGTTCACCCTCCAAATGTAAATACCTTGGGGACAGGAATCCTATCCTTCTTCCAATTTCATATTTCCTCTATGTTGTTTTTGTTAAGTGACGTCCAGTTAGTTCCAACCCATAGTGACCCTCTATAGGGTGCCCAAGGCATAGCTGGTGTGCTTGAACCACTGACCTTGCTGTTCAAACTGACTATGCAGTCTAGCACATTAACCCACAGTGCCACACCAGGACTCCATTCGCTCTATGGTGGTGGTGGTTATGTGCCGTGGAGTTGGTTCCAACTCATAGCGACCCTTTAGAGAGTTTCGGAGGCTGTAAATATTTATGGGGGCAGAAAGCCTCATCTTTCTCCTGAAGAACAGCTGGTAGTTTTGAACTGCTGACTTTGCGGTTTGCAGCCCGATTCATAACCACTACGCTACCAGAGCTCCTTCCATTCGCTCTATGTTGTTGTTGTTGTTATGTTCTGTGGAGTCGGTTCTGATTCATAGCGACCCTGTACAGGGTTTCGGAGGCTATAAATCTTTATGGGAGCAGAAAGTCTCATCTTTCTCCTGCGGAACAGCTGGTAGTTTTGAACTGCTGACCTTTCAGTTCGCAGCCCGATTCATAACCACTACACTACCAGGGCTCCTTATTAGGCCTAGGATATTGAGGTGCACAGAACATATGGGTTGAATGCAAGACTAAAATGACTTCCCCACAATCCCACAGTTAGGATGGACAGTCAGAGCCTACAATGTACAAGTCCAGTACCCTTGAACTTGCTTCCTGATTCCAGATAAAGTAAAGTAGGGTGAAAAATCAATCTTAGAAAACTCATAGAAACACTGTGAACAGGCCCTGAGGCTGGGCTTTTTCTGATTCTCCCTCTGCCCCATAACCTTAAAACCTTCCCTTTGACTTTTTATCCCACCTTCTGTCTTGAGGTGATTTCTTTTTCATTGAGCTGCCTACCAAGGTGAAGTGTTTGGAAGGGCATGGATTTGTTTACTGGGAGAGGACTGCTTGCTTTACACTCAGGTTCTGGCCTGAAGCCAAACTAAGCTGTTGCCCTAAACACTTCCTTGGAATCAAAACATTCACTTAGCTCAGATCTGGTGGCTCTCTTGGGGCTGGTTCCCTCCTTAGAGGGTACTGTGGAATCCTAGTGCCCCAGGCCTGTTCGTTTCCCTCATTGAGGTAAACTTCGGATGCTCAGAGGAGGTTCCTGGTGTCCCTATCATCACTCATGGTTGCAGTGTGAAAGCGTGGTTCTCTGAGAACAGAAATCGCATCCTGTGTTTGCTCCGTTTAGTAGAGGCCTAGTTTCCTCAGGCCATTTGGCTGTCAGCCTGAAGGAAGAAGTTGCTAGGTAAAGGTGCAGAAAGTCAAAGGCAGGTTGCTGCCTAGGGGCAGGGTGGACTTGTGCTGAAGTCTGGGTCAGCAGGAAGGAGCAGCTCCAGGTGGCGTGGGAGGTTCTCCAACCTTTCGGAACAGAGGTAGGAACAGATGTGGTTTCCAACCAAGACCACACAGTGTGTGTGAAGATTTATAGTTTATGGAAATGTGCTCCTTAGTTTACTTCAGACCACTTTCTGGAGCCTCTGAGGGTTGGGGTCAGCTTGGCATCTTTGAACCTGTTCCCTTTGGGTTACTAAAAGACAGCAGTGGAGGGTAAGGGGCAGCAGACATTCTTGAAAAAGAGTAGGCATATATGGCTCTGGCATGCTTAGGTGGTTCACAGTTCTACTATTGTTCCTTCGTTGTCCACTACCCACACAGAAGCAAAAAAAAACATTTCCTGTTCTCCTATATCAATGGAAGGCAAGTTGCCAAACACTTCGCCTTTTGCTAAATACGAAAGCTTGCAGAGCAAAGAATTCCCAGGAGATTTGATGGAACCTGCCGGAATTAAGCAAGGAGAATGGTCACCTGGAAAATAATACCACTTTCTTGGTTACTGTGCTCAGCTCAGATGACTAAAAGACTGATAGAGAAAGCCCCACCCTAACCCTCCAGACCCCCCAGACCAGCAGGTCCAAGGCTCTCCTGCATTCCTCCACTTCTGCTCCCTGGATCCCTCTCCCATTGCTTAACATCTCTTCCAGATCCAGCCCCACAAGCAACAAGGGCATGCCACTGTATCACCAGCCAAGGAGCTAGACAGAGAGTGAGCGCAGTAGCAAGTGCTCACCCTTCCAGGAACAATAGCTGTTTATTTGGTTTTGTAAAATGCACAAAAGCAATGAACATAAGTAACCTATCAATAATAAATGGAATATTAAATAGGAGCAAATAAAGAAAGATGAGGTCGAAAGCAAGCCAGTCAATTGTCTTCTGTTTTCATATCCATAAATGTCAGAGCAACGACAACCTTGAAAGTTTCTTAACCAAACAGAATGCCAGGAAGCCTGGGGCAGGAAAATGTCTTCTGGGGGAAAAGCAAAGCATATTGAGTGTAATAAACCTAAACATTCTTATGCCAGCAAAAGAAACCCTGAATTGAAACTATATTCTAAAACCCAAAAACCAACTATTATAATGTTGTCAAGTATTCCAACATCTAGTTCAACACTGCATTTTGGAGCTATGCCTATGTACGCAAATGGAAAACAAGCCCTCTCAAGCCAGTGAAGTTCAATTCGAATGGCTTTCTTTACTTTTTTTTTCTTTTTTTGGCCAAGAAAAGGTTGAACATTGCCAAAGTGATAAGTAGTCTTTTATAAAAACCAAGAAAGAAAATTGTTGCCTTACCCCCACTAAACCACCCGCTGGATGTGGTCACAGCCTGTAATACCACAAGAAAATATACTACTGGCAAAGACAGATGGGTTTTGACTTGGATGGAAGGCAGCATGCCCAAGACTCTGTGCTAAGGGCTTAGTGACGCAGCATGAGCTGTGTCGTTATCCATGGCCCTACCACTGAGGCCAATGGAAGCCTTGAAGCTGAAAGCTTCTGCTAAGGTTACATTTTTATTGAAATACGTAGTGGACTCCCCCGCCCTTTGGGATATTGTTATTATTGTTGTGTGCTACTGAGTTGGTTGCAAGTTATAGTGACCCGATATAGGGTTTCTGAGACTGGCTAGTGGGTTTGAACTGACAACTTTGCAGTTAGCAGTCCAGTGTTGATCCTACTGTACCACGCCAGGGCTCCTTCTTTGAGATGTTGTCGTTAAATGCTGTCAAGTCAGTTCTGACTCATAACAACCCTGTCTCCTTACTTCTATATATCTTTTTTATTGTTAAAGGATCATGAAAGATTACAATTAGGAGGGGCAATAATCCACAGAAATATGCAATCACATGTAGATTATCCCTTTTATGTAGCAAATTGTTGGATTCCATTTACTGACAGGTTTTAAAAGACTTTGTGTACCTGTTCCTGAGGAATATTGGTCTATAATCTTCTTATCCTATTATTACAGTTTGGCTGACTTTAGAAATCGAAAGTGGCCCCTACTCCTCTGTTTATTAAAAGACTTTTTTTCTAAGACTGATGTAATTTCTTCTTGAAATTCACTTATGAAAGCACCTGGTTCTCGAGTTTTGAGTATGAAAACATTTTTTTAATATTAAATTAATGCTTTTAATACATACAGAGTTACCCAAATTTTTTCTTTTATAAAGTTATAGCTTTAAAGAATTTACCCATACAATGCCACATTTATTGCTACAACTATGTATAATTCTATCATAATGTGTTTAAACTGTTCAATGCTGTTTATTATTTTATACTGATACTGGTAATTTGGGTCTGGTTTTTGCTTTTTTTTCCTTGACCAGTCTTACCAGCTTTCCTAACCAATTTAAATAACTGATTTTAGCTCTATTTTCTCTATGAATATTTTAAAATGTTCTGTACTTTATTGACTTATTATTCTTACTTGTATTTAGCTGACTTAAATTGTTTTATTGTTTGTTTTTCTTTGTTTCTGAACATTGATCATTGATGTTAATTTTTAAATTATTTTTCATATAGGAACTGATTGTTGTTAATTGTGCTTGAATCAGTTCAGACTCACAGCAACCCTGTATAGGGTTTTCAAGGAATAGCTGGTGATTTTGAACCACTGACCTGTTGTTAGCAATCCGATGCTTATCCTACAGTGTCACACCAGGATTCCAGTGAGAACTATATCTCCTAATTGATTTTCACTTTTTATTGTGATAAAGTTGACCAAGTAAATTGCTTTTCAATTCCACAGTTCATTCCCATGTTTTGTGGTACTGATTACAATTCCCACTTCCTCCCTGTTTTTTCTATTCCCATTCATCTTTGTTTTGGATCACTTTCTGATTTCTGAACTTTGTTGTTGTTGTTAAGTGCCGTCGAGTTGGTTCCGACCCATAGCGACCCTGTACAGGGTTTCCGAGGGTGTAAATCCTTACGGGAGTAGAAAGCCTCATCTTTCTCC
>NW_006408783.1:2886221-2911842 GCF_000296735.1 Chrysochloris asiatica
TAACCACTACACTATGTATTATTTGGCTAAAGGTTGAGCCATGGGGATGAGTTGAGTTTTAGGCTTAGAGGGTGATGAAAGGCCACAGTCTCAGGGGTTCTACCAATCTCTCGCACATCAGTAAGCATGGTTTTTTTTTTTTAGTTTCGTTCCACATTTTTCTCCTAGTCTTTCCAGGACTTACCATTGTGATCATTTTCAAAGTGGTTCGGAGTGGTAGCCGGGCTCCATCTATGTTTTCTGGTCTCAGGGTTATGGAGGCTGGGGTTCACGTGGTCCATCAGTCCACTGGAAAATTGTCTGCACGCATCTTCAGTTTCCTTCACTCTTCTTTGTTCCACATTGTTGTTGTTGCTATTAAGTGTCATGGAGTCGGTTCTGACTCATAGTGACCCTGTATAGGGTTTTCAAGGAGTGGCCGGTGGATTTGAACCACCGACCTTGAAGTTCAAACCGACATTGTAGTCCAGTGCTTATCCTATAGCCCATGGGGAGAGACAACAAAAGTTGCATGTTCAATGAATACTCAGAAACTTTTAAGAACTCAGCCATTACTCACTAAGGTTAGATGTAACAGATTGTCTTTGCAGACTGTGTTATCCCAGTTGACCTTGGTATGCCCCAAGACTATGGTCCTGAAATCTGAGGCCTAAACAATCATTCCCTCAAAGTGTTTTGTTATATGGCTAAGGAATTTTTCTTAAATTTGCCCCCTATTGTTGTGGAATCCTGGTATGGCACCATAGGATAAGCACTGAACTGCCAACCATAAGGTTGGCAGTTCAAACCCACCAGCTGGTCTTTGGAAACCCTGTACAGGGTCGCTACGAGTTGATACCAACTTGACAGCACTTAACAACAATAAATTGTTGTTGTTGTTAAATGCCTTGGATGACTCTATACACAACAGAACAAAACACTGCCTGGTCTTATGCCTTGCTTAACAATTGTTGTTATATTTGAGCCTTCTGCCTTCAGTACCATCAGTTCTTGGTCACAAAATGATAAATGTCTATCAATTCTTTTTGGAACACTGACTCTGTGTCTTCCATCTATTTTCTTTTGATACTTCTTTCATTGTTTAATATGTTGTCCATGGAATTCTTCAATCTTTTCTTCAGTTCTTTCAACTTGATAAATGCCAAGCATGTTCTTCTCTTTTGGTTTTCTATCTCCAAGTCAGTGCACATTTTATTACAATATTTTGTTTTCTTGAGCAGCCATTTGAAATCTTATGTTCAGTTCTTTCTCTTCATCATTTCTTCCTTTCACTTTAGCAACTCTGTGTGTAAGAGCAAGTTTTATAAAGTCTTTTTTGACATTGGTTTTGGTCTTTTCTTTCTTTCTTTCCTGTCTTTTTAATGACCTTTTTCTCTCGTTATGGCTTTTTTTTTTTTTTTTCCTCTCTCTCTCTGTTTAATGTCATTCCACAACTCATCTGGCCTGTGGTCATTAGTGTTTAATAGGCCAAATCTATTCTTGAGATGGTCTTTAAATTCATGTGGGATATACTTAAGGTCACATTTTTGTACTCAAGAACTCATTTTAATTTTCTTCAGCTTCAACTTGAATTTGCATGGAAGCAATTGATGATCTGTTTAGGAGTTGGTCCCTGGTCTTTTTCAGACTGCTAATATTGACTTTCTCTATTATCTCTTTCTACAGATGTGTTTGAACTGATTCCTGTGTGTTCTATCCTGCAAGTGTCATCTGAATGGTCACCACTTATGTTTTTAAAGAGAAAAAAAAAAAAAGCAATTAATAAGTCATTGGACTTGCAAAATCCTACCATGCAAATCTCCAGGGTCCTTTCCATCACCAAGGTCAAATGTTCCAACTGCTGAGCTTTCTTCTTTGTTTGCAATTTTTCCATTCTAATTACTAGTAATTTCTCAATGTATTTTTTGAAGCTTCTAATTCTGCACTGAGTGAAGGATTACAGAGCAGATCATCAGTTATAGATTCAGTTGTCATACACTTTGTTTTAGCTCAATGCTAGCAGTCCCCTCCATGTAACAATGATGCTATCACTTCCTTCCCATGCTCCTAAGTTCCATTCCACCCTCCTTCCCAATCCTTCTGAATTTTGTCCTTAGGTAAATGTTGCCATTTTGATCTTGAATTATATACCATTCTATGGTGAGCACACCGTACTAGTACCTATTGTTGTTATGTGCTGTGGAGTCGGTTTTGACTCATAGCGACCCTGTACAGGGTTTCCAAAGCTGCAAATCTTTACAGGAGCAGAAAGCTTCATCTTTCTACCGCGGAACAGCTGGTAGTTTCGAACTGCTGACCTTGTGGTTCGCAGCCCAATTTGTAACCACTATACTAATTACTTGGCTGAAAATTTGGTCACAAGGGTGACTTTCCAGACTTGAAGGGGGGTCAAGGGCCATAGTCTCAGGTTCCTCCAGTCTCTTTGTAACCAGTAAACCCAGCTCTCTCTCTCTCTCTCTCCATCTATCTATATGTGTGTGTGTATGTATATGTATGCATGCATATTAAATATATAAAATACATAATTTTGAGTTTTTCTCCACTCTACCCAGGACCTTCTAAAGTGACTCCTTTCAGAGCAGTTAGTAGTGGTAGAAAAGCACCGTCTAGTTCTTCTCATCTCAGTCATGGAGACTGATTTTGAGCCCTTCTGTTGTTTTTCTGTTTCATGTATTCCTGCTCTAATTTTTAATATGTCTTTTCTTAGGCTTTCTTTGCTGCTCTTTTTCCAATTTTTAAAGATTTGGGGTTAATGTGTTGATTTTATTCTTTCTGCTTTTTGGATGTGTGTGTTTATTTAGTAGTGCCTGTACACACTACTTTTGCTGTATCCCAAAGGTTTAGGTATATTGTGTTTTCATTCTCATTTGATCGAAGGAATTTTTTACTTTTATATTTTAATTTTTTCTATGACCCAGTAGCTTTTAAGCTATTTGTATAATAAAAATTATACAATTTCCACATATTTGACTTTTTTCCCTTGATACTATGGAGTACTGGTGTGGCGTTGTGGGTTGATATGCTGGACTGCAAAGTAAGTTTGATCAGAAGTTCAAGCTCACTAGCTGCTGCTCCTCAGAAACCCTATACACAGTCACTAGGGTTAGTGACCTTGACAGCACTTAACAACAACAACAACAAATTTTATAGCAGTGTGATCTGAAAAGATGCTTTGTATTATTTCAATGTTTTAAAATTTTTGTTGAGGCTTGCTTTGTGGCCTACCATATCATCTAATCTAGAGACTGTTCCGTGTACATTGGAAAAGAATGAATGTTGTGCTGTTGTTGCATTGGATGCTCCATATACGTCTATGAGGTCAAGTTGTTGATTCTGTTGTTTAGTTCTTCTGTCTCTTTATTGAGGTTCCTTCTAGTTGCTCTTTCCTTCATTAAAAATGGTGTATTAAAATCTCCTACTATTACTATAGAGTTGTCTATTTAGAGGAGTCCTGGTTTGGCACTGCAGGATAAGGACTAGACTGCAACCACAGGGTTGTTGTTTCCAACCCACCAGCTATTCCTCAGAAACCCTACACAGGGTTGATAAGAGTCAGAACCAACTCAAAGACACGTAACAACAACAATAACAACACTAGTATTGTAGTTGTCTATTTTTTTCTTCAATTCTATTGGAGTTGGATGTATGTATTTTGAGACTCTTGCATTGGAAACATAAATATTCATCATGGTTTTGTTTTCTTTTCAATTGATTCTTTAATCAAAAACAGACTAAAAATCCAAGAAAGGAAAATAATATTTCAAACTAAAGGCAATCAAAAATATGCAGCACTAGCAATATTAATTTCTGACAAAATAGATTTTAAGGCAAAAACCAGCACAAGGTTTCTTAAAAGCATTGAAGAGCAAAGATGTCAGTGTGAGAACTAAGTTGTGCCTGACCAAAGCCATGGTATTTTCAATAACCTCATATGCATGTGAAAGTTGAACAGTGAATGAAGAAGACCATTAAAGAGTTGATACATTGAGTTATGGTGTTGGAGGAGACTATTGAAATTACCATGGACTACCAAAAGAACAAATAAATCTGTATTGGAAGAAGTACAGCAGCAATGCTCCTTGGAAGTCAGGATGCTCAGACTTTGTCTCTCATACTTCAGACATGTTTTCAGGAAGGACCAATCCCTGGAGATGGACATCATGCTTGGTAAATTGAAGGGTCGCAGAAAAAGAAGACCCCCAATGAGGTGGACTGGCACAGTGGCAGGGGCAATGAGCTCAAGCATAGCAATGATTGTGAAGTTGGTGCAGGACCAGGAAGTGTTCATTCTGTTGTGCACAGGGTCACTATGAATTGATACCAACTCAGTAGTACCAACTCAATCAATTGCTATCATTTTACTGTGTATATTTCCTGTAGTGTTGCTGACTTCTTTGTTCCATATAACTTTCTTTGTTGAATTCATTTAGTTTGTCCTTTTTGTTGTTGTTGTTGTTGTTTTCTTCATTGCTGTTGTTTAAATGTTAATTAAATCATTAAGGTTTTCTTTTTCCTTGTTTTGCTGTGAAGGTTTTTAATTTCCTTTGAGGTTACTCTATAATTTATGAATTTCTTCCTTAGTTTTAAGCAGTCTGTTTTATCTTGAAATCTAGTGGACTTCCTTACCATATGGAAATTCTATAACTACACTTTTCTCTCTTTTTATGCTGTAATTGTCTTCTTTACAAATTGATGTTTTTGGTTCCCTATTTTTACTCGTGTAGGTTTGTTTTACTTTGGATCCTCCCATATCTGGATTGAGTTTCAGGTGATGTTGCCATGTATGTTAAACTCAGGTTGTTGTCTGATGTTTGTTCTCAGTCCAGAGAACTACCTTTAGTATCTTTTTATAAAGTTGGTCTGATTCCTTTAATTATTTGTTTATCTAGAAATGTTCTAATTTTATCATTGTACTTGAGGGACAATTTTGCTGTTTCTTAGTCCTGGTGTGACTCTGTGGGCCAATGCATTGGACTGCAAAGTCAGTTTGAACCACATGGCCAGCAGTTCAAGCTCACCAGCTGCTTCTTGGGAACCCTATGCAAGGTCACTGTGGGTTGAAACTGACTTGACAATATTTATCAACAACAACAGATTCTTGGTCAGCAATTTTTTTTTCTTTCAGAATTTTATGTATGTATTCCCATTGCTTTCTTGCCTGAATGGTTTGTGCTGAGAAATAAAAACTTAGTATTACTGGGTGTCCTTTGCGCTTTTCCCAAGCTGCTCTCGGGATTCTTTGATTTTTGAGAATTTGATTATGATATGTCTTGGTGATTTTTTTCCAGGGGTCTATCCTCCTGCTTGGGGTTCATTCAGCTTCTTGAATGCTCATCTTTTCATCTTTCATGATGTCAGGAAAGTTTTCTTCCTACACCTTTTCAACTACTTTTCAGTGTTTTTCTTCATTTCTTCCTGTTCTGGAATTCTAATCGCACACAAGTTATTTCCTTCATGTTTTCTTTCATCCTTTCTTTGATTATTCTTCTAGCATACTAGTATTGAGGCATTTATGTAATTGGGACTTCCATGGATTCATATCTACTCTTTTTCCTTTTCATTGTATTGTCAATTTCTAAAATCTTGATATTTATCTTCTGGATTTCTAGTTGCAGGCTGTGTATTGTCTCCAGTCTTGTACCTATACTGTTTGTTTCTGTAGTGGTTTTCTGAAGTCTTCCTTGATTTCCTTAACCTTTCTGTCAATCAGTTGAAAGCACTGAAATATCATTCTCATGAATTTCTTTTCAGATCATCCAAATGCCTTTTCTTCCTCCAAAACATTTTCTGGCTCTACTTCTTGGTCACTTGTTTAAGCAACTCTGTCTTCTTTCTTTCTGCGACTGTAAATTGCCTGTTGCCTATGGTACATTGTGGTGTCATTGTATTTGCAGTTAATTAATGATTGTATGTTGGTTGTTCTCAGGTACTCACCAACTGCCTGCTGGTAATGTGATTAGAAAATGGAAGAGTGTGCACCATTCTTAATTTACTCATTTTGCAGCTTAGTTTAGGATTGATTTGGCTGATGTTGGCTGATGTTGGCTGATGTCTTTGATGATATGTACAGCAGCTGACATTAGCTCTTGCACAATTAGTGGAGTCGCACATTCTACAGTTTTGACTGATTGTATGGGCACAGTTGCTGATGCCTATTGGGTGAGGCAAGAAGAGAATACACACACACACACACACACACACAGAAAATCAGAAAAAAAACAGTAAAGGAGGAAAAAATAAGTGACAGCTAGAAAAAGAATACAATAATCAAAAGAGAAAAGAGGGAATAAAAAAAAATGCAAGTCAAGAATAAGAGAGAAAATAAAAAGAAATAAAAAGTCAAAAGTACAAGTTGGGAGAAGGATAAAGAAAAGAGAAAGAGACCAAAGAGTAGTAAAGAAAAATCAAGAACAAAGAAAAAGAAGTCAGAGACTGCATGAATGAGAAAGAAGAAATGAAGGAAAATATTAAAGCAGAGATAGAAAGGGTAACAAACAAGGGAACGTAAAGAGAGGAAGGGGAAGAAAGAATAAACAAACAAAAATAATGAAAGAAAAAAGCCAGAGCAGGTGCCAGACTGAGAATGGAGAAAATTCTGGTTGCTCCTGCCAGTCAAGGAGCTCATGTGGTGAGTTGGCAGGGATGAGATGGTCATACTCCTGACCCTTTCTGGGTACCCTCTCCAGAAGTAGTTTGTGCAGACACTAAAGCATCTGGAATCAGGACCTTTCTGGCTCAGGGGGTAGCTGGACATAAGAGTTCCTGTTAATCCAGAGCTGACCACAACAGGCTCTGTAGGTATGGGACAGGCCTTACCTGAATCCAGGTGCTGGTGTTGCTACAGATAGCATCCAACTCACTTTGATGTAGTTCCCAACTCTGAGGCTCACCACCATGCAACCCTTACTGTCTAGAGAGCAGAAGCTTCTCTAGGAGTGCACATGGGTGGGAACTGATCATGCCTCTTGTCACCAGGATTGTGGAGAATAAGAAAAGAATTTCTCCTTTATGTCCACCAGTGCTACGCAGCTTCCTGTTGCCATTAAAGTCACCCTCAGAAGTTCAAGATGGATGTGACACATCTGGCCAACCGCCACAGATCACATTTCTGTCTCCTTTTTTTTCTCCTAGTCTGCTCACTTTCTCCTATTGAGGCATAGTCCAGGACTGGCAAGGGCCAGAGCTACAGTTTCAGAGCAGGGCTCACCTGAATTCAGGGGCTGGGGTTGGTGCAGACAGCTTCCAACTCACTTTAATTTAACTCACAACTGTGAGACTCTCCACCTTGTAGCTCCAACTACTGGCAGAGTGGAATTTGTGCTAGGGATGGACATGAATGGGGAATGGTCATGCCACTGGTCACCAGGGAAGTGTGGGGACAAGAAAAATATCACACTTTATCTCTTCAAGTCACCAATATGCTTCTGCACCACCAACCCACTGTCTATCTCTAAAGCTGCTTGCAAAAGTTAACAATGACCATACACCATCTAGCAGGCCAGCACAGGTCACCTGTCTGTCTCCTTTTGTTTGCTACTTTTGTTCAGCTTCCTCTACCAGTAAGCATTCAGTCCATTTGTCTAGCCCTTCATCTGAAGCTCAGGATTCCAGCATTCTCACCTGGCATCTGTTTTGTTTGGTTTTCCTTATCTTTGCTGTAGAGGGTCTGTGTAGCATTCCTGCCTAGTCCACCATCTTGCTGCTTCTCCTAACAGTGTGTCCTGATTGTATGTTTAATTTGTTCCAGACTGAACAGCTGTAAAAATCTTCATTTTCTCCTCTTTGCCATCAGTGTTTGGTACATAAATGTGAACAATAATCGTACTAACTTGTCTTCCTTGTAGGCATATGAATACTATCCTCTTACTGATAACAATGTACTTCCGGATGAATCTTGAAATGTTCTTTTGGATGATGAATCTGATGTCACTCCTCTTCACTTTGTTTTTATTTATTATTATTTTATGTATTTATTGCCAGCATAGTAAATGACATAAATGTTCAATTCAAGATGTCCAACATCAGTCCATTTCAACTCACTAATGGCTGAGGTGGAGTCCTGGTGTGGTGCTGTGGGTTAATGCGCTGGATTGAAAAGTGGGTTTGAACCACAAGGTTGGAAGTTCAAGCTCCCCAGCTGCTCCTTGGAAGCCTACACAGGGTCGCTATGGGTCAGAACAGACTCTATGGCACTTTAACAACAACAACAAATTTCTGAGGCATCAGTCTTTTTATATTCCATTTGATTTTGATGATATCTAATTTTCCTAGATTTATACTTTGTATATTCCATGTTCCAATTACTAATGAATGTTTATCCTATTTCCTCTAATTGTGAGTCACACCACAAAACATGAAGGTCCCCAAAGCTTTCCTCTATCTGTGTTATAAAGGTTGACTCTACATTGGAGAGACCACTCTTCCCCAGTGCCTTCTAATTTGAGAAGCTCATCATCTAGCACCATATCAGACAATGTTCCATTTTCAGCTAGTCTTAAAGTTTTACTGGCCATTATTTTCAGAAATGGTACTTCATATCCTTCTTCTTTGTCTGTCTTAGTCTGGAAATTCCACTGAAACCTATCCACCAAAGGTAACTATGCTGATATTTGAAATATCATTGGCATAGCTTCTAGCATAACACAGAACCCACCAAAGTACAACATAAATAAGTAACAAAAAAAGACAAAAATAAGAAAGCTCTTAAAAAAGAAGTACAATTTTGACAACAACAAAAAAAATCAGGTAATTGGGTAGAATAAATCATATGCAAAAGGACGTAGAAATGATCAGTTGAGGAATGGGTTTGAGTGAGTGTCTGTTGGGAAGGAACAGAAGAGCTGAGGGCTAAGATCTGACACCACAGAACATTGAACTCAAACCACCTTTTCAGACTGTTTCCCTTGTAACAATATCTTCCCCATATATCTCATTCCCCTCTTTACTTTGCTATTCACATTATGATTTCACTATTATTTGTTAGCCAGGTTTGAGATCATAGATAGTTTTTGCTCTTCCCTTTCTTACATGCCCAATCAGAAACTAAGTCTGACTAATCTACTTTTGAAATTCCTTTTCTATCCATTCCACGGTCCGGAAAATCTCCTTCAGATACTACTTGAGGTTCCTAAACCACCATTCTAGGCCAAGAGCCACCCCTTTTCACTTGATCTATGCAAACCTGTGTCTCTACTTGGAAGGTTTCCTCTGGAAGCTGTCCTTCACATGACTATTAGAGAACCACTCTTAATGCTGAGCCCTAACTCAATCATGTTTGTGTTAAAAAAATCATCCATGACATCCAACTACGTTTTATTAAAGTCAAGGTTCTTGAATTCAGCTGAAGCTTATGACCTTTATTAGGGATTTTGAACCATTGCGAAAATTAAAACAAGTTAATTCACATGATCAAAATTGTAATTTGAAATAGTCTCCTAGGTAAAATTGAAAACAGCCTGAATGTAAGGCAAGAGGACAAGTGGGAAAATAAGTGTGGAGGTTTGAGCTAGGCCAGCCTAGATGTATTACTAGTCTAAATTCGTGGAAATGGAGAGAATCAGGGGCGGAGGACCTATTTGAAAGGTAGAACCAACTGGTCTTAATACTGTTGTGTTAAGTGCTGTGGAGTCAGTTTCCACTCAAGGACCCTATATAGCATTTCCAAGGAGCAGCTGGTAAGGTTTGAACCACCAACCTTGTGATTAGCAATCCACTGCATATCCTATGATACAATACTAGGACTCCAGTCTTAATATTACATGGGATAAATAAAGGAAAGAAAATTGTGGAGCCAACGCTGATCTCAGATTTCCTAATACATAGAAGTTCATCAACCAAAATAGGGAAGACAAGAGCAGGAGCAGCTCTGGTTGGGATGAGGATGGGAAGCAGGGAAATGAGAAAGAATATTGAGGTCAGTTTGGAGTATATTGAATTTAGGACTTCCAAGTAGAAGTGTCCAGTAGGCCACTACTCATCGGGTTGTTGTTAAGTGCCATCGAGACAGTTCCAACTCATAGCAACCCTGTATAGGATTTCCGAGGAATTCCTGGTGAGTTTGAACTGCCAACCAGGTGGTTCAAACTGACCTTGTGGTCCAGCGCTTTAACCTGTATTGTCACACCAGAACTCCTTGGGTAGAGAGCTCAAAAGAAATATTTGAGTTTGCTTCAGTTATCATTTGTTGTGTAGTAAACTATTCCAAACCTTAGTGTTTTAACACAAGAGGTATATATTATTGTCCGCAGCTTTAAGTTATTTAGTCTCACAAGGATAGTGGTTCCTAGTCATTCCTATGATTCCATGTCCTAGAATAAGCAAGTAGACTTGAAGAGCCCATTATGGGAGGGCCCACTGGTGCCCCAGAAAGAACTGGGGTGGAGAGATAGTAATGGGCACGGGTACCATCATTGTTCTGACTTCTAGAAACCCAGAACCCTAAAAACACTTTGTGGGAAAGCACATGAGATCAAATTACAAAGTAGCCTGGTGTGAGGAAGCCAATTTATCAGCAAAAATAGAAACAGAAGAATGATATTTTAAAACACCTTTAATCTTAAATGGAGTCCTGGTGTGGCATTGTAAGATAAATGCTGGATGGCTAATCCCAAGGTTGGCTGTTCAAACCAACCAGCTGCTCCTCAGAAACCCAAGCAGGGTCACTATAAGTTGTAAGCAAGGTAACGGCAGTTAACAACAACAACATACCTTAAATATTATGGAGTGAGATTCACCTTGCCATCCCCACTTTGTGCAAAGTAATGTGTTAGGGGTTTTAAATTATTAGATCATCATCTCTCCCATGCCAAAATTTCCAGCAAAGCCATATGTCAAGTTCTGTTTTACCCCCCAACTATTTCATAAATAAGGAAACAAAGGAAAGGAAACGTCAAGTGAAACTTTATGGACTCAGGCTAGTAAATTTGAACCCAATCTAATCTCAGAGACCTCCAGTTGAACTACCAAGTCATACTTCTCTTTATAGTTTAAAGGGCTTGTCTAAGCACTTTAGGCAAAATTAGTGAAAATACCCAAGGCATGAGGAGCATAGTGGTTACGAATCGGGCTGCTAACCTCAAGGTCGGTAGCTCAAAACTACCAGCTGTTCCACGGGAGAAAGATAAGGCTTTCTGCTCCAATAAAGATTTGGAGCCTCAGAAACCCTGTGCAGGGTCACTATGAGTTGGAACCAACGCCACAGTACTTAACAACAATGACAAAAACCCAGAGCACACACAGACAGCTTCAGTAACTAAAGGGATTTTATCAGCACCTCTAAGTGAATGGCCTAGTCTGCCATTCAAATAATAATAATAATAATGCCAGACTTAGCAAAGAAAGTCCAATAAGAAAAAGATGTAAGATGATGATTCGTTTTTCTCTGCTAATACTCAGGAATGGGTTAATGTCAATTGGTTGTAGTCACTTTTAGTGAATCAGAAACTAACAGAAAAGGAATAAACAAAGGGAGTGTGTGATAGGAAGGAATTATGGGAGCAGAAAGGGAGGGAAATGACTGGAGAAAAAAGCATGAAGGGAGGGGGGAAATGGGCAGAAACCAAGGAGAACAGTTGTTTCCCAGCAATCTAGCCCTAGGACATCCTATTAGGCAGCAAAAAATGAGATTATTGTATTTTTACTTTGCCACATATACAAATTACTCCGTTTAGCTGCTAAACATGCTGCTATTAAATCGTGAGAAATTTTCCATCATAAAATGTACTATTTTTGTGACAATATTGTCAGCAATAGGAGGCTGTTTTTCTATTTTGGTTAAACTTCTGAGTGTAGTAGATTTCACTGATAGCCAGATTCCAAATGTTTGCTTTGCTGTAATATTTGTGTACCCCAGAAGTAATAACATGCTTAGAAACATAAGAAATGGCTTAACCTTTCCATTGTTTTTCAAGGCCCTGGAGAATTAGAGGGTGGGTCACATGGGGAATGTAATTATTTCTCATGATGAATTTTTATTTATGCTAATGTCCTTAAGAGCCTTCATATCTGTTATTAGCGACATTCATTTGTTTTGCCCCAAGTCTTTGTAGCCCGAGTCTTTCATTCTTCCCCTTTTAGAAGCACTTTGCATAACTGACAAAGACTTTTAAAGCCTCTGAACAAAGGCTTGTGAAATCACACATTCTATCTCTCACAAATTTGCTTCTTCTTGCTATCATTATGCTGATTTGGACCACATTGAATAAAAGAAACTGGGATATGCATTCCTGAAATTCCTAATACTGTAATATTAAAATAGCATTAACATTTCTTTTGATTTCCCCAAATGTTTAAAATTTATACCCTTCCAAGGAGTCCTGGTGTGGCACTTGGGTTAATGCACCAGACTCTAAAGCCATTTGAACCGCAAGGTCAGTGGTTCAAGCTCACCAGTTGCTCCTCGGAAACCCTATACAGGGTCGCTATAGGTAGGAATCAACTTGAGGGCACTTAACAACAACAACAAGGATTTATCAATGAGAAGTAAATAGGGACACAAACAGCAGGAAATGTTTTGCATTCAACTAGACAATCACCATTTGGTAATGTGCTATGGCCAGTCACTAGGACAATAATTAAGAATAATGACCTTGTCAAAGGATCCCATCAGCACTAAGGGTATTTAGGACCTAATCAAAACTAAGCCCATTGTCATTGAATCTGTTCTAAATCATGGAGTCCTGATATGGCACTGCGGGATAAACCACAGGACCACAAGGTCAGAGGTTCAAACTCATCAGTCGCTCCTTGGAAACCCCATCCAGGGTCTCTATGAGTCCAAACTTGATGATGTTAAGTACTGTGGAGTCAGTTCTGACTCATAGTGACTCTGCACAGGGTTTCCGAGGCTGTAAATCTTTACGGGAGCAGAAAGACTCATCTTTCTCCCGCGGAACCACTGGTAGTTTCGAACTGCTAACCTTGAAGTTGGCAGCCAGACTCATAACCACTATGCTACCAGAGCTTAATGATAGTCACCAAGGATTTCTGAGGCTGTAAATATTTGTGGGAACAAACTGTTTCATCTTTCTCCTAGAGTGACTGGTGGGTTTGAACTGCCGACCTTATATTTAGAAGTCCATTGCTTATCCCACAGCACCAATAGAGCTAACTTTACAATTATTAGGAGCCCTGGTGGTAGAGTGGGTTGAACATTGGACTATTAACGAAAAGGTTGGCAATTCAAACCTACCAGCCACTCTGTGAGCGAAAGATGAGACAGTCAGCTTCGGTAAAGATTTACAGCCTGAGAAACCCTATGGCACAATTATACTCTATCTTATAGGGCCGCGGGAGAAAGATGAGGCTTTCTACTCCCGTAAAGATTTACACCCTCGGAAACCCTGTACTGGGTCGCTATGGGTCGGAACCAACTCGATGGCACTTAACAACAACAATAGGGCCTCTGAACCAGAATCACTCTATGGCAGTGGACTTGGTTTTTTTCCTTTTCATAATTATTGTTGTTGTTGTTGTTGTTGTTGTTGTTATGTGCCGTGGAGTCGGTTCTGACTCATAGCGACCCTGTACAGGGTTTCCGAGGCTGTAAATCTTTATGGGAGCAGAAAGACTCATCTTTCTCCCGCGGAACAGCTGGTAATTTCGAACTGCTGATCTTGCGGCTTGCAGCCCGATTCGTAACCACTACGCTACCAGAGCTCCTTCATAATTATTAGTCAACAATAAACCATCATTGCTGGTAACAGAGTTAACTGAAATGTATATAAGAAACCCAATCTAAGACCCTTTTCCTGAATTACAGAGACTGTTCCTTACTGTCCCCTCACAGAGATGCCTAGGTAAATTAGCATCCCCAAGTAGAGGGGAAGATAATGTTTACACTAAGCAGGATCAAGTCTGAAGATACCACATGCCTAAGTATCTGTTCTATTTCAAAGCCTTTCAGTAAAACAGGTGACCTCAAGTGGAATGGAAGCATTGAGGCAAGTAAGATTGAAAAAATGGTCCCTGGATGGATGGCCTAGTCTGGCGCTGTAGGATAAGCACGGGACCATAAGATCCATTAGAACCACAGGGTCAGTGGTTCAAACTCACCAGATGCTCCTTGGAAACCCTATACAGGGTCGCTATGTGTCAGAACCAACTTGACAGCACTTAACAATAACAGATGACTAAAACCTAGTCATTGAGTGATGTATTAATTCTTTTTGAAGTATAACAAACTATCCCAAAACGTGAGGACTTAGCTTTATTATTATTCTCAAATCTGTGAGTTCTTAGTCAGCTGTTGGATTGGCTGGACACTCTTTGTCTAAAATGGCTTCATTCAAGGGTCTGGC
Organism: Chrysochloris asiatica; assembly: GCF_000296735.1. Classification (NCBI taxonomy): domain Eukaryota; kingdom Metazoa; phylum Chordata; class Mammalia; order Afrosoricida; family Chrysochloridae; genus Chrysochloris; species Chrysochloris asiatica. The sequence continues at coordinate 2,900,519 of NW_006408783.1, forward strand.
AATTGGTGCTTGCTGTTCATTGCCAGTTGACATTTTAGGGGTGCATCTGTCATCAATTTTCAGGCTACCCTGGTCTTCTTTACACTGAGGCAGAGGATTCACCCCAGAATGAAAGAAGAAGCCATAATTTATAAGGACTTTTCAACCCTTGATTTATATCACCTCACATTTGCTTATGTCTGGTTGACCAAAGCAAGTCACATGGTCAAGTCTAGATTTAAAGATAAACAAAATGAACTCATCTCCTGATCTATATACAGGAGCATTTAGACAAGGATGGGAGGAAATTGTGACATAAATCTACAGCACTTTTTAGACTTTCAGACTCAAAGGAAAATGGAAAGAGACAATTACTCAATAATAGACCGAAGTAAGGAGGAAGTAGGGTGAATAACCAGGCGACAATCGTGTCTGGAAATTGAGTAGCAGAAAGTGGTGAGTCTAGGTGGCCAAGGGGAGTGAGTAAGGGTTAGGACAGCTCTTAGGGAATGGCTTTGAGGACTCTGTTATTGATTGAATTATGCCAATCAAACAGGTGCTGTAAATCCTAACCTCCAGGCCTGGGGTTATAACCCCATTTGGGAAATGGCTTATCTTTGTTATGTTAATGCGGAAGGATTAGTGTAGAATGTATTTTGTTTGAGTCAATCTTTTTTGAGAAATGGAAAGAGATTAAATCAGTGAGTCAAGAAAGTGATGGGATAAGATAGCGGGCAAATTACAATGAACGGGAACCAGAAGCTGATGAGACAAGAACCTTACCCAGAACTGACAGAGAAAGCCACCCCTAGAGTTTGTACTTTGTATTCAGACTTCTAGTTTCCTAAACTGTGTGAGAGAGAGAGAGAAATCGGCCTGTTAAAGCCATCCATTTGTGGTATTTCTGTTAGAGCAGTATTACATAACTAAAATAGGTACCAGCAAGAAACAGATCAAAGAATCTATGGAGAGCTGGGAGATTAACAGTCATCTGAAGAGCATTGTTGTTGTTGTTGTTGTAAAGTGCCGTCGAGTGAGTTCCAACCCATCCCAACCCTGTATAGGGTTTCTAAGGAGCAGCTGATGAGCTTGAACTGCCGACCTTGCAGGTCCAATGGCTTTGCAGTCTGGCACATGTAACCCACAGCACCACATAAGATGCCCATTTCAGCCCCAGAACAGGACAGAACAAGACTGACTGGGAGAAGCCCCCTGGATTGAGGATCAATCCAGGGAGGTAGACTAGTGTAAGAGAATCCCAGTGGAGTCATGGTTGAATAGCAAGCCAAGATTGATTCAAGGGCTTCAGCAGCCTGCTTGTGGTATTGTTGTTAAGTGCTGTTGAGTCAGTACCTTGCATAGGGCTTCCCAGGAACAGCTGATGGGTTTGACCCACCATCCTGTGGTTCACTGTCCGGTGCTTATTCTACAGCACTACCCACACCAGAAGTCCAGTAGCCTGGTAAAGAAGGAGAATTTGACTGGCTAGAGAACTTGGTGTTTGTACACTGAAAATTTAATCAGTGTGTTGTTGTGGTTAAGTTCTGTCGAGTCAGTGCCAACTCATAGCAACCCTCTATAGGGTTTCCAAGGTTGGTGAGCTTGAACTGCCAACCTTGCAGTTCAAAGCAGTCTTGTAATCCAATGTATTAGCCCACAGCTTCAGGGAGATTAAGAACTGGTGTTTAGCTGTTTGTGTAATTTAGCATTATAGTTTGATAAAATGCAAAACAAATGTTTATTATTCAAATCTTTTGTGTGGCTTTTGCTCTCACTCAAAGTATTGAATGAATGAAAAGACTGTCATGTAAATCACAGCAGAATGCACTGAGTAAGGAGGAGGAACAGAGATCTCTGTTGGTCCCTTGGTCAATGGATTTTAAATGAATCAGTGACACAGACTTCTCATTTATATGTCATAAATTAGTCATAATTACCATTTCCTAGAAAATAAAAACTAAATTTTTCAGGAAAATGACATGCTAATCTGGGTTCCATCAGCTTTTCGGCCTCACAACAGCTCTTCCGTGGAAGATTTTCTAGATTCATAAAAGGAGAAGGTTGAAGGAATGAATGCAAGACTCTTGTGCTAAGAAAAGACACAAACTTTTCCTCACTCCAAAGCTAGCATTTAACCCCCCACTATCCTTCCTGTTTAATTGTTCATATCCTGTACCCTGAATTATATATCAGCAGAAGGTCATACTTCTGATAAGAGCTCCTAGGGATTGAGAAAACATGCTTGCTTTTGCCCACTGACATCCTCTCTGGGGCACACACATGGCTGAGGAGCAACATCAGGAAGTCTAAATAGCAGTGTACACAAAGCAAATGTTGGCTCCAAGACTTCTGACAGGCTTCAGCATGATAAGCTACAACGTATGTTCCCACAGGAGCCTGTGTGGATTGATTACAACCAGACTTACCCCGTGACAAGTAACAGACAGCAAGTAATGCAAGCATGTTAGGTGACAGTCAGAGGCAAGGCTACTGCTCCCTGGAGCACATCATGTGGACAGGAGTCAGCAGGCCAGATCAGCAGCCACCTGGTCAGTTTCCACTGGTTACAGTAGCGGATGCGAGACCCACTTCCTGTTGTTCTGAAATACCTAGAGTAAAGGAAGGTGCAAATGATAGTTTTCTCTTTTGAAAAAAAAAAAAAAAAAGTGTTGGTTATGCAATAAATACACCTCTTCTTGCTTTTCGTCCCAAAATGAAAAGGATGGAGATTAGTCATCTCCCAGTGTGCCCTAGCAAAATGATGATGTTTACAAACATGAAGCAAAGTCAAAAAATATTGTTACTGGTGGTTATGTGCTGTGGAGTCAGTTCTGACTCATAGTGACCCTGTACAGGGTTTCCGAAGCTGTACATCTTTACGGGAGCAGAAAGGCTCATCTTTCTCCTGCAGAAGAGCTGATAGTTACAAACTGCTGACCTTGCGATTCGTAACCACTACGCTACCAGAGCTCCTTACTAGGGTTGTTACTAGGGTTACAATTAACATAGGATTGTTCCTGTTTTTTCCAAACAAAACATGTTTAAACCTGTCTCTGGGAGACATGGATGTCAGCAGACAAGTTCTCTCAGTAATCGCTTGTCTTAACCTCGGCAAAGCTCTGAAAGCCAGCATTGCTGAGTTGACTATAACTTGTAGCAACCCTATAAGACAGAGGAGAGCTGCTCCTGTGAATTTCTGAGACTAAATCTTTATGGGAGCTGGCTGATCCCACAGAGCAGCTAGTGGGTTTGGATCACCAATCTTGTGCTTGCCTCATTGTACCACTAGGGCTCCTTTAGTCTTGTAGGGTGTCTTCAAAAACAAGCAAATAAAAACAATGACTTCTAAGGGGATCTGCTAGGCCACTTAGATGCAAGGAAGAGAGGCCAGATCAGAAGTTATAGTACCTGTTTTTGGGAATTCCAAAAGGATAGTCCATTAACCAGCAGTGTCACACCAGGACTCCTGACGTGAAATAGAGAGAACTTATAGAAAGCTTATAGAAAGATCCAAACAGGGTGTTTTACTTAGCAGTTCTAGATTTCAGAGCAATTTCTGAACCTTCCCACTTCCTGTCAATGTGCTCACACTGTGTATGAACTCAGATCCAAACAATTCTTCTTAGCAGATTTTGGCCTTAGGGAAATTTTTGTCCTCTCCCAGAACCCTGATAAATTTAATGGGCTGTTAAATTACCTTCATAGGCCTGGAGACATGACAAGAGTTGTCAATAAATTGGGACAGGAGGAAAATGTTGGCTCTTTGGCCTTAGACAAATGTCAGAGTCCATCACGATTGACTGGTGAAATGAATAGGACCCTAGAATATGCAGTTGCTTTGTATTCTCCCCCGGAGAGAGCCATCTGACAGAAATAATCTTTGACCTCAAAAAGCTCAAGTTTCTGTCAGATTCCTAACCTGCTCAGCCCTCAGGGTTGGCAGCGAAACTCGTGGTGGAGCTCTGTGGCTGCTTTTCCCGATTGTCAGTCTACAATGGACTCTTCTGAGCTCCTGGGTGATCTTCATGTGGCTTTACATCTCCCTTCCCTCATCTCTACTTTTCTCTTTTATATCTCAAAATGAAATTGTCTCAAGTTAACATCTTTCACTGACCCTGCCTCATTAATAGAACAAAGACAACCCGTTCCTAATCACACAGACATTGCACTGCTAACATAGTGGTTACGAGTTAGTCTGCTAACCTCAAGGTCAGCAGTTCGAAACTACCAGCCGTTCTGCTGGTGGCTTCTGCTCCCATAAAGATTTACAGCCTCGGAAACCTTGTACAGGGTCGCTATGAGTTGGAATCAACACCATGGCACACAGCCACCACCAATGATTAGGAACTACAACACATTCTTTTAGGAGACATAACTCAAATTCCTAGCACACCCCTCTTTCCTAATTCCAGTCTTCTCCAACCTTCTTGTCTGAATTTCCCCTCCCCACACCTGTGCCCACTTGCCCAGGGCCCTTCACCCCCATACTATAGTTCTTTAGTGCCTCCCCACACTTTACACCAATGCCCCAGCCCCCTCACCACCACATGAACCCATACCCTCAAAGCTGCTGGCGATCTCAACTCTAGGAAGTGAGTGGGAATGACTTAATCAAGCTGCCTGAGGGGCCCAGAAATAAGTCCTTATGATGTCCTTCTCAAGCAATGGCAAGTTTTTGTTTGTTTGTTTATGTTGTATTGTGAATTATATGACAGTTTACATGGGGGAAAACATTAGTTTTACATTCATCCTATCGTATATCGTGTCATTGCCATGGTTACAATCCCCTCCATGCATCATCAACCAACCAAAGAGTATACACTACAAGCCTGCCCCCCCGGTTGTCAGCACACAGCCCCTCTCCCTCTCTGTGTCTAAAGTCCCCAACTGCTCCATCTTTACACACAATGGCAAGTTTTGAAGGAATAGAATAGCAAATGTTTTCATAAGTCCAGTATTTTATTCTCTGCTTGGGAATTCTTCAAAGAACAGTTTTGCTATTCATCTGTTTAAAAAGCTTGCTTTCTGCTTCTTCCTTTTTTTGGTAATTTAATAGCATTGTATGTACACTGTTGAGCCTACATGTCAGCTGGCACAGTCACCAGCCATAGCTGTCCCCAGAGACCTCTCAGACAATCTTTGGTGCCTAAAGAAACTGATGGAGTCATCAGGCAAGTAAATTATGGAATGGTTGTTTGCAGACTCTTTGTGGACTTCAAGCAGTTAGAAGGAGGGAGATATAATGAGCAGAACCAGGCAGGCAGACCACCTAAGTATAGAGAAAGCTTCTGTGTGTTTGGTGATTGTGTTCACTGTTTGTTCTGTATTATGTAAATAAGTAGGAATTTGATTCAATCATCTGGTGGCAGAAACAGGGTTCCTTGTCAGCAAACACTCTGTTGAGGGTTTGTGTTCACTGAGAAGTGATTTGGAGAGGTCTTGGTATAACTTACAGTTACCACTGGTCCCAGCCACTTAAAAATGGAAGCACACACACGCTCTGGATTCTGCGCAGGTGATCCAACATGGTGGACCTGTTTTAGGATCTGTCACCACTGATGACGGAGTCCTGGTGTGGCGCTGCAGGTTAATGCACTGAACTGCAAGGTTGGTTTGAACCTTAAGGTCAACAATTCAAGCTCCCCAGCCACTCCCTGAAAATCCTCGACAGGGCCATTATGAACCAGAACTAACTGGATGGTACTTAACAACAACAACAACAACAAACCACTGATGGAGTAAAGCAATAAATATGAAAGGTAGAGTTTCCTATCATGCCACCACAACCAAATTCCAAGAATAATGTCGTGACCAACAGGAGTTGAAATCAGTGCTGAGGATTTGAAATGTCGAGTTGTGCCATTAACTCCTCCAGCTCAAATCAGTGAGACTGGTGACAGGGACAACAAGGGAGACAGGACGTATTTGTTTACTTTTAAAGCAGGTATCAAAAGAGAGAAATTTACTGAAGTCTTTGTGATTTGGGTCCTCAGAAATTCAAACCATGTGTCTGAATAACTAGTAGAATATGAAAGCTAGAAAGGGATAGAGATATGATTTAGTTCAATAATTTTATTTCAGAAGCAAGTAAGCTGGCCAAAGAAATAAAGTAACTTGTACAAAGCTAATTATGTGCTAGTAACACAGCTGGTTGAGATTAGCTGCTAAACTCTATCTTCACCAATGGAAGGTGGATAAGCAAACTTTTCTTTCCTAAACAATAAAATAATTCTTCAGATCTTTGTTGAATGGAAATAGAGAAAGTGCCAAGAAACAGAAATAAAGATACATCTAGGAAACATAGTAAGTTAATGCAGGCTTAAAGATGCATTTGATAAAGTGACATTTAAATGGGAATATATTCCAGACACTGAAACTTCATAGCTTCAATTTCCCTTGGGAACTTGACATCTCTCTTCTTCCATTGCTGTCTCTGGGTGGCCATTTGGAACTGTCTTCCTTAAGACTGATGACTGGCTAAACCAGAGTCTCTTTTTAATTACTCTGTATAGCTTTTGACTGTGCAGGACAAATCCTGTAATCATGAGCTTTAAAGGAAAGATATGGTGATAAATTCTCTTTCAAATCTTTACTTGCATTCCGAGGCTTAGAAGAACAGTCAGGTCCAGATCATCTTAAAGTCCGTGGGCAGCAGGACCAAGTAGACTGGATTTCTATACTTCCCACCCAGTCCTAAAATTTCAATGTCATCTAGAAAACCATTTCTGCCATCTCTTTCACCAGGTCAACACCAACAGAATGCACGTAGAAGATTCCCCAGTGTGTGCATGGAATAACCATGGAAACTCAACACACTGGCTCAGAAAGGTGATAGTCCCCACTAGGAAACACCTGATGATGTTTTAGCTCACATTAAGGCAAGCACAGGACCCATTCAGGGCTGGTTAATCCATATCAGGAGAATGATGTTCAACCTCAGGTACCATTCAACAAGAACACTAAGAAATGTCCCTCTGAAATGTCCCATTTAGGCAATACTGATCAGGAGGATGAAAAATATGTTGTTGTTATTGCTAGATGCCATCGAGTCGGTTCCGACTCATAGCCACCCTATGCACAACAATTGTTCTACATTTGAGCCCACTGATGATGCCACTGTGCCAATCCATCTCGCTGGGGGTCTTCCTCTTTTTCTCTGACCCTCCACTTTACCAAACATGGTATCCTTCTCCAGGGACTGGTCACTCCTGACAATATGTCTTAAGTATGAGAGAAAAATATGAGGGGCTTCAAAAGTTTGTGAAACTGCTGGGACTATAAAATGGTGCAACCGCTGTGGAAAAGAGTGTGGCACTTCTGCAAAAAGTTGGAAATAGAAACATCATATGATCCAGTAATCCCTCTACTTGGCATATGTCCTAGAGAAATAAGAGTCACAACATGAATAGATAGAGGCACACCATGTTCCTTAGAATATTATTCATCATAGCAAAAAGATGGAAACCACCTAAATGCCCATTCACGAAGAAATGGATAAACAAACTATGGTTACGTACACACAATGGAATACCAGGTTAAAGACAAATGCTATATCCAGGAAGCACCTCATAACATGGATGAACCTGGAGGACATTACACTACTGAAATTAGTTAACTGCAAAATGAGACAATTATATGAAACCTCTATTATAAAAAGACAAGAAAAGATTTTCACACTAAAAGAAACCTTATTTTATGGTTACCAAGAATGGAATGGGAATGGAGGGCAAATAACTGACTAGAAGGTTTTTGTTGTCATTAAGTGCCGATATAGAGTTTCTGAGGAGTACCTGGTGGGTTTGAACTGCCGACCTTACAGCTAGTAGTGAAGTGCTTATCCTATAGCGCCACAGCTAAAAGGTAGACATGTGTTAACCCGGGTGAAGGGGAAGGCAATATACAGTAAAAGGGAGACTGGCAAAAAATGGTGGAGGCAAGGCAAGATAATGGGAGGACTGCAAGAATTAATGTCACCAAATAATGGTGATTTATCACTAGATACATGGAGCTGTGGTAGCAAGCATAGTGATCATGAATCGGGCTGCTAACCTTAAGATCAGCAATCCGAAACTACCAGCCATTGTGTGGGAGAAAGATAAAGCTTTCTGTTCCTGTAACGATTTATATACAGCCTCGGAAACCATATGCAGGGTCACTATGAGCCAGAACGGATTCCACGGCACACAACCACCACCATCAGTAGATGCATGGATAGACACACTGGCTGAATGCGTATGAGAGTTTACCCACAAATATATAATAAAGGTTTGACAGAGGATATTTGTCCATGGATATTTACCTTTGCTGCAAATATATCCATGAGTGTAGTAGAGAATACAGTTCTCAAAATGTGGGGGAAAACATTATGAAAACTTCTTAAATATAATCAAACACTTTAAGCAAATGAGTCACTGTGCCTGGGGGGCTCAGGACCATAGTCTTGGGGGACACTGAGCTCAACACACATCCTACTTTGGTGAGTAGGTACTGAGGTCTTAAAAACTCATGAATGTCCATTTAAGGTAATTGTTTTCTCCATCCAGAGGAAAGAAAAGCCATACAAATCGAAGGCACATGAAAACAATTAGTCCAATGGGATAACATAGTCCACAAAGACAATGCTCTACATCCTACTTTGGTGAATAGGTGTTGGGTCTTAGAAGCTCAGGATGTCAATCGAAGTTGCAACTATTGGTTTCTCTGTCCAGAGGAAAGATCAATGAAAATAAAATACACATGAAAACAGTGCCATGGACTAACAGGTCACTGGGACGTCAGTCTCCAGGTGAGCCTGAGAACAGAAACACTAGAAGGTACCCTGCTACCATTAGAGCTCATTAGGAGCTCATTAGAACAGGGGTGGGGAAGCTTTTTTTTCTGCCAAAATTTATAATGTCATTCACGAGCCATGCAAAATGATCAAATTAAAAAGTAGCTTGCTATATTTGGTCAAACATTTAATTAACTCATCCCCAATGTGATAGTTGAAGTCCTGGTATGGTTCTGCAAGATAAGCACTCGACCACAAGGTCAGTTTGAACCTCAAAGTTGTTGTTGTTAAGTGCCTTCGAATTGGTTTCCACTCATAAAGGGTTTCTGAGGAGCAACCAGTGGTTTTGAACCACTGACCTTTAAGTTCGAACTGACTTTGTACTCCTCGGAAACACCGTACAGGGTCGCTATGGGTCAAAACCAATGCAAAGGCACTTAGCAACAACAACAATGTGATGGCTGGAACTGCGGTTGCCTTGGCAGGGCCAGACCAAATAATTTCGTGGGCCTTATATGACCTGCAGGAGTCCTGGTGTGGTGCTGCGGGTTAATGCGCCAGACTGCAAAGCTGATTGAACTGCAAGTTTGGTGGTTCAAGTTCACCAGCTGCTCCTAGGAAACCCTATACAGGGTCTCTATGGGTCGGAATCGACTCAACGGCAATTCACAACAACATATGACCTGCAAGGAGCTCTGGTTGCATATTGGTTACGAATCAGGCTGCTAATCGTAAGGTCGGCAGTTTGAAACTACCAGCTGTTCCGCAGGAGAATGATGAGGCTTTCTGCTCCCATAAAGATTTGCAGCCTTGGAAACCAACTCCATGGTACTTAACAACAACAACAATATGGACCTATGAGCCAGACGTTCCCCACCCCTGCATTAGAAAGTTCTGGAAAGAATGGGAGAAAAATATGGAACAATTGCTTGGCTTCTCTCTAGTCCATCTACTGGGTGATTATTAAAGTCTGAGGTTTTTCTTATTCTCATCATTGTAAAGAGCAAACTCAGGTGCAGATTTATCATTCATATTAGATTTCCAACCAGAAGAGCACCCTAACTATGGAATACAGTTTATAAATCAGTAGGTGTCCTATACCCAAAAGTTTTCAATGGGAAACTACGAAACGAAATTCAAAGCAAGGTATGGAGTATACTCATTCACCAAATCAGAGTGCAGGGGATAATCTTTAAGGCTCCATCTCCCTAAGGTTCATTGATCCTCTTTCTGAAAAAAAACAAAAAGACCATTTCTGGGCCTTCACATGCCATATTCCCTCTCCCTTTACTGGACATTTTGTAGTTTTGTAAAATATATTCCTTCCACTGGAAAAGATAAGTAGAGAGCTAGCCAGATTTTGGAGGACACATATAACTTGGTTTTTTTTCCAAGACAGAACAAATTCTCACACAGAGAGTGTCTTTTCTTCATCCTCAGTGGGAACATCTCTGCTTATATGTGACTGGCTAATTGGGGTGAGTCTTCTGTTACAACTTCTATCCATCTCTTCCTCACAGTAATTTGTGACAGGCTGCTTCTCAGAACATGAGGACCCTCAGGGTCAGAGACAGGACAAAGAGCTGCTAGCATCTCCCTCAGTTCAGACCCTTCATCACAACATAACTCAAGAGAAAACAGTCCTCTTAGCATCTTGTTTTTCCTGTTATAAGATTTTGAAATGTAACCTTGAAATAGCCATACTCTTACAAATTGCTGCCTTTGGAACAAGTTTAGCAGATAGCATTTAAAGAATGAAGAGTCTCTTAAAAGCTAAACACAAGCAAGCCGGAGGTTAAATTAATTCCCCCTGGCTTGAAAATAACTTGAGCCATCCCTGCAAGAATTTGAGATCATTTCCACTCAGAAGAAAGATACTTGAAATGGGAAAAAGTAGGTTTGTGCAGTCCTGCCAGAGATAACAGTGCCCACATCCATGCCTAGAAGTTACTAAGGACTATAGATCAAGCAGTTACTTCCTTCCAGAGTTTAATAGCTACCCAGGAATTAGAATACAAAGAAGCTAAACAGAATTTCCAGAGACCCAATCACTAATGAGTTGCAAAAGAAATATCTGTAAAGGTCACCAGAAACAGTGGTTCTCAGACTGTGGTCCCCAGACCAGCAGCGTCAGCATCTATTGGGCACCTGTTAGAAATGTACACTCTTGGGCCCCACCCAACACCTCTTGGATCAGAAACTCTGAGGATGTCCATCTGTGGTTTAAGAATCTCTCCAGGTGATTCTGATGCTTGCTCAAGTTGGAGATCTGGTGATGACAGATGACTTTAAAGTCAAGTGACTATCGGGGGAAATCTAGTAATGACCTATCTCATCCAGGGATATTGTGTATGGGACCACCGTGACTCCAGTTGTCGTCAATTGAACTGTGTCCCCATAAAATATGTGTTGGCGGCCTACCCATTATACCTGTGGATGTGATCTTTTGGAGGATAAAGTTTTCCCTGTTCCACTAAGAGATTATATCAAGGTAAAGTGCATCCTGAACATAATCACTTGTTAGTTATAAAAAGAACAAATTACCAAGAATGGAATGGGAATGGAGGGCAAATAA
>NW_006408783.1:2913047-2916041 GCF_000296735.1 Chrysochloris asiatica
CCATGCTTATATGAAGCTACCTGAAGCTTTGTTGTTGTTGTTAAGTACCATGGAGTTGGTTCCAACTCATAGTTACCGTGCACAGGGTTTACAAGGCTGTAAATCTTTACGGGAGCAGAACATCTCATCTTTCTCCTGTGGAACAGCTGGTAGTTTCAAACTGCTGACCTTGAGGTTGGCAACCCGACTTGTAATCACTACACTACCAGAGCTCCTTTACCTGAAGCTAGGGGTCTGTAAAGTTGTCAGACACCCTCTCCACCAATTCACCCAGGGGGTGGGGCAATGACGTAAATGCCTGTCATGAGCAGTCAGGCCACATTCTGACTGACCTTCATGGATGGGATGGAGGCAGTAACACTTTATATTACTTTATTATTTATTTTACTTTATTTATACTACTTTTTAACATTTATATTTATTTATATTAGTTCACAATCTATAAAACATTTCAGTTTTACAATTCTGCATGTATTGTGGTTGTTAAATGCCATTGAGTCCATTTCAACCCATAGCAACCCTGTATAGGACTTCCAAGGAGAAGCTGGTGAGTTTGAACCACTGATGTTGCGGTTCACAACTCATCTCAACCCTGTATAGGTTTCTGAGGAGCAGCTTTCGGTTCAAACCGACCTTGCAGTCCAGTGCTTATCGTACAGTATCGCACCAGGACTCAGGCATTGATAAAGTCTAAGTCGGTGCTGCTAATTTTTTTTTGTTTTAATCTATTTTCTCATTAAACCAGAAGGCACTTTTTAAACATGTTTTCTTGTGAATGGAGTGATGGTTTCCAGAGCAGATGGTCAGTTTTACCTTCAACAAATCATACACTTCGTTTCAATGATTGCAGTCCTCACGATGTAATATCACTTATTCCACTTCCTCCATGTTTCCATTCTTCCTTCTTTCCCAATGCTTCTGAATTTTGTCCTTAGGTAAATGCTGCCCTTTTGATCTTGAATGGTTGACCATTCCATGCGGTACATACCTCATTAATGTTGTTGTACCCCCCTTGCCCCCTGTCCCATATTAACTATCTTTTGGTTGGTTGAAAGTTGAGCCACAGGAGTATTGTTGTTATTAAGTGCCATTGAGCCGGATCTGACTCATAGGGTTTCTGAGAAGTGGCTGGTGAGATAGAACTGTTAACCTTGAGGTTCAAACTGAAATTGGAGTTCAGCACATTATCCCGCATACATGTGTCTGTGAGTGTGTGGGAGTGTGCTTGTAGTGCTGATAAAGAAGGTCTACCATCATTACTGGACTCCTGGTGTGGCGCTGTAGGATCAGCACTGGACTGTAAATCGCAAAGTTGGCAGTGCAAACCCACCAGTTGCTCCTCAAAAACCCTATATAGTGTCGCTATGAGTCGGAATCGACTCAACAGCATTTAACAACAACAACAGCATCACCATCATTAATTGCCAATTGCCGGTGACTCTATTTTCAGTCTATAGAATTGTGCCCCATAGAGTTTTCAAGGCTGTGATCTTTCAGAAGTTGATTGGCAAGCCTTTCTTCCAAGGTACCTGAAGACAGACTCGAATCAGCACATGGATGTGCATACTAGCCAGGGACTCTAAGCTACCAAACTCACAGGTTTGATGGTGAGGCTAAAGCCAGCATCAGCAATTCTCACTTTTTTCTATTTTTAGCCCCAAGATGCCCTCTACAAAAGAAGACTCTAAAAATGGTAATTGCCACTTCATTCTCAATGCATAAATATTTTATGCTTTCCAGAGTATTTGCATGTTAGGAAGGATCCCCTCATACAGAGGATAATGGCTTGCACATAGGAATGCATTATTAATGATAGAATTGTAGACTCTATTAATAAATCTATAAGAAATAGTTTGGTACCGATTTTCCCAGGTCTCTGGAATAATGTAGCTGGCCTATCCACAAAAGGCCTCTCCCATCCATCAATCAAAATCAAGTTCTTTCTTGTGGAGAGAGAAGCTTCCCCCATCCAATCATACCCTCCCCTTTCACTTGGGCCTTTAGGCAGGCATAGCCCAGGGAGAGGGACAACCACCTTCTTCCTGAATTTCCAAGGTGAAAATGCATTTCACTATCAGAAACATCACAGTTTAAAGTACATGGACTTAATTCTGTAAGTTATGAAAAATAAATCACAGTACTGTGTGTTTTGACAATATAAAAAGAACAAATCTATCATCAAGAAAGAAAATAAAACACATAAATCATCTGTGCTTACCTCACCCTCCCTACCACATCCCCTGCATTGTTCCCCAACACTCAGTATGCACCACCTAGAATGCTGAGCATGACCATCACTCCCAGCAGGAATCCCAAACCCAGACATTCTGGGTGGAAGTTTCCAGTAATCTCAGTAAAATGTATTCCTGAAACTACCTGTGATTGGCTGTTACAATCATCCCTGCTTTGTAGATTTGCATGGATTGTTAACAAGCAATTTTAGAAACAATATAGCTCAAGTCCTAACATGGAGTTCTATCTCTAGGGATCATGGCTTCTAAAACAGGATCTCTTTTCCACTTTCTCACTAACTGTCCCTCAGTCTTGACACATTGTAAATGCAAGTCACAGGAGGGACCCGAGAGATCTCCCAACCACCACCCATCAAGCAGGAAAGAAAGGAAACTGCCATCTTTGTCCACAGCTCCACCAAGCAAAGCCAGGGGGTGAAAGGTTCACTGAGCAAATCCTACACCTCCACAAGGCAGGTGGGTCAAATTGGAACCATCTTTCAGATGGTAATTCATGCCTTTCACACCTATCCTGCCTAAAGGTCACCTGTGAAGAGGTCACTATGGTGGTGGTGGTGGTGGTGGTGTGCCGTGGAGTCGATTCCAATTCATAGCAACCCTGAACAGCTTTTCCGAGGCTGTAAATCTTTACGGGAGCAGAAAGTATCATTTTTCTCCCATGGAACAGCTGGTAGTTTCGAACTGCTGACCTTAAGGTTCGCAGCCTGATTCGTAACCACTATGCTACCAGAGCTCCTTGAAG
>NW_006408783.1:2919796-2946867 GCF_000296735.1 Chrysochloris asiatica
GTCTGGAAGCTCATCTGAAACCTGTCCACCATGGGTAACCCTGCTGGAAATAACCATTGTTATATTAAATAAAAAATACCAGTGGCATAGCTTTCAGAATCATAGCAACTCACAAGCCACCACAGTACAACAAACTGACAGACAAGTGGTGGCTGTTTGGTTTTAAGTGGAAACTGCCACTTTAAATTTCGAGGAGATCTGTGCGCATGCATAGTAGATCCCTCCAGGGGTGGGGTATCCATTCACTCTGGCATCCCTTCTAGTCACCAGAATGGAGGTGCACAGACAGCGAGAGACCAATGAACAGATACCAAAAAATGTATGTCCACACCTGTATCTCTGCGGTTCTGTCAGGCGTTCCTGGCTGTTCTGATCCTTCCCCAATTTGATATTTCCCAAGATGGCGGCTGCGGGAATAGCTGAGCATCTTGAATTAGAATGCAATGGATTTCTTGATTCTGCTACAAATTCCCCTAGCTGTAAGCCTTCCAATCTTTTAAATATTCCTTTATATGTGTTTCAAAGTTCTAGCACCATCCCCTGAGCCTGCTTGGCCCGGTATTCTGTGTTGTTTTTGTGTTGATGGCATGCTAAACCTGGTTAAAGTCTCTCTCCTTCCTGGTCCTGGGGCAACTGACTTTCTTTTCCTCTCTGTGGTGACAATGTGAGGTGATTCACCTTGATAAGTCTCAGACTGTGTCACTTCCTGACGTCACTCAGAAACACCGCAACACTAGCTTTTGTTGTAGCAGCATCTGGCCTGAAAATCACAGGATGCCATTGTTAAAGCAGTCTGTGGCCAAAGTCCAAGGTCTAAGCCATCCCAAATAATACTGGGTAATAGGAGAGAGGCAGACCCTGAGTTAAAGCCTGGGCACAGCTTGAAATGTAGCCCAAGTGAGCTTCTTGATGTTCTATTAACTGTGCTTGAAGTTATAGACGTTGTCAGATACCATCAGCTTGCAATTTTCCTGGGTATTTCGGTTCCCCGTGGGTGCACAGGACTGGACAAAATGCATGGATTAGGGAGAGGACCGAAAAACTTTTCTCAGCCTTTCTTCACCTAGCAAAGGCTTTGGCAGATAATTAAACTTCTAATGAAAATGATTTTAGCGACAATTTTCTCAGTTCTCCCAGGGGTCTTACATAGCCTGAACTAGTCTAGACACTTTGGAGAGGACTTAGCATTAGGGCTGAATTCTCTCTAGGAACTGTAGTTGAGAAGGCAGTAACTGTGGTTGCCATGTTGTCTGGTGACAGGAAACTGCAATCACACCCATTGGCTCCCAAGTCTTATCTCTAAGACAAGTGGCCCAGTTCAGAAGTTGAAGTGTGTGCATGTTAAAAGATACTTGCCCACGATCATCTCAATTGACACAGAAAATGCATTAGACAGAATCAACACTTTTTCATGATAAAAACACTCAACACCATCATAAAGTGTTTCTTTTATTAAGAAAACCTTTTTTTTTTTTTCTTTTCTAACTTTTTAAAACATTGGTGGTGGTGGTTATGTGCTGTGGAGTTGTTTCTGACTCATAGCGACCTTGTACAGGGTTTCCGAGGCAGTAAATCTTTATGGGATCAGAAAGCCTCATGTTTCTCCCATGGAACCACTGACAGTTTCGAACTGCTGACCTTGAGGGTAGCAACCCAACTCATAACCTCTATGCTACCCGAGTTCCTCATACAATGTTTGTCTTTTTGTGATTGACTAATTTCATTCAGCATAATATCCTCCAGGTTCAACCATTCTGTGAGATGTTTCACAGATTCAGCATTATTCCTCAATGTTTTATCGTATTGCATGTGTGAATGTATCAGTTGGTTTAGCCGTTCTTATGCTGATGGGCATTTAGGCTGTCTCCATCTTGTTCCTGTCTCTTGTAGACAGCATATTAAAGGATCCTGTTTTTTTTTTATTCACTCTGCTCTTTATGTCTCCTGACTTGTACAGTTAATCTGTTTACATTCAGTATAATTATCAATAGGTATGAATTGATTGTTGTCCTTTTACTCTCTCTCTGTGTGTGTGTGTGTGTGTGTGTTGTGCTGCTTCAGGATTCTTTGTTGCACATAAGTTTCTATTCATTTTGCTGAGTTCATTTTGTTTGTGGGTTTACTTTTCATTTCTGTTGTGTTAATGTTTACTAAACCTTTATGATTTTCCCTTTTTCTTTTGATGTGCAGGTGCCCTATAATTGATTTTACTTTTCTTTGAGGTTGTGCTGTAATTTATTAATTTTTTCTGTACTTAAAGCACATCTGTTTTATCTTGAATTCTCCTTAACCTCCTTGTCATTTGCAAGTTCTGTATCTACATTGTTTCTTCTTTTTATTTTGTGGTTGACTTCATTATACATTGGTATTTCTGGTTCCCTATTTTCAGTCTTGTAGAATCTTTTACTTTAAATACATCTATGTCTGGATTGATTTCTGTGTGCTGTTGTCTGGATGGAAATCTCACATTGTTGTTGCTGGGTTTGGTTCTCACTTCTAAGAATACCCTTTAGCATTTTTTGTAAAGTTAGTCTGGTCTTTACAAATTGTTTTCATTTCTGTTTATCAGGAAATGTCCTAGTTTTGCCATTATATTTAAAGGACAGCTTTCCTGGGTATATGAATCTTGGTTGGCAATTCTTTACTTTCAGGGTTTTAGATATGTCATCCTATTGCCTTCTTGCCTGCATGGTTTCTGCTGAGAGGTCAGGGCTGAGTTTTACTGGTTTCCCTTTGTGGGTAACTTACTGTTTTTCCTGAGCTGCTCTCAGGATTCTTTCCTTGTCTTTGATTTAGAAAATTTGATTATGATATGTCTTGGGGGTTTTCTTTTGGGATCTGTTTTGTTTGGGGTTTTGTTCGGCTTATTGTATTGTTACCTTGTCATCTCTCATGATGTTTGGTTAGTTGTTGGTTTTTTTCAACAAATCTTAGAAAATTTTCTCTGTGATTGTCTATTCCTGTTCTGGAATTCCAATCACTCATAAATTGTTCTTCTTCATGATATCCTACATAACTCTTAGACTGCCTTTGGATATTGTCATTCTTATTTTCTGGTTGTTCTTACAGCATACTAGTATTGAGAGATTTCTCTTCAAGGTCACTAATTTGGGCTACCATTGATTCAAATCTACTTTTTTGCAGTTTCAATGTAATTGTCAATTAATTTGTGAAATCTTATTATTCTTCTTCTGTATTTCTATTTGGAAGTTTTATGTTGTTTCAAAATTTGTATTTCTTTTGTCTGTTGTTCTTGTAGTGTTTTCCTGAAGTCTCCTAAAGTTTTTACTGTGCGCTCCTTGTTTTCTTTGCTCTATCTGTTGATCCTTTTAAGGTACCTAATTATCATTCTTCTGAATTCTTTTCTCAGTTAGCTCCATTACCTTTTCTTCCTTAGAAATTGTTCTCTGGCTCTGAATCTTGGTCATTTGTTTGAGCCATTCTATCTTGTTCATAGTGTGGGTAGAAATTGTCTGTTGTCTTTGGGGCATTGTGGGGTTGTTGTATTTGTAAAACAAACAGTGCAGTTGTTAGACCCAGAGAGGAGAAACCTCTGGGGGTGGGGAGTGGGGGGGAGGGGCTCCTACAATTCAAGGAACTCATGAAGTAGTTGCGGAAGGAAGTGACAGCAGAGCTCTTGGCCCTAGATAGAGTTCCCATTGACCTCAGTGTTATCTATGTTCAGGACACTCAGTCTAGAAGTAGTTCATGGGGGCCCTTGATGGAGCTGGATTCAAGGTCTGTTAGGATCACAGGGAAGCTGGGGGTGGGGTGACTGATTAATTGCTGATTTGGTAGATCTGCAGGTATTTTAGGTCGGAAGATGAGCCCACCTGACTCCAGGCACCAAAGCAACACACCAAAGAGGTACACCTGGCCCCAAACTCCTCCTGGCATGACTCCTAACTACGTGGGTCCAAACTCCAGGACAGTAGGGTCTGCTTTGGGGTGAGTAAGGGTGGAAGCTGACTACACTCTGGTTGCCAGGGGAATGTGGGGCAAAAGAAGACATCATGCACCATTTCTATCAGCTGTGTGACTCTGCTCTGTCAGCCCTCCCTCCACAAGCTGGTCAGCCCTGCATCTGTTTCCCTCTCTCGCTGTCCCTGTTTGCCCTCTCTTCCCAGCAAGCACTCCATCCACCTCTCTAACCTTTCTTCTGAAGTTCAGGTTTCCAGAATTTTCATCAGTGTGTATTTTATGTTGTGTCTCGTATCTTTGTTGTAGAGGATCCTTGTAGTATATCTGCCTAATCCTCCATCTTGTCTGAAGTCCTCTGACCTGTCTTGTTATCTGACATTTCACATTGACCACAATAGCATAAAATCTACTATGTGATTATTTTCATATTAACAATGCCCATCTGGCAGTAATGAATGCAGTAGGACAAGATGAAAGTCACATGGGCTGTGATGGGTAAGGTGGTGTGTTATGCTAGGCTAGGATTCTCAGTGGTGTGGCTTATGTAATAATGTAATTTGGCAGCTTTGTAATGATGTCATCCAGCAGTTATGTAGAGATATAACTTGGCAGTTATGTGATGATATAATTTGGCAGTTGTATGATAATGTAGTCATCATTTATCTTGTGATCTGATAAAGCCATCCTCCATTTTCACCTCATGCTGATTTTCATATAACGACCTGGTCTTTGTAACCCATGTCAGTGTACTAGCACAAAGAACGTGGAAGGAAAGGGAACTATATAGAAGCAAATGGTTTGTGTTTTATTGAAACTTAGTTAGTACTACTCTGCATATTTATTGTAAGTAAATGTACCAATTATAATCCGTTATACAGTTACTAAGAAAATAACACAAATAAAATATATAGTTAAAGAAAATGCAACAAGCTAAGAACACAGGGGAGATTCCTCAATCTGATAAAGGGCCTTTATGGAAAATCCACATCTAATATCAGACTCAATGGAGAAAGACCAGGAACAAGACAAGGAAGCTCACTTTTGCAGCCACTATTCAGCATTTTACTGGAAATCCTAGCCAGAGCAATCAGACAAGAAAAAGGAAGAAAAAAGTATCCAAATCATGAAGGAAGACATAAACCTATACCTTTTCAAAGATGACATGATCCTCTATATAGGAAAAACAAAGAATACTATTTAAAAGAAAAACTATTAAAACTAATAAATGAATTCAACAAAGTAACACGATACAAGGTCAACCAACAAAATCATTTGGATATCTACACACCATTAATAAGCATTTTGAAAGGGAAATTAGTAAAAACCTTTTCAATAATGGTAACATCTAAAAGAATAAAATATGCAGGAATAAATTTAATGAAAGAGATTGGAAGACTTGTACATAGCAAACTATGAAACATTATTAAAAGTGCAGCGCACTGTCAAATTCAGCACCTGCCCCACCCATGGCAGGCACTGGTCCAAAGGCTGCCATAAAGACACTGTAACAGATGGACCCTGCTCTTCAATCCTGGGCTTCAGGATTACAAAAAGAAATTCCCAGCAACATTCCAGAAGCCTTATTTGCAGAAATGGAAAAGTCAGTCCTCAAATTTATATGGAACATTAAGGTGTCCTGAAAAGCCACAGTCATCTTTAAATATTGAAGCAGCAGTCAAGAAATCAAAGAACATATTGCATTAGGCAAATCTGCTTCACAAGATCTCTTTAAAGTGTTCAAGAGCAAAGATGTCAGTTCGAGGACTAAGATGTGCTTGGCCCAATGGTATTTGTAATTATCTCATACACATGTGGAAGTTGGACAATGAATAAAGAAGACTCTAGAAGAATTGATGCATTTGAGTTATGGTATTGGAGAAGAAAATTAGAAGCACCATGGACTGCCAAAAGAACAAACAAATCTGTGTTGGAAGAAGCACAGCCAGAGTGCTCCTTAGAAGCTGGGATGGCCAGACTTTGTCTCTCATACTTCAGACAAATCAATAGGAAGGACCAGTCCCTGGAGAAGGATATCATGCTTAGTAAAGTGGAAGGTCAGGGAATAAAAAAACAGAAGCAATGGGCTCAAGAATAGCAATGATTGTGAGGTTGGCACAGGACTGGGCAGTGTTTTGTTCTGTCATGTATAAGGTCACTATGCATTGGTACCCTTTGTGCCTCCGGAAGCAAGAATGGCCAGGCCATGCTCTGGGACCTCAATGAAGGCAAGCACCTCTATACCCTAGATGGTGGGGACATCATCAGTGCTCTATGCTTCAGCCCCAACCGCTTAACAGTGCCTAACAACAATAACAAAATCTTTAAAAAGAAGACTAAAGTAGGAGGATTCACACTTCAAAACATATTGTAATTAAACATACAATAATCAAAACAGTGTTGCATTGCTACAAAAATAAACACAAACCAATGAAATAAAAGTGAGAGTCCAGAAATATACTTAGGCATCTATGTTGCTGTTGTTGTTAGGTGTTCCAACTCACAGCAATCCTATGCACAACAGAACAAAACCCTTCCAGGTCCTGCACCAGGATCACAATTGTTATGTTTGAGACCATTATTTCTGCCACTGTGCCAGTTCATCTTCCTTTTTTGGGCCAATGGTCCACTTTTCCAAATATGATGCTCTTCTCCAGGAACAAATCCCTCCTGATAATATTTCCAAAGTACAAGAGGCAAAGTCTAGCTATCCTTACTTCAAGTAACATTATGGTTGTACTTCTTCTAAGACAGATTTCTTTGTTCTTCTGACAGTCCATGGTACTTTCGATAATCTTTGTCAACACCATAATTCAAATGCATTTATGGTCTTCCATATATGTTGTCCCAGCTTTCACTTGCACATAAGGTGATTGTAAAAAACCACAACTTAGGTCAGGCACGTCTTTGTTCTCAAAGTTATGTCTTTGCTCTTGAATACTTTCTAGAGGTCTTGCACACACGTTTGCCTCAAGCAATAGTCATTTGACTTTTTCACCGCTGAGCGACAGCAGGAACCGCTGTGCTGCTGGTATCTCTGAGCTATCAGTTGCCATCCTCTTTGCTGTGACCCCCGCACTCACCCCCTCCATGACTGAACAAATGACCCTTCGTGGCACCCTCAAGGGTCACAATGGCTGGGTGACACAAATTGCTTCCATTCCGCAGGTCTCAGACATGGTATTGCCCACCTCTCGAGATAAGACCATCATCGTGTGGAAGCTGACCAGGGATGAGACCAACTATGGCATACCCCAATGTGCTCTGTGTAGTCACTCTGTTTTGTTAGTAATGTGGTCATCTCTTCTGATGGCCAGTTTGCCCTCTCTGTCTCCTGGGATGGAACGCTGCTATGCCTCTGAGATCTCACCACAGGCACCACCACATGCCGAGGATGTGCTCAGTGTGGCATTCCCTTCTGACAACAAGCAGATTGTGTCTGGCTTGCGAGATAAACCCATCAAGCTATGGCATACTCTGGATGCCTGCAAGTACACTGTCCAGGATGAGAGCCACTCAGAGTGGGTGTCTTGCGTTCATTTTTCACCCGACAGCAGCAACCCCATCGTTGTCTCCTGTGGCTGGGGTAAGTTGGTCAAGGTACGGAACCTGTCTAACTGCAAGCTGAAAACCAACCACATTGGCCACACAGGGTACGTGAACACTGTGACAGTCTCTCCAGATGGTTCCCTCTGTGCTTCTGGAGACCATGCTCTGGAACTCAACGAAGGTAAGCACCTCTATACCCTAGATGGTGGGGACATCATCAATGCTCTATGCTTCAGCCCCAACCGCTACTGGCTCTGTGCTACCACAGGCCCTAGCATCAAGATCTGGGGCTTGGAGGGCGAGATCATAGTTGATGAACTGCAGCAGGAAGTTATCAGGACAAGTAGCAGGCAGAGCTGCCCCCGTGCACCTCTCTGGCTTGGTCTGCTGATAGACCCTGTTTGCTGGCTACACAGGTTGGAGCATGTGTGGCTGGTGACTATTCACACCTGATAGAAATGTATGGCAAAGTTTCAGAAATTAATAAACTGGCTCTTCTTTTAAAAAAAAAAAAAAAAAAAGCCGTTTGATTTCTAGACTGCTGCTTTCATGAGCATTGATTGTGGATCCATGCAAACTGAAGGCTTTGAAATTTCAGTCTTTTCTCCATCGTGCACTGTTTTTCAACAAGGTATGAGGTCCATTCAATGGGGAAACAAATGGTCTCTTTATATAGCATATCATATATAAAAACCTCAAAACTGATCAAGGACCTACCTAACTGTAAGAAACTAAGCCATGACTCTTAGAAACATATGTAAAGTTAATGCTTTGAGATCTACTTTTTGATGGTGAATTCATAAATATGACATCAAAACATGAGCAACAAAAGATGAAACAAACAAATGGACTTCATTAAAATGTACAGCTTTTATGCATCAAAGGACTTTATGAAGAAAGTGAAGAAACAGCCTACAGCTAGGGAGAAATTTGGAGGGAATTATACATGAGACTGGGCTTAATTTCCAGAATATATAAAGAACCCCTACAACTTAGCAACAAAAAGACTAACAGTCCAATGAATAAATGGGCAAGGAACTTGAGTGGACAGTTCACTAAAGAAGATATACAAATAACCACCTGGTACATGAAAAGATACTCAGTGTCTTTGAACCCAACAAACCCGCCACTGCCAACAAGCTGATATGGACCAGCTCAAGTAGCACTGCCCCATAGGGTTTCCAAGACTAAAGTTTATGAAAGCAAACTGCCACAACTTTCTTCAATGCACTGGCTGGTGGATTCGAACTGCTGACCTCGGAACTGCAGCCAAGTGCTTCATTACTACACCAGCAGGGCTTCCAGGTTTTTAAAATTAAAAACAACACCACCAATGGCCGGAGGGTAAATTACGACTCAGGATGGTATAAATCAGTGTCTGTGTTCTTGTTGGTATGTCCCATCAAGTTGGTTCTGACTCGTAGTGACATGATAGGGGTTTCTGATGGGAAGCTGGTGAGTTTGAACCCTCAACCTTGTGGTTAGCCATCCAGTGTATATCCTACAGCATCACACCAGGACTCCAAAAGTTTCATATGGTCTGAAGTTTCAGCATTCCGGTCATCATATCAACCCTCATCTTTGTGTGTTGTGTGCGTTGTGTGTTGTGTGCCTTCAAGTAAGTTCCAACTTGTAGCAGCCCTGTATAGGGTTTCTAAGACTGTAATCTTTACAGGAGCAGAAAACGGCATCATTTTCCAATAGAGTAGCTAGTGGATTTGAACTGCTGACCTTGCGGTTAATGAGTCACATACCACACCACTAGGGTTCCTCAGGGTCTTTGGTGATCTGCAAATCAAACCCACGATAATACCATTTCACCTCTACCAGATTGACTATGAACAAAAAAACAGAAAGCAAGTGTTGCCTAGGATATGAAGAACTTGGAGCCCTCATCCAGCCCTGGTGGAATTGTAAAACTGAACAGCTGTGGTACAGAACAGCCAGTTCCTCAAAAAGTTAAAAATACAATTACAATATGACCCAACAATTTCACTTCTAGCTGTATACCCAAAAGATTGGAAAGCAGGAATGTACACAGATAATTATACAACAGTGTCCATTACCTCATTAATCACAATCACCAAAAGGTAAGAAAACCCAAGTGTTTATCAACAGGTAAGTGGAGAAATGAAATATGATATGTATATACAATGGAATATTAGTAAGCCATAAAGAGACATATGCTATGACATAGATAAATTTGGAAAAGATGATGTTGAGTGAAATAAGTCAGTTGAAAAAGGATAAATATTACACGCACTATGCAAAAGAGGCAAGGGTAAAGAAACCTGTGCTTTCCAAGGACAGCAGGGAGAAATAGAGAGTCGGTCCTTCGTGGGCACTAAGTTTCTGTTAAGGGTAATAGGAAAATTTAGAAATTAACAGTGTTGAAGACTGAAGAACATGATTAAAGTAATTAATGTCACTAAATTGTACAGGTAAACATTGTAAAAGTCTTGTGGTGTGCAGATGTAGGATAAGCACTGGACTGCTAACCACATGGACGGCAGTTCCAATCCATCAGCAACTCCTCAGAAACCTTATAAGGGGACTATGAGTTAGAACAAATTCGATGGCACTTAACAACCAAGAACAACTGGAGATCTGTACCTCCAGAAGTCACCTGTCACTTGATCATACGTCATACTGTAGTAGATTGTGTGTTACTGTGACGCTGGAAGCCACACCACCTATATTTTAAATAACAGCAGGTTGGTGCACAAGTGTCAGCAGAGCTTCCGCACTAAGACAGACTAGAAGGAAGGAGAGGCAGACCAGTTTTGGAAGATTAGCCACTGAAAGCCTTATGAATAGCAATGGCAATTTGTCTGATAAAGTACCAGAAGAGAAGCCCCTCAGGTTGGGTGGCACTCAAAATACGATTGGTCAAAGGAGAATTGACCTCAGTCACATGGATGGAACACAGCTTTCAAGACCTTTATTTGCTGATGGGGCACAACTAAAGATGAGAAGAAACAGCTGCAAACATCCATTAATAATCAGGACATGAAATGTACAAAGTATGAATCTAGGAAAACAGCAAGTTTTCAAAAATGAAATGGAATTGATAAAGATATACTGATATACTAGGCACTAGTGAGTCCTGGTGTGGTGTTGTAGGATAAGCACTTGACTGCAAGGTCAGTTTGAACCACAAGGCCAGTGGTTTAAACTCACCAGCCGCTCCTCAGAACCCTATACAGGGCCGCTATGAGTTGGACCTGACTAGACAGCAGTTAACAACAGTGAACTGAAATGGATAAGTATTGGACATTTAAAATTGTTCCTCATGTGGTTTACAGTGCTGGGAATGCCAAATGGAAGAGGAACAGCATCCCATCCATTGTCTATAAGAGTATTTCAAGATCAATCCGGAAGTACAATACTGACTGTATAGGAAAATATTCATACGCCTACTAAGGTGACCAATTAATGTCACTGTGATGCCTTGAATTTACTTGATATGGCTCTTCTATCCAAAATCTTAATTTCCACCAAGTGACTGGGTGGGACCATGCAAATAAGGTATACAGGACTCAAAGGCTGGGATTTGTTAGTTTTGCCCTCCAGTAAGGCTTAAAAGGAGACATCTCAGAATCAGAGAAGGAAGATCCCTGGACCATCAAGAAGGAAGAGCATGAGTGACAGATAAGAGCTCTACCTAGAAAAAGAGCAACAGCCGTGTCAGTGGCATGGAGAGACAGAACAGCTTCCTGCTATATAGGTCTATGGACTGAGTAAAGCCGAGTGCCTGCAGGCAGGAGACTGGCTTGCAGAACATGCCCTTTTGACCTTCACAGACTGGATAAAAGCAAGACTGAGGCCAAGAGACCACATGGCTGAGGGGCCGAAGACAAGAGTGAGGTGTGCCTGCAGTATGGCAGACAAGAGGCGTTCCGCACTGGACAACTGCTGCATCAAGAGTTGGTTTTGGTACTGAATTGTTCCCTATTTACTTCCTTAATAAACCCCATAATTGTGAATATTGTTATGAGTTCTGTGTGGCCATTGCAATGGATTATCGAACCCAGATGTGAACCAGAGAGTGCAGTGGGAGGGATGGTTGCTGTCAGAACAGAGTAGAGAAGGTTGTTGGGTAGAAGCATGTCTGACCTCTGCTTTCATAGGAATCGGCCTTGGGCTGATTTTGAGTTTGAATCTCTTTCCCCTTTGTGAAGCCAGGAGAAGTCACACATGGTCCCCACATGGTTTTCACACTTGACCAAGAGCCAGTGGTATTGAGCGAAAAAGTTCGAAGTTTCATTAAATGCATTGGAGAGAAACAAGGATCCAATAATTGATGGAAAAGAAATTGAAATGTTTAAAAAAAATGGATGCAATGCTCGAAACATTCACTTCTTGGTGTCAAGGAATTGAGAAGACAGCTCCCTGGTCATCCATATCTGTTACCGTTCCAAAGAAACATGATGCAAAAGACATCAAACAACACCGCTACTATCACATGCAAGCACAGTCCTACTAAAGACGATTGAAAAACAATTGCAGCAGTACATAGAGAGCTGCCTGAGGTCCAAGCCAGATTTAGAAGAGCATATGGAACAAGGAACAAGAGATACCATTGCTTACATCAGATGAATATTTTTAGTTTTTTCTTTTTAAGCTTTTATTGTGAATTGAGCAATAGTTTACATGGAGAACATTGGTTTTACACTCATCATTTCATTGTAATGATTACAATCTCCTCCGTGCATCATCATTCAATAGTATTTGCTTCTATTCTCTCTGTGTTTTGGGGGGGGAGGGTTTCTGGGGGGGGGTTGCCACGGATGTACAAAACACTCAAGAACATGTAATAATTTAAACAACCAAAGGGCACATTCTGCAAGCCTGCCTCCTGGCTGCCGGCACTCAGTCTTTCTCTTTCCAGGAGTCTAGAGTACTCAGTGCTTCCTCTCTCCATGTCCCCATCTCTGGTGTCGCTGCTTCTCTGGATAGGGTCCCACATTCTGCTTATGCTCTTCTCCCTTGATGGTCCTAGGGTCCTCTGTTCCTGAACTGTAAGATTAACTACTCCCCGCTTTTTGTTACATCAGATGAATCTTGATTGAAAGCTGAGAATAGCAGATAGATGTTTACTTGTGCTTCACTGATTATACAAAGGCATTTGACTATGCAGATCACAACAAATTATGGGTAGCAATGAACACAGTTAATTGTGCTGATAAAGAAACCTGCCCATAGACCAAGAGACAGTCATTTGAACAGAACAAGGGGATACTGAATGGTTTAAAATCAGGAAAGGTGTGCATCATCAGGGTGGTATTCCTTCACTATACTTATCAATCTGTATGTTGAGAAAATAATCCGAGAAACTGGATTATATGAAGAAGAACAAGGCATCAAAATTGGAGGAAGGTTTGTTAACAACCTGCGTTATGCAGGTGACAGCCTTGCTTGCTGGGTGTGAAGAGGATTTGTAGTACTTATTTATGAAGATCAGAGACTGCATCCTGTAGAATGGATCACACCTCAATGTAAAGAAAACAAAAATCCTTAGAATTGGACCAATAAATAATGTTATGATACATGGAGGAAAGATTGAAGTTGTCAAAGCCTTTGGTTTGTTTTTATACATAATCAATTCTCATGGAAGCAGCAGTTAAGAAAGAAAATAAAATGATGAATTGGACTAATCAAACTTCTGCAAAAGACCTCTTTCAATTGTTAGAGAGTGAAAAATGTCACTTTGAGGACCAAGATGTACTTGATCCAGGCCATGATATTTTCAATTGCCTCATATGCATGTGAAATTTGGACAACAAATAAGGAAGACTGAAGAAAAATGTATGCATTTGCATTATGGTGTTGACAGAAATAGTGAAAGTACCATGAACTTCAAAAGAGTAAATAAATGGGTCTTGGATGAAGTACCAGAATGCACCTTAGAAGCAAGGATGCTGAGATTTTGTCCTCATGCTTTGGATAGTTTGTTAGGAAGGACCAGTCCCTGTAGGGCCCCAAGGACCAGTCATGCTTGGTCAAGTGAAGGGTCAGTGAAAAAGAGAAGCCCCTCAATGAAGTAAATTGTCACAGTGACAGCAACGATCGACTCAAACATAACATTTGTGAGGATAGCAATGAACTAGGTAGTGTTTTGTCATTTAGTTGTGCATAGGGTCGCTATGAGTTGGAACAGACTCCATGACACCTAACAACAGCAAGAATAACAAATTATATATATTTGTCCCTTTATTGCTAACTACAATAAGAAATATTAACTATCAATCAATTTTTTAATCTACTTCCTGTTGTTTAGTGCTGGTGACTCAATTTCGACTCATGGCAACCCTGTATAGGATTTCCAAGGGGCGGCTGGTGGGTTGGAACCACCAACATATGATTAGCAGTCTAGTGCTTATCTTACAGTGCCACACCAGCTACTTAGGGTTGTTTATTGGCTGTGGAACAACTGTTCTCATATAAACAACATCACCCACTTGGCCAATGACAGGTGTCCTTCAGGGCAGGCCTGTGCTGGCCGGGCTTTTTGTGGGCACTCTCCTTCCAGGGTGGGGCCCTGCTATGATGACAGGTGCCAGGCGGGTGTCCCGATTTAGTCACAGCAGCCAGAATCTCTTTCCCTGGAAACTGGGTTCCAGTCAATCGAAGTTCTCTTCGGCCAATCTGGCACTAAGGAAGCTTGGCCAGAAAGTAGGAAATGTTTGCTCCCAAGGCAATGCTTCCAGGCTGGATAAAATGCTAACAGGTAGTGTCAGACCCGTCGGCTGCAACAAGTCTGAGGGATCAAAATTGCTTCTGCCTGAGTTATTACAGCATTGAGAGACAGGGAGGACAGCTTAGTAATAATACCTCTGGGTGGGAAAGAGCAAATTAGCCTATTACTAAAACCAAGAAGGGAACATATATTTGCAATATCAACAATGGGGCAGAGGTTGGAGTAAGTAGAGAACAAATCAAAACATGCATTCGTGGATAAAGCGGCCAGAGGGGGAATTTAATAAACAAAATAACAAATACTGTGGATTTTCATCCTTTCATCCTCTTAGATATAGAGGTCAGTTACCTCTCTCTAATGTAAAACTCAATAGAAGGTGGCAGTATTGTAAAGGAAGCGCAGGATAAGACTTGCTCTTGGAGGCAGAGTTGCCAGATAAAATGCCAGATACCCAGATAAACATAAATTTCAGATAAGCAATGAATAATTGTTTAGTATCAGTGTAAGTTCCTTTCTTGCAATATTTGGGACATACACCAAAAAATCATTTTCTATCATTGGAAATTCAAATTCAACTGAATTTCTATTGTAAATATATGTAATATATATATATATATAAATGTATTACATAAATATACATGTGTATGTGTGTTTACTTTTGTTACATTTGGCAGCCCTACTTGGAAGACATTCTGCAACAGGTAACCAGGAGGTTTGTTAGGTTTCTGGTATCTATCATCAGCTGGGTGTTGCTGGACCTCGTGTGAATTATTTAACATGATCCTGTATCCCTCCATTCTTCGGCACCTTGAAACAGACAGTATTGCCAAGTGACCAGGGCCTGTTTTCAAAGCTGTTCAAAACAAATCAGCTGTTAAATAATGGCTTCAAGATCAGAGAACTGTATTTTGAGATGAGAGGAGTCAAAAGGATCCTGGTGATTCCCTCATGCTGACTCTAGCTTACAGCATTCTCCATGTCTTCCAGAAGAACAGACAATCCTACAGTGGGGGCGGGGGTGGGCTTGGGGCTTTAAAGCCAGTTCTTGTCATTGGGAATATCTTGAAATTTACTGAGCTGGTTAATAGTGTAACAGGCCTGTCAAAAGTCTGTCTATAGGGGGCTGAGGATGTTTGGGATTTGTTTTTTTTAATCTCACTTTTAGGGGAGAAGAAACCGGCCTGGTGTGCTTAGTCCTTCCTTCTATGAGGGGATCAAGGACACTTCTGAAAGTAGCTTGGATTTGGATTTATCTCCAGCCCAGTCATCCTTGAGCATTGTCTGAGAGCTGGGAGTTCATTATAATAATAAACAAAAAACCCGGACCCACTGCCATCAAATCCATTCTGACTCATTGGTGCCGTTGTTGTTGTTGTTGTTAAGTGTTGCCAAGTCATATCCGACTCATAGCGACCCCATGTAGGATTTCTGAGGAGCAGGTGGGTTTCAACTGCTGACCTTGTGCTTCACAGTGCAATGCTGCTCCTACAGAGCCACACCAGGAGGCCTGACTCATAGCCACCCAATATAGGATTTCGAAGAGTAAATCTTTATGGGAGCAGAAAACGTCATCTTTCATCTTTCTTTCAAGAAACAACAGTGGATTTGAACTGTCGACCTTGTGGTTGGTTACTAGTCATCCTACAGTGCCACCAGGGTTCCTTCATAATAATGTTGTTGTTGTTGTTAAGTGCCATCGAGTCAGTTCTGACCCATAGCGACCCTGTATAGGGTTTCCGAGGCACAGCTGGTGAGCTTGAATGGCCTAGCTTGCAGTTCAAATGACTTTAGCTGGGGATAAACACAGAAAGTTCTAGTTGAAAACATTAAAAAACATTAAGGCACAAGTAGCATCTCAGAGCATCTCTCAAAGGAGTCAATTTGTCTAATATCCTCACCAGCTGTGTGACAATGGGGGCGGGGGTGAGGGTACTCAACATACTTTCCTGGAGCTCAGCTGCACCTGGCAGGAGCCCACATGCCAGGGAGTTGAGGCACACAAGGAGCTGAGCCTCCCAGGAAGTGGCTCTGGTGCCCATGAAACCAACAGCATCTGGTGGGACGTGGTGGGGACAGGCCGAGTTGATGCCTGGCAGGATTGAAGGTATGTGTGAACAGGGGACAACATAACTGCAGGTCTGAGTACCAGGGTCTCACACACAGTTGGTGCTCCATTTACGTTTGAATGACTAAGTGGCTGGATGCTTGCATGACTTCAGTGATGCTCACACCGCAGGCACAAAAATCCAACAAGAACAGAGTTGGGGTACAGCATCATGCATGTTATGAGGTAGATTTATTTCCCCCCTAAAGTGTGGTTAAAGAAAATGGCAGTATTTGGTTTAATTCCCATCTGGCACCTCTCACAAGTAGTCAATTGATTTCAGTGTTGTTGTTTTTAAAAAGCCTCATCATTAGGCTTCTATAGTTAGGTATGATTCATCAATGTTTAGAATGAGCCCACATTTCTCTCAATCCTGTTTCATTTTTCTACACAAGGCTTCGTGATTGTTGGTTTGGAACATTAAGATGCAAATGACAGAGGACGCGCTACACACTTAAATGCACAGTGCTGGTGTGGCCGTAAGCAGTTCTGGAAAAGAATCTCAGTCCTCCTTCCGCTTTTTAAGATAGAAAGGAGGAGGGCAGTGAAGAGAGGTTCAGTCTTTCTCAAGTGATTCTCGCTTTGCTGGCCATGATGAAAGAAAGCTTCCATAAGCTTCTTAAGTCCAACCACTCATTGACAGACACTGTCAGCAAAGATCTGACCAAGCAGGACAAACGTAAAAGGGCAACGTGAGGTGCTGGAAACAAGAATGGTCTGTTTTCTGACAAGAGGCCAAGTTGAGGTTTGACTGTCCTATCTTCTGCTTTCCCTGGAGAGCTTGAAAGAACCCAAAGAGGAAGAAGTTGGTATCTTGACAGAGGTCAAACAGTCAGAAATGTGTTCTCCCAAATTGTCACCACAGTGTCCCTCATTTCCTGGTCCCCATTCTGTTGCTTTCCTCAGTTGTCTCCTCCCAGGTCTATTCCTCCTCATTCTGGGCACGCTCCACCCGCCCCTTTGTGTAGTGGTTCAACCTCTCTTCCCTGCCTCCCCTGGCGCCATGCCTGATGTTAGAGCAGCCCACACCTGAGTTTCATCTCGGGCACCTTCTCTGAAGTCCACCCACCTGGGGGAGATGAGCAATCTCTTCTGGGCCTAGCTTTGAGGCTGAGCTGTCAAGGCTGAGTTTCCGACTGAGTCTGAGCCAAGCTTAATTGGGGAGGAGTTCCTCACCGCTAAGACGAGCTTGACTTGCCTGGCAGAAGGACACCAGAAACCTGCCCTGCTCGGCCCTCCTGAGCCTCGGGGATGGAAAAAGAACACAGGTCTGCTCTTGCCTTGGCAGCCACATCTAGCACCCACAGGTGACGACATTGCCTATTATAGCTTAAAACGTGTCTCAATCCTAGTCTGTTTGTTTGGATGGAAAGAGCAGTGGCCTGAGGTTGGGCACCTTGAATGGAAGCTGCTTTGATCAAACCAGGGAGCAGTGTGGTTAAGCAAGGGGAAAAAAACAAAACAAAACAAAACATTGACCCTGTGCCAGACAGGTCTGTGTTCCCATTCTAGTATCACCACCTACCAACCCTGTGTGGCCATAAGCAAGATGCGTAATCTGAGTATCAGTTCCTCCTTGTTGAGTGGGGAGTATAGTGATTCCCTTTTCAGAGTATTGTTAAGATGAGGAAAGTGATAACATGCAAAGTCTGAATGTCCTGAAGTCCTCTCAGGGAAGTGATTTCTGTTTACCTGGTGATAAGGGGCTTTCCCTAAGACAGGTGTGGGCTGGGAGCTACACAAAGGAGACCGAGACATCTGAACAGCTTTCTCTACTGATCACCTTTCTCTCTCTCGCTTGGTGGTGTACTGGGGAGTCGGGTCTGACTCGTATAGATATTGTATAGGGTTTCCAAGGCTTTAAATCTTTACAGGAGCAGAAAGCCTCCATCTTTCTCCTATGGAACAGCTGGTAGTTTTGAACTGCTGACCTTGCGGTTAGTAGCTTGATCAGCTCTCTTCTCTTGTGGGCTTGGTTCCTTCTCTTTTCCCTGCTGCCTGTTGTTGTTGTTAAGTGCTGTTGAGTCACTTCCGACACATACCAACCCTGTATTCAGTTTCCGAGGCTGTAAATCTTTACGGGAGCAGAAAGCTTCATCTTTCTCTCGTGGAATCTCTGGTAGTTTCAAACTGCCGACCTTGAGGTTAGCAGCCCGACTCATAACCACTATGCTACCCCAGAGTATTTGATGGTGTTCCTTTCTTTCCAGCTCCAACTTCTCAGCTTTCATCCCCACATCTGACAGGCTTCTTTTCCTCATTTGCGGGTCTCTCTTAGCCACATTTTCAAGACAGGAAGAAGCTATGACATTTAGGCACACCCGGTAGCAAATCCCTGACCACACTAGCAACGGAAGAAGGGATGGTGTCATCAAACAAGGCTGCCACAACCAACTGCTCACAGATGTTGTGAGGTCACCTCAACAAGAAGGTCTGAGAGCAGTTTGATTGACATGTATACCAATATGGGGCCCCCCGCTTTTGCAAGGATTCAGTTAACCTAGTAACTTGTACTTTCATTTAATAGTAACTTAATATCTGCAAGGGTTTTGAGTGCTGTTTATTTAGGTTGGTCAGTTGATTGGTTTTCCCTGACTTCTTTCCTCTCTCCTTCAGTTGTAGCTTCCACCTAAATACCTTCACTCTCTTTAAGGGATTTGGTCATTCTTTTGTAATTACCGAAGTGGAGGTTGCTGGTGACTAAGCTCATTTTACACACATCACCTCTGCAGCTCTGAAACAATGTGTCAAGAAAACAGTGTTTTGGGGCAGGACCTGCCCCACCAACCATGACCTACTACTATCGGCCAGCTGGTTTTCCCCTGCAGATTCATTTCTAGATAAATTTGGAAACTGGGTTGCTGGGAACTGACACAGCCACTTCTTAATCCCATCCCCCATGACTAACCTTGCTATTATTAGATGCTGGTGAGTCGGCTCCAACCTGGGGGACCCCATATACAACAAAATGAACCAATGAAATTGATTCAAGATCGAACACACTTAGTACAATGCTGGTCATGGCACAAAAACAATCCAGTTGCTGCCTTGTTGACGCCCAACTCATGGCAACCCCCTATGTTTTCAGTTTAAAACTGTGCTCCATAAGGTTTTCAAAGACTGTTTTTCAGAAGTGGTTGCCAAGCCTTTCTTCTGAGGTACCTCTGAGTAGACTTAAGCGGCTAATGTTTTGGCTAGTAGCTAAACCTATTAACCATTTAGACCACCGAATGACTCCAGTTGCGGTGTAAAATCAGTACTAAATGAGTTTGTTGTTGTAAAGTGCTATAATGAGTGTGTTTCGACTCAGAACAACCTCAGTGTAATTAGCATGATTATTATTGTTCCTTCTGACCCTTAGTGGCCTTCTTGTAACAGTCCCTTGCCTTCTCTCCCTATTCATTTTTCCATGTTACTGAGTTTCATGAGAATCATCTAAGGTAATTAAAAGGCATGCATATATTAGAAATTTTGGACAGAATCATTCTTCCAGAGATTTTAAGAGTGTGGAGGCATTGAAAGGACATCAGATCTCCAAAAGCTGAAAGTCCTAGGCGTTGTAAAACAATAGCCTAGTGGAGTCTTGAGGAACCTCAAAACAGCAACTAGTCTTTGTTTAAGAACAGACCTATGTTTAGTTTAAGAACATGGGTCTGTGGTCCTTTATCCAAACGTCACCATGAATTACGGTGTCCTGTTTTCTGGACCTCTTGTCTTGAGGCACTGCGGAGCGGCAATTTTGAGCTTTCTGTTGACATTGGTGAGCCTTTCCATGCCCTTTGTGTAGCGCTAGAGAACAAGACCATTGCTCTCTGATGGACAGTTTTGTAATTTGACATTCAGCTCCATGACTGTAAGAAGCAATTTGAGGTGTGGAACTAGACACATGTACTGGACACATGGCAGTGTTTGGTGGGTGTTTAAAGTCTATAACATAGGGGTCTTCACATAAGAAGTACCTTTGTAAATGGCTACGCCCATTTGGATGAGGGCAGTGGAGTCCACTGTAGCCTTTATCATAAAGTTTCTCTGGTCCGGTCCTCTTTCAGTTTAGACCCCGGGAACATGGGACCAGATTGATCGAGTAGCGTACTTCACTGAAGTGGATATGGAAGATCAAAGATGGCGAAGCGCATGGGAAACAACATCTTTGCTTACATTATTATGGCTATTGTGTTTTTTTTCTCACATGCTATTGCTGTTGCTGTCTTTCACCAAATTGGCCCCTAACTCATAACAACTTCATGCACAATGGAACAAGACGCTGAGCAGGCTTGTGATCAGCGGTGGGTTGGGCCATTGGGATCTACAGAGCTTTTTTTTTTTGGCTGGAATTCAAAATTAGATCAGTAGACCTTTCTTCTTAGTTCATCTTAGTCTGGAAGCCCTGCTAATTCCTGTTCAATATCAGCAACACATAAACAACACTAACAGGCCTGTGATATCTGTGCATGGAGGTCATTGGCCAGGAATTGAACCAGGTTTCCTGTAGAGGTGAGAATTCTATCACTGGATCACCAAATCTCTTTCCCACAGAGACTTTAGTTAAAAAAAAGAAAGAAAGAAAGAATGAGGGGGAGATCATTATAAAAATCTTTGTTTTAATTTTCCTGGACTCAGTCATACTTACCTTATTATTGAGTATGATGTGCCAAACCTAGAGAGGCCAGTAGCCCCATGCCCATGTCTCCAGCCACATCCCCAGTCTGGAAGGAAGAGGGAAACCAGGGCAAGCTGGGCTTTATCTAACCACCTCAGAGCAGCAGGTGTAGACGTTGTTTCTCATTAATTACTGTGAGGATGTGGGGGAACAAAGCTGTGCCTTCACACTGCTGACACCCACACAGTTCCCTAAGGATTGGAGGGCTGAGGCAGGTGGGAAGGCCACAGGGGGAGCAGCCAAGCTAGGCAGCTGCTGCCTTGGCCCTCTTGGTCAGGCCCCTGCAGCGTCTTTGGAAGGAAATTCAGCACTAAGAACTTCTGGTCAAGTTTGCAGCAACAACTCAGGAAATCTGGGCACAAGGAAAAGACCTGCGTTTCTGGGGCTGAGAGAGAGCCTGGCCTGGACAGGTGGCTCTGGGTCAACATGGTATGAGCCAGTGGAAGTCCCTGTCAGCTGGAGCCTGCGCCCGTGTGGGAATGCTGGCAACAATTAATAACGAGCTGAACTCCCAGCGGAGAACACCATCTGCAGCTGCGTTGATGAATTAAAGTCTAAGTGTTAGTGGCAGGAGCTGGAGAAAACATTCTGTAAATGAGGTTTATCAAGAGCATGCTCAGGGAATAGACCTTCCTTTTTATAATTGCTGCACTCTCTAAGGCATTCCAGTCCAAACCTGCATGCCTGTCACAGTGTGGAGGACCAAGGGCTATGCAGTGTAAGCTCTGGTCAGGAGGTCACACAGCACAGCGTGATGGATGAAATGAAGTCCTAGATCTGTTGTCCCAAGATGTAGCTCTAAGTCCAGAATTTCTTTCATAAACACTACATAACTCTAAAGATACTACTTATTCACTATAGAGCCTTTTATCATTATTTCCAACGGTGGGGTAGAAACACCTGCTTGAAAAATTGTTGATTGAGATTGCAATGTGTGATATAATTAGAGCTACTTTGGTTTCAAATAGCAGGACTTGCCCTTTTAGGTCAAATACAGCATCTTCTAGAAGGATGCTGAAGGATCTCATAAACTCATTGAAGGAAAGGGGTGTGCACATGACCCAGAAACTCCTAGAATCAGAAACTTGAGCACTACCAGGTCTTTCTGCTCACTTCAGACCTCTCTTCCTCTGGAGAGCAACTTCCTGAACATTTTTGGAAAGTAGTCAATGACAGCTCCCAACTGTCACATCCAAATGCTTCACTATCAGACAAGACTGCCTCATTCTCTGCTCCCCAAAGCCCATCTTTGGCCAAATATCTAACCCTTGCCTGGATACCTGTGCCAGGGGTACAGGGTCTGGAAACCATTTGGTCTCTTGCAGGAAACACATGGTTGGTAAGGTGGAGGGTCAAAGAAAAAGAGGAAGACCCCCAGTGAGATGGATTGGCAGAGTGGCAGCATCAATGGGCTCATGCATGGCAACAGTAGTGAGGTTGGCCCAGGGCAGTGTTTCATTCTGTTGTGCATAAGGTCACTATGAGTTGGTACTGACTCGATGGCACCTAACAACAACAAACCCAAACTCCATTGTTGTTGTTAAGTGCCGTCGAGTCGGTTCCGACCCATAGCGACCCTGTACAGGGTTTCCGAGGGTGTAAATCCTTACGGGAGTAGAAAGCCTCATCTTTCTCCCGCGGAGTGGCTGGTAGTTTCAAACCGCTGACCTTAAGGTTCGCAGCCCGATTCGTAACCACTACGCTACCAGAGCTCCATACACTACCAAAACTCCATAGTAGACACTAAACGGGCAAAAAGGAAAGGCAACATATGGTAAGAAAATGGTCTGCACAACATCACTAAAAGATAGGAAGAGGTGGCGAGGTATGCAAGAGTTGTCGACAATAAAGATAAATGCACAATACTGTATTATCAAAAATAACTAATAAATGGACATGTAGGCAGGCAAGCAAGATTAACAAGCATGAGTAAACAAAAGGGACTATATCCCTGACCATATATATATGGCAGATGGCATTTTCACAGATCCATTTAGTAGTTTCAAGACAGATGACTGCTTCCTGTGCTCTCACACTCCTGCCTTGAGGTGACAGTGCTATGCTTTCTGAGTTGCAGTTTGGCACCAGCTTAGTGTCAATACCCCTAGGAAACCAGAATGAAATCGGTTCACATGTGGACAGCTGATCTGTTGCAAAGGGACAAAATCTTTTAATTGAGGAAATGACAATCTCTTTAACAAATAATGTAGGCAAAATGGATATCCTTCTGCAAAAAATATGAAACAAGATCCACACTTTACACCATATATGAACTCAAGACCTAAGTGTAAAGCCTAAAACTATAGAGATCATCAACAAATAAAAATAGAGACCCTAATTTATGTATTTTGGTCAAGCATAACCAAAAATGCACCAACAGTAGAGGATAAGCTAGATGACTGGACTATTCTAAAATTTTGAAGCTTATGCACATCAAAAGACTTTTCCAAAGAATAAAAAGAGACCCTAAAAATTGGGGGGAAATATTGGACAGCAGCATATCTGACAAGGGGCTAATCTCAAAATTTATAGAAAATTTTAATTCCTTAATACTAAAAAGACAAACAATCCAATAAGAAAATGGGCAGAGGGCATGAACAGACACTTTACCAAAGAAGACTATCAGGTGCCTAACAAACACATGAAGAAATCCCTGCAATCGTTAGCCATTAGAGAGATATAAACCCAAACAACAAGGAGGTATCATTCCACCCTAACGTTAATAGCAAAGTTCAATAAAGCAGGAAACAATAAATCCTGGCAATGGTGTGGAGAGATTGGAACATTTATACACTGCTTGTGGGACTGTAAAGTGATGCAACCACTGTGGAAAATAGGATAGCACTTCCTTACAGTGTTTGAACTAGAAATACCATTTAATCCAGCAATCTTCAGTGCTAGATATATATCTTGAAGAAAAAAGAACTGGGTCATGAACAGATATGTGTACATTCATGCTTATTGCAGCAATATTCACAATAGCAAGAAATAGAAGAAATCTAAGTGCCCATCAATGAGATGAATGGATAAACAGCTATGGTGGATCTACACAATGGAATACTATGCCATAGTAAAAATAAATCAAAGAATCTGAGGAATACCTCATAAGGTAGATGAACCTAGAGGACATTACGCTGAGTGAAATAAGCCAGTCAAAAAAGGGCAAATATTATATGAGCTCACCATTGTAAAAAGTCAAGAAAGAAGGTAGCAAGACAACCGAGTAGGCAATAACATTATAAATCTTCTACAACAAAGAAACAAAAACCAAATAAAACAGAAGTAGATGAAAGTCCTGGGACGCTGAGCTTCAGATGAAGGAATAGAGAAATTGAACGTTGATTAGGAGAGAAAGCAAACAGATGCAAAAAAAAGGAGACAGCTTGGTGACCAGTGGCAGCCAACCAGATGCAACACGGCCATCTTCATCTTTTATGAGTGGCTGCAGAGACAGGGCACATAGCGGCATGGCAGAAAATGTTATCTTTTCTCTAAAATTTGCTTTCCTATGTTTTAAAACATTTTTTCCCCTCTCTTTTCTATTTTGGGATTTTATATTCTTTTTCTAGCTGTTG
Organism: Chrysochloris asiatica; assembly: GCF_000296735.1. Classification (NCBI taxonomy): domain Eukaryota; kingdom Metazoa; phylum Chordata; class Mammalia; order Afrosoricida; family Chrysochloridae; genus Chrysochloris; species Chrysochloris asiatica. The sequence goes on from NW_006408783.1 coordinate 2,944,303, forward strand.
TCTGATTCTGCCCGCCCCCCCCATTACTATTTCTTTTTTTTGCTGTTGTTTCCTTGTTTGTTTTTTCCTTCTTGCTTGTATATGTGTTTTCTCTTCTTGTCTCACCCCACAGGTTACAGCAACCACGGTCAAACAGCGCAGCCACAACCATATCCTCAATAACACCACCTGCCAGGCAAACCATACCAGCTGCTATATGCCTAATCGAGGAAAATAACCAATGTTAGCCAAAACCATCCTAAACTGGGATGCACAAACGGTGCACATGTTTCCAACCCCTAATCATGCCCACCAGGAAGCAATTGGTGAATACCTAAGAATACACCAATATGTTGTTGTTGTTGTTAAGTGCCATCGAGTTGATTCCGACCAATAGCGATCCTGTATAAGGTTTCCAAGGAGCAGCTGGTGCGCTTGAACCAAGCTTGCAGTTAAAATGACCTTACAGTCTGACACATTAGCCTATAGCACCACATCAGGACTCCACACCAATGTATAATCATCAATTTAATACAAATACAACAATAAATACCACAGTGTGCCACAAACAACAGACCATTTCTGTTCACATAAAGAAACAACACAGAGTGGCTCAAACAAGTGACTCACAGAAAGAGCTATTAAGTGGTTTTAAGGGAAAAAAGGTACTGGAACTACCTGAAAAATAATTCAAGAGAATTATGTTTGAATACCTCTAGATGATTGACAATAAGGTTGAGGAAAACAAGGAAGAATTCAGAAAAACACTGCAGGAACAAATGAACAGGATAGATAAAGGATTGGAGAAAATACAAAGCTTGTAAATAGAAATCCAGATTAATACTCAATTTTCAGAAGTTACATCAAAAGGGCAAAGGAGTAGATTTGAATCAATGGAAGCCCAAATTAGTAAGTTTGAAAATAACTCTCTCAATACTAGTAAGCTAGAAAACATCTGAAAACAGAAGAGGGGGGAAAAAATCAAAGATTCATATGGGACAGCATAAAGAAGAATAACTTACTGGTTGGTTGGAACTCCAGAACAGCAAGAGTCAAAGAAAACACAGAAATGGTAGTCAAAGAGCTGTTGGAAAACTTCCCTAACAACATGAAAGATAAGAAGCTGAATGGACCACAAATAGAGACCCCAAAGGAAAATCATCAAGACATATCCTAATCAAACTCTCTAAAATCAATGACAAGGAAGAATCCGGAGAGCATTTTGGGTAAAATGAAGTTGCCTAAAAAGGAGGACCAATCAGATTAAGCGCTGATTGCTCAGCAGAAACCAATAATTTAATGGCAAGGCTTTTACAGAATTCTGAAAGAAAAAGAAAAAATTGCTAACCAAGAGTCATATACCCAGCAAAACTGTCCCTCAAATACAATGATGGCATCAGAACATTTCCAAGTAAACATAAGTTAAAGGAATTTGTAATAACCTGAAAACTTTACCAAAAAAATACTAACCAAAGGGTGTCATTTGGGTTGAGAACCAACAACAATGGATAACAATCTGAGACTGGCATATATGGATGGCAACACCACCCAGAATTAAATCCAGATAAAGAAGCATCCAAAGTAAAACAAACCTACAAAACTGAAAATACAGAACCAGGTAAAATCAATTTATAATGAAGTCACCTTCATAGCAAAAAAAGGGAAGAGTGCAGGTGCAGAAATTCCAAATGGCAAGGAAGTCAAGTAGATTACACGATGAAACAGACCATTTAAACTGGGGGAAGAGGAGATGATGCATAAATTACAGAATAACCTCAAAGAAAATTAATACACCTCCACATCAAAGCAAGGAAAAAGAAAAGCATAAGATTTAGTAAGGATTAAAACAACAGCGCTGAAGAAATTGACAGGAAAAAAAGGCAAACAAACCCAGCACACAAAATTATATGGAACAAAGAAACCAGAAGCAGCACAAAAGAACACACAGCAAAATGATACCAATCAATTTATTCCTACCAATAATTATACTGAACAACATTGGATTGAATGCACCAAGCAAAGGACAGAGAATGGATAAGAAAACAGGACCATCAATATGTTGTCTACAAGAGACAAGCTTGACACACAAAGTCAAAAATAGATTAAAAATCAAAGGATGTAAAAAAAAAAAAAAAATACATCAAGTTTATGGCAATCAAAAACAGGCAGAAGTTGTGATATTCATTTCTGATAAAATAGACTTTAAGGCAACAACCAGTGTAAGAAACAAAGAAGGAAATTATTGCATGATTAAAGGGCTGGTTTGAAGAGGCTATAATATATATTTGTGCTCCCTGTGAAAGGGACTCAACATACGTATGTCCAACTCTAATACAGTTGAAGAAAGAAATGGACAGTTGTGCAATAATATTGCTGCTGTTGCTACTGTGTTCTGTCATCTAGTCAGTTCCATCTCATAGTGACCTTGTAGAGGGGTTCCGAGGTTGTAAAGCTTTTGGGAGCGGAAAGCCTCCTCTTTTTCCTATGGAACACCGGTGAATTTGAGCAGCTCACTGCCTAACCAATTACACTATCAAGAAGCCTTACAATAATACTTGTTAAGTGCCATCAAATTTGTTCCAACTC
>NW_006408783.1:2947523-2958667 GCF_000296735.1 Chrysochloris asiatica
GTACCGACTTGATGGCACCTAACTATAACAACAAACCAGAACTCCGTAGTAGACACTTAACTAAATTGGCAAAAAGGAAAGGCAACGTATAATAAGAAAACGGTCTGCACAACATCACTAAAAGATTGGAAGACATGGAGAGGTATGCAAGAGTTGTAGACAATAAAGCTGAATGCACAATACTGTATTATCAAAAATAACTAATACGTGGACATGTAGGCAGGCAAGCAAAATTAACAAGCATGAGTAAACAAAAGGGACTATATCCCTGACCATATATATTTGGCAGACGGCATTTACAGAACCCTATTTGTATTGCTGTAAATATACTCATGGGTGTAATAGATCAAACAAGGAGCAATGGTAGGAAACATCCCATACAGAACCAAAAACCTGGAAGAAATGAGTCACTGGGCCTGGAAGCTTGAGACCATAGTCTCAGGTCAACTGATATAACAGCCCACAAAGACAATGTTCCACATCCTTCTTTGGTGAATAGCAACTGGCATCTTTAAGAGCTTGGGAGCAGTCTTCTAAGATACAATTGTTGGTCTCTCCCCATCCAGAGCAAATAGTAAAGACAATCCAAGGGAAGGTTCATGGAAATAAAAGTTCAGGAGATTAATGGACCATATGAACCTCAGCCTTCCCCATCCTGAATCCACAAGTACTAGATAGTGCCTGCCTGCCACACTGCTGACCACTCTGAAAGGGATCACAATAGAAAATTCTGGATAGAAGGGAAGAAAAAATCTGTACTAAAACTCACGATCATTCAAAAGACCAGGCCTACTGGTTGGATACAGACTAGTATAAGCCCCAAGACTATGACCCTGGGTTGCTCAGCAAGCTTAGAACTGAACTCACCCCTTTGGTTCAACTTTCAGCCAAATGACACCAAATAAATATGGTGAATAGTAGCCCAGGGAGATTCAAATTCCTTGGAATAATCAACCATGCAAAATCAAAAAGAGAAGTATTTTCCCTGGGATAAACCTCAGAAGGTATGAAGGGTTAGGGAAAAAAACATGAATGAAAATAGTTAACACAGGAAGGAAGTGGAAAGAATGCTATTACATTGTGGAGAGTGGTTACGAAAAACAGATGAATGAAACCAGTTCATGAAACAGTCAAGGTCATGAATCCAATGTATATGAATTTTTCAATGGAAAGCCAGTTTGACCTGTAAAGTTTTACTCAAATCATCATAAAAAGTTTTTTTAAAAAACAAAAAATATCCCTAGGAAAGAACTAGAAAGAAATCTATACTCTGAAAGTGACTTAGCGTGGGGATGAACACTGAACTGGACAGCAATCAGGATTAAACTGAGAGAAAATGAACTTTGTGATCGAATATTCCATTCCGTGTTCTGGGCAGTGTAGTACGAATGCCGTGCCTGAGTCATATAACACTGGGAACTTGGCACTGGGGTTTATAATCTGGTATGACTGCCCCTTTCCCAAAGTGTTACCTTCATGGAGTCAGGGGTCTCCTGGGAAAGTTTAGAAAACAAGGTGAGATAGGACCCTCATTATAGTGCTGCAATGGGTTGGAGAGGGACATGTGACTTCTAGTTAAAGCTGCAGAGACTACAAGCCACGTCTTTCCACTGCAAACCATGTATCTCAAAACAGCAAGCTTAGAGGATGTATTTCCCACTTTAACTCTCCAGCTTTCAGGAATTCAGCTTCTCCAGGGTACAGGCACAAATTGCCATCTATATTAGCAGCACTCTGAGAGATCCAGCGCCCAGGACTCTGACCACGTCCGGCAAACTTCCACTCTTAATCCTCCTGGTTTGTGTGTGGTGCTGCCTAGTAATGTCTTTCCTAATTGAATAATGGAGAGTGAGTGGGATTCTCAAATGCTAATCTTGCCTTCATCTGACAGTCCTCAGAGAAGGGTCAAGGAGGCCCTCTCCGGTGCCAGGTGCTCACCGCTGTCCAGTCAGCTGTCCAGGAGGGATGGAGGGATGTTTGTTACTAATAGGAAGCTTGGTCCACTTCAGCAAGGAGAATGGGTGGTAGGGAGCTGTTAAAAAAAGATGGCATGGGGAAAGCAGTCATTCTCCCAGTGTCCACTGGGGCAGAGTGCACACTGAGGAGCTGGAAGAAGGAAGCGATGCTGAACCAAAGCCCTTACAAAAAAGCAAACAAACCGCAAAAGAAGAGCAGTGCAGGGAAAGAGATGCAGGCCCAGGGTAACAACAAAGTGGTGACCAGATGAGAGTCCTGGAGCTTAAGGCACAGGCGAGAGGCTTGCAGAGAAAAAGAGGGGTGCAATCCTGTGCCTTCTTTCTGAGTCCACAGTGTGCTGTTTGTCTTTAGCTCATCCTGGTTCCCTGGGTAGTGCTTCCCACAATTCATCGCTCTTGCCATCATAGAGGTCCTACTTCCTGATAAAGGGAGGGCTCAACAGGCAGTCGATTTCCCCAGTGAGAAACCAGCTGCCAGGGAGAATGGGCTTGGTGTCAGATGTGGGACCCTCCTGTGACACCACTTGGAGCAGGAGCAATGGTAACAGCGTTAGGAGTGATCACATATCACCGTGGTCATGGGCTCTCCTGCTAACCAAAGGCTGGTTCAAACCCACTAAATGCTCTGAAGGAGGAAGGTAATGATATTTTGTTTCTATAATGTTTACAGCCTTGGAAAACCTATGGTTGTTGTTAGATGTCGTCAAATTGGTTCTGACCCACAGCGACTGAATGAAACACCCTCTGGTCCTTTGCCATCTTCATAATTAGTCTGTGCTTGAGCCTATTGCAGCTGCCACTTTGTCAATCCATCTCATTTAGGGTCTCCCTCTTTTTCACTAATCCTCCGCTTTACCAAGCATCATGTCCTTCTCTAGGGCTGGTCCTTCCTGACAATACGTCTGAAGTATGAGAGATGAAGTCTGATCATCTTAGTTTCTAATGAGATCTTGTCTGTACTTCTTCCAACACAGATTTGTTTGTTCTTCTGACGGTCCATGGTGCCTTTATATAACTCAAATGCCTCAATTCTTCTATGGTCTTCTTATTCATTATTGAATTTCATATGCATATGAGGGTATTGAAAATACCATGTCTTGTACTTTAGTCCTCAAACTTACATATTTGCCCTTGAGCACTTTAAAGAGATCTTGTGCAACAGATTTAACATATGCAATAGGCCATTTGATATTTTGATTGCTGCTTCCATGAGTGTTGATAATTGAGTGAAGCAAAATGAAGTTTTGGACAACTTCAATCTTTTCCCCATTTATCATAATGTTATTTATTGGTCCAGTGGTGAGGATTTTTATTTCTTTTCATTGAGGTGCAACCCATACTGAAAGCTGTGGTTTTTTATCTTCATCAGTATTTTAAGTCCTCTTTATTTTCAACAAACAAGGTTGTATCATCTGCATATCACAGGTGGTTAAGGAGTCTTCCTCCAATCCTGATGGTACCTTCTCCATATAATCCAGTCTCTCCACTTATCTGCTCAGTTATACAGATTGAATAAGTATGGTGAAAGAATATACTGCTTGCGCACACCTTTCCTGATTTTAAACCATTCAGTGCCCCTTTGTTCGATTTGAACTACTGCCCCTTCATCTATGCACAGGTTCCTCATAAGCACAATTAAGTGTTGCAGAATACACATTCTCCAAAATGTTGCCATGATCCACTCAGTCAAAAGCATTTGCATAGAAAATACAGCCAAGGTAAACATCTTTCTGGTATTCTCTGCTTTCAGCCAAGAACCATTCAACGTCAGCAATGAGCTCTCTCGTTACACTGAATCTGGCTTGAACCCCTGGCAGTTCCCTGTCAACGTACTGTTGGCAGCCATTTTGGGCTTATTTTTAGCAAAATGTTACTTGCATGGAAACACTATAGAGTGCTTCTATTCTGTCCTGTAGGGTCACTCTGAGTCAGAATCGACATTAACTCAACAGTAACAGTCTTGGGTTTTGTTACTTGTGCATCGTGTGAGGGCAGGAAGGGATGTGACTGTGAACTTCATTGGTACCTGAACAGCAGGAGAATGCTTTCCTGGGCCTGGAAAGGCAGCCCCAGAAGGACCCTCAGTGGGCTTCCAGCAGCTCTCTCCTAGGAGCCGAAGCCCTTCTCCACTACCAGAAAAAGGATACTCAGCCCCTTCATTCTGGTTCCCTTCCTTCACTTCTATAGCTACCAAGTTGGTCAAGAGGGAGAGCGGCTAAATGAACCTCAAAGGTACTTTATCAGCGCTCCCTTGCCTAAAGGGAGAGCTTGAACTGCTCCAAACTGCAAAGGACCCTATGTTCCCTGGAGACACCACTTGCCTTCCATTCTGTTGGCATGATCAGGAGCTTGAGTCTGGCCCCACCACTCAGCCTATGTCTCCTTCTTACTACTGGGGGAATGCATAACCAATAGGCTTGCTTTGAGTGTCAAGTGGAACTTTGTGTGTACAATCATTGGCCCATGTTAAACATTCAAAAAATGAGGAGGAATGTGGCTGCATTGGGCAGGTGGGAGTGAGCATGACTGGGGTTGGGTTCACTCACTCAACCCCGGCTCTTGATTCATGTTAGATAGTCATAGCAGAAATGTGATGATAGCAGAAATATGATAACTTCACAAAGCTCACCTATGAATATTTTGGCCATCATTGTTTGTTGACAGGGAAGCTTACTTTTTGAAGGAAAACCTACCGTATTATTTTTTTTAATTTAATTTAAACCTACCTATAATTTTTTTATTTAAAATTTATTTTAATTTTAATTTAAAGTTAATAGCATAAGTAAGATTATCTTGGGGAGTGGGAGATGGATTTTAAAGTATCTACTTTGGAATATCCAAGTACTCATTTGTAAATAAAAAGCTAAGACTTGAACAATTCAGAGAGTTCCTGAAAAGGCTGGGATGTGGGGAAGGAGAGTGCTATACAAAATACTTTCAAAGTATTTTGTCTTTAAGGTCTTTACTTTGCATCCCACCTCTATCCAGTTGTGAAGAAGCAGCAAGTTGCATGCCTTCTAGCTTTGTAAGTGTGATAACTCTGTGCTCTGGGCTGCCTACCAACACTGTGCACACCACCCCCACACACCACCCAATACTGTGGGAAGTTAATCTGGGTTTTCTGGCTACTGTGTCTAGTACAGGGCAGAAAAAGAAGAAGGCATATCAAAGATGAACACACATTCAACTTTGTCACTAAATATCAGAAAAAGGTTCCTCTTGTTCCCCAATCTATGAATTTTTGACCCTTTTGTGATAATGCAGGGCAAAAACACCTGTAAGGGAGACAGCACTGCAGAAAATGTAAGAATTTGGATGTTTCAACATTTTTGCTGTTTCTTAACTGCTAACTCCCATTCAAATGTTGAGCCAAATACTATTTTTGTAACACTTAGCATGAAATGGGAATGATGAATTTTTTGGTGCCAGAAACATAGAATACAGGACAATGTAGACAAAAATACTATTGCTGTGATTTATGGATCTGCTTTATACATTTTCTTTTCTCTCCAACTTTATCTTGCTTCTCCCAGATACTTTTTCTCACTCTAGTCCCCACTCTTACTTTTCTTTTTACAAAGGTCATTTTATAAATAACTTTCTTTCTAATATCATGCTCCTAATGAGCTAATGACCATCCATTGAGCCAGATATATCCAGCATCTACCATGTGTCAACACGGTGGGGGCCAGGTATAAGGGCTTCCCAAGGGTGGGCTGACACATCAACCATAATGGATATAGCTTAGATCCATGGCTGGTTGTATGCTTCCACCCCCAACAGTACACCAAGGTTGAGCAGTTTTGGGCAAGTGAAGAAAGCATTTCAGAAAGGATCATGTAGTTAACTTAATCAATGTGATTGATGATCGAGTTAGATAAAGACTGAGGACGTGCCAATGGATATAACCAAAGGGGATTGTTGATGACATTGTCCAGCACAGTTTCAGTGTCTTGCATGGGACAAATGAATGGAAGGAGAGAAAATAGGGCCAGTGAATATAGACAATTCCTCAAAGTAGTTTCAGTGAGGCTATATCTAGAAGAGAGTGTTTTTAAAGATGAAAGAAGGGATAGCATGTTAGTCTGTTGATGGGAATAATACAGTAGTAGATGGGGGAACTCTTTGATGTTGGAGAGAACAGAGTTAATTACAGCCAAGAACTGGTAAAAGGGAATAGGACTCTGTATACGTGCAGGGTCTGTCTGCACAGATGGACACACACAGTTCACACCTTGGAGCAGGAGGTGAGGCAAATACACAGCAGATCAGAAAAGAGCTGAGTGAGTGGACTCAATCAAACAGCTGCTGTGGTCAATGGCAGGCACATTGGAAGATGACTGAAAAGTGTAGATGATGTCTTCCAATTACTTCTATATTCTCAAATGAAGTAGGAAACAAGGTCAAACCAAGTTGAGCACAAAGATGGGGAAATGCACTTTGGGAATGAGGAAGGAAAGAAAGCATGAAGTCACAGGAGTGTGATAATGAGTTGACTGGGGGCCAAAGCAGGATTGAGGAAACTATTAGACCTCTGATCATTTCTTTTTTCTCTCACTTTGGCCATAGACTTAGGTATAGACAAAGACCTGAATTTAACTCATGTTTTGTTGTGATTTTACAGAAGAGATTCTGATGGTGTAGTTGAAGGTACATGTGCGGGTGTGATCATGGTAATGAATGTGAAGGTGAGACGAAGGAACATGAGAGAATAAAAGGGGGTCAGATACAGACTGTGGACAGGCCGTAGTGACTATCGGTTGAAGATCCTATGGAGGTAAAGAATTTCTGAACTCAGGATATGAGAGGGAGTAAGCCAGAAAGATAAGCTGTGGCGGTCAGATATCAGAAAGTTTGCAGGTGGCTGGAGGGCAGGGTCATCGGCAGGGTCGTGTGCTGAAAGTATAGGTGGTATTAACATGACCAGGACTGATTGGGAAAATGATGCCAGATAGCAAGGCAATGCGATGGCACTAAATCGCTGATGGATGAAGTGAAGTTTGTGTAGGTGACTTTAATGGGAGGAGTGGCTAGGGTATAGCCTGGTCTGGGCTTTAAAGGAACCCTGAACTTTGTATGGGGAAGGGAGAATCAATGTTAATAAAGTGGAAAGAGGACCTCCTTTCCTGGATGCTGTCAAAGGAGCTGTCTTAGTCTGAGTTCTCTGTTCTTAGATGCATTGCAGTTAGCTCCAATTCAGAGTGTGCAACCCAACAAAACACTACCCTGTGTGCAACCCAACAAAACACTACCCAGTCCTGTACCGTCTTTACTGTTGCTCTTACAACTGAGTCCATTGTATCAATCCATCTTATTGAGGGTCTTTTTCATTGATATTTCATGGAGCTCTGGTAGCACAGTAGTTACAAATCGGGCTGCGAACCTTAAGGTCAGCAGTTCGAAACTACCAGCCACTCCGCGGGAGAAAGATGAGGCTTTCTGCTCCCGTAAAGATTTACAGCCTTGGAAACCCTGTATAGGGTTGCTATGGGTCAGAACTGACTCGATGGCACATAACAACAACAACAATGTCCTTCTCCAGGGACTGGGTGCTGCTGACAATGCGTCCAAGGAATGAAAGACTAAGTCTTGCCACCCTTGATTTTAAGGAGCATTCTGCCTGTAATTCTTCCAGCACAGATTTGTTTGTTCTTCTGGCAATCTATGGTTTTTTGTTTTGTTTTGTTTTTGTTTTAGTCTATGGTATTTTTAGTATTCTTCACGAACACCGTAATTCAAAGGTATTGATTCTTCATACAGTCTTTCTTATTCATTACCCAACCATCATATGCATATAAGGTGATGGAATGTATCATGGCTTGAGTCATGTGCACTTCAGTCCTCAAAGTAACAACCTTGTTCTTTAATACTTTAAAATAAGTTTAGCACAGCAGATTTGCTTAATGAAATATGTCATTTGATTTCTTGACTTCTGCTTTCATGAGTGTTGATGGTTGATCCAAGCAAAATGAAGTCTTTAACAACTTCCATCTTTTCTCCAGTTTACCATGATGTTTTTATTGGTCCCACTGTGTTCCGGAATACCCATTCTTCTCAATGGTATCCAGAGTTTGGTATAATGCACACAGTCAATTGCCTCTGAAGACTCCATAAAGCACAAGTAAACATCTTTCTGGTATTCTCAGTTTAGCCAAGATCCATCTGATGTCAGCAACAGCATCCTTCGTTCCACATCCTTTTCTAAATCGGACTTGAATTTCTGGCAGCATTCTGTTGATGTACTGCTGCAACCATTTTTAATTACTTTCAGCAAAATTTTAACTTTGGTGTGATATTAATGATGCAGCTCACTGATGTCTGCATTTCATTGGGTCTCTTATGGGTGTCTTACAGTCAGTGAACACCGCCAGCACTGCATTCGTTTGTTGAAACATTTTGATCTGTAGTCCATCAATTTCCGGAGGGAGCCAGTGTCTTCAGTGCAGCTTGGACACGTTCCATGAATGTCATAGGTTCTTGATCGAACGTGCTACCTCTTGAAATGGTTGAACGTTGAAATTGAAAGGGGTCTTCTAGGAGCAAAATCAATGAAGCAGATATACAAATAATAGGGAGAGAGATTTACTTTAAGGAAATGGTTTATGCAGTTTGAGTGATAAACTAGTCCCAAATCCATGGGAGAACTTTGCCAGAACATTCATTTCTATTCTGGAAGCAGGACCTACCCCCAAGGAAACTTCCCTTCAGTGGATTGGCTGCTCCTATCAGGGGAGAAAATGGAATCATAGCCTGGCCAAGCTGACATACAACATTAACCATCACAGGAGTGCTGTGGTAACAACCACTCTTGGAGATGCAGGTGAGGAGTATCATTAGGAGAAAGCCAAGTGTGTGTATTGCTGACCCAGAAGATGGAAAACATTCTCATATGGGGCTGAGGATGGATGGCCATTACTTCCCTAGCAGACGTTTTGAGTATCTGAAGCCCTGAAGTTGGAGTCAGTTGGGGATGGATGAGCAAGGGGGTAGGGTTCCCAAAAAGAAACAGCTTGTCATGGAAGCTGTGCCAAACCCAGCTCTCATGTACAGTGTGAGCATCTTTCTTCAGAAGAGTTGAAGTATCAACTCTAACTCCCTCTCATTATGACCTGAGTCTCCCTATGGAATGAGGAGGGCTCTGAGAGGTCTGCACAGAGAAGGGGAGAATTGTGGGCCCAGCATCAGGAGGGAGGCTACCTTACCAGGGACACACAGAGCTCCCCGTTAGCAGAGACCTGCTGAGAAAAAGTGAGTACAGACTAGTGCAAGAACAGATAAGTGTAAGATACCAGGTTGCCCTGCGTAAGATCCCCCAGAACACTGCGCATCTCAGCGAGGAGAAGGTCTGACAGGCACAGTAAGTCCTTTAGATCTTGTCCACATTACAGGAGCAGTGCTAGCATTCTGCTGTCTGTCTCTCTGGCACTGCCGTTCCAGGACTGGAGTTAAGAAATGGCAATGAATGAAGAACAAAAGACATATGTTGTTGGCCTAGTGTGTTTATAAACTCAACTATCATGGATACTAGCATGTAGTAAATCAGTCAAAAAGCTTATTTAAGAATGCCTAGTAAAGCCAATTTACTCACCTGCCAACCATGGAGAAGTGGATGGCTTTGTCAGAGGAACATCATTCATTGTGGCTGCTCCAGACCTAGAAACCCATTCTTCTTCTTGGGGTAGGATGGCGCATGAAAAATGAGCCATAAAATAGTCTCAGAGTAGTATGCCTGTTGTTAATAATAGTTTCAGATTACTTTATTTTTCATATACTCAAGATCTAGTCAACCCAGCAGCTGGGATCATTCCTGAATCTAACAGGAGCCCATCCTAGGGCAGAGAGTGGCGGTAAACAACCTATTTGTAGACACCAGCCTTCTTCCTGGCCATAAAAACACAAATTTGGCCTGTCTTTGGGGAAGAAACTAGCATTCTGGTTCACCTCTAATTGGATAGCAATTGTATGTGTATTACAAGGTTGCCTATGACCTTTCTACTTCCTGACCCTCCAGCACAGTGATTGATTTATGGGATTGAGATGATGGGGGAACTCCACTTCTGCCTCACTGATTTCAGGTCTCTATTGTCTGCCTAGTGTTGTCTCCCACATTACCCTCTTAAATCAACCAGCTGCTTATTTCTGAGAATACTCCTGATGTTCCCAGCTGCACTTGGATGGGTATGCACTTTTACACAAAATGCATGGGCCAGGAGGGCTGAACCCTGGGAGGAGGCAGTGACACTGTTGGAGGAATAATTTAGTGCCTGCTTTACTGCCTCTTGCATCTCTTTCTCTGATCTATGTTCATCCATTGTTTCAGGTGATGACAGGTCTTTCTGCTTCTGATCTGAGTCACACAGTTGCTATAATTTTAAAATACAGCTGGTATCTGTATCTCTTCATTGACAAAGTACTTGGAAATTTACACCAGGAAAAATCTAGGATCCAGGACTATAATGAGAGGGAAAGCATTGAACTCTACCACCAATTCCATGGCTTTGACGTGACCTATGATCCAGACCTGTCCCTTGGGCAATGAATTACATATGTCAGTGCTGAGCTTGAGCTACGGATAGGCAACAGCTCCCATCCAATTCATTAATTAGAGGTAGGCACTTTTGTTGTGAACTAGACTGTCTCCCTGGCTGAACTAAGTGTCTCAAGAATTTTTTCTCATCGTTACAAACAAGAGAGTGTGAATTATACAGGCATAGCTATTACTAGCAGGAGCCAAAGTTTACTAAACATTTTAACAAAATGAAAGTTCTCTGCAGGAAGTAGAAGAGTGCCTTAATTAGGATGGAACAATAGAATCTCAGAGAACAGAATGTTTGAGAATGGTGTTTGAGTTCTTGTAGTACCATTCTGCAAAATTTATTAAAAACCTATATTCCTATATGCTGTTGTTGTTGATCGGTGCTGTTGATTTGGTACCAACTCATAGCAAGCTTACACACAATAGAATCAAACATTGCCCGGTCCTGCGCTAACCTCACAATCATTGCTACGTTTGAACGCATTGCTGCTGCCACTGTGCCAATTCATCTCATTGTGAGAAGGCGGGAAAGAGGGGGTTTTCCTCTTTTTCTCTGACCCTCCATTTTACCAAACATGATATCCTTCTCCAGTGACTGGTCCCTCCTGACAACATGTCCCAAGTATGAGAGA
>NW_006408783.1:2964593-2969400 GCF_000296735.1 Chrysochloris asiatica
TGTTGTGAAGAAGCTAGTTGTAAGTTATCTTCTTTCTGTTGAGATGTATCCCAGATTGAAGGCTGTAGTCTTTGATCTTCATCAGTAAGTGCTTTGAGTACTCTTAACTTCTAGCAAGCAGGGTCGTGTCATTTGTGTATGATTGTGTATGTACATTGTTAATGAATCTTCCTCCAATCTTGATGCTGGATTCTTTTTTTGTTTATTCCAGCTTCCTGGATTATCTAGATTATTTACTTATCATACAGATGAATAAACATGATGAAAGGCTACAACCTGGTTGCACATCTTTGTTGGTTTTAAACCACACAGTATCCCCTTGTTCTATTCAAACAATTGCCTCTTGATCTATGAACCAGTTGTACCTGTGCATAATTAAGTGTTTTGGAATCCTATTATTTATAATGTTTTCCATAATTTGTTTATGAACCATACAGTTGAATACCTTTACATGGTAAGTGAAACATAGGTAAGCATCTTTCTGGTATTTCTGCTTTCAGCCAAGATTCATCTGATGGTGGCAATGATATCCCTTATTTTGGTCTTCTTCTGAATCTGCATTTATTCTGAGGTCCATCAGCTCACAACTAAAGTCACTTAGTCTGGTCCCTGGATTTGTGTTTGCATCACAATTAAATGGTGGTGACAGTTGTATGCCATGGAGTTGATTCTTACACATAGCGACCCTGTATAGGGTTTCTGAGGCTGTAAATCTTTACAGGAGCAGAAAGCCTCATCTTTAACCCAGGGAGCTAATAGTAGATTCGAACTGCTGGTCTTGTGTTTAGCAGCCCAACTCATAATCCATTATGCTACCAGTTCTACCCAAATATATCTATACTTTTAAATGAATACCAGGGACCATTCTGTGTATTTTCAAATGTTTGTACTCATTTTATCCCACCATTCATCTGTCCGTTTGTCATACTATAGTGGCTTGTGTGTCACTGTGATACTAGAAGACATATCACTGTTAACTTCAAATAGCATCAGGGTCACCCGTGGTGGACAGGTTCCGCAGAGCTGCCAGACTGATTTAAGACAAATCAGGAAGAAAGGACCTAGTAATCTACTTCTGAAAAATCGGCCTGTGTAAACCTTATGAGTGGCAGCAGAGCATCTTCTGATACATTTAGTGCTCTTCATTCCAAGAAGAGCCCATCCAATTGTAAAGTCCCCAAAATACAACTGGGGAAGAGATGCTTCCTCAAAGCGTTATTGTTGTTGTTAAGTGCCATTGAGTCAGTTCTGGTTCATAGTTTCCAAGAAGTAGTTTGTGGGTTTAAACCACTGAAGTGTGGTTAACAGTCCAGTGGCTATCGTACAGTGCCACACAGTAGAATTTACTTTATATAAAAATATGGATGCAGTAAAGCATTCAGGACCTTCATATGCTGATGTGGCATGACTCAAAATGAAAAGGAACAGGTTCAAAACCCATTAATACTCAGAATGTGGAATGTACAAAATATGAGCCAAGAAAATTGGAAGTTATAAGAAATGAAATAGAACACATGAAACTCTTTCTTCTAGACATTAGAATGCTGAAATGAAGTGGTTTTGGACATTTTGAAGAGAATAATCATATGGTCTATGATGCTAGGTCTATAATGTGTGGTGCTGTAAGACAAGCACTGGCCTGCTAACTGGAAGGTCAGTAATTCAAATTTACCAGCCACTCCTCAGAAACTCTATACAGGGTTGCTATGAGTTGGACCAACTTAATGGCACTTAACAACAACAACAAATACTAGGAATGATAAATTGAGGAGTAACTATGTCACATTCATCACCAAAAAGTACTTGACATCCATCCTGGAATACAACACTATCAGTGACAAGGCAGTATCCATATACCTACAAGGAAGTCCTGGTGGGGTGCTGTAGTGCATGCACTGGACCTCAGGGTCAGTTTGAGCTATAAGGGAGAGGGTTCAAGTCCACCAGCTGCTCCTTGGAAACCCTAAACAGGGTCATTGTGTGGCAAAACCGACTTAACAGTACTAAACAACAACAAACAAGAAGACAGTTAATATGACCATTATTCAAATTTACACAACAACCACTAATGTCACAGATGAAGAAATTAAAGAATATAAACATCTTAAGCAGCCTAAAATTGATCAAACATACAATCAGGATGCAATTAGTGATTAGAATGAGAAAGCTGGAAAAAAAGAGGAAGGGTCAGTAGTTGGAAAAGATGGCCTTTGGTGATAAAAATATTACTGGAGATTACGATAGAATTTTATGACCTATTCATGGTAAATACCCATTTCAACAACATAAACTAGATCGGTGCTCATGTGGGATACACAGGAATCAAAATCAACTATATCTGTGGAAATAGATGATGGAGAAGTTTCATATTATCAGTTAGAACAAAATCAGGGGCCAACAGTGGAATAGATCATCAGCCATGGCGTCATTCCTCATAGCAACCCTATGTAGGATTGCCAAGGCTGTAAATATTTACAAGAACGGGCAAGTCATCTTTCTGCCTCAGATTGGTTGGCAGGGGTAGACCTTGCAGTTAGCAGCTCAACACAACCCACAGAGCTATCAGGGGTCTTTTCAATTATTCATATGTAAGTTCAAATGGAAACTGAAGAACATTAAAACAAGTCCATAAGAGCTGAAATATGACCTTGAGCATATCCAACCTAAATTGAGAGACCACCTCAATAATGGATTTGACACTTTGAATATTGCTGGACATCAGATATAAAGAATACAAAAGATCATTAAAAAGACAAGAAAGAGGGACTTCTGGAAAGATGGTGGACTAGGGAGACACATTCCATGTACTAGAGATTCTACAACAAAGATATGATAGGCTAAATGAAGCAGACACAGATGAAAATTCTGGAACCCTGAACTTCACAGGGCAGGTAAGAGAAACGGAGTGAGTGCTTGCTGGAAAGAGAAGTGGAGCAGGACAGTGAGAGAGGGAGACTGACCCGTGAAGGACTGACCAGAGGCAGTGAGACTATCTTATGAGCCACTTTAGCAACAGAGGAAGGCCTGGCAGAACAGACTCACACAGGTGACAAAAAAGCTCCATTTTGGGGATTGTAACCATAGCAATGAAACAATATACGATAGGATGAATGCAAACCTAATGTTCTCCCATGTAAACTATCACATAATTCACAATAAACACTTAAAAATAAATAAACAAAAGCTCCATTTCCTTGTCCCTCTTCTGTCTTCAAATTTATATTCTTTTATTTTAGTTACTGCCTTTTTTCTCCCTCTTTATTATTTTCTCTTATTGGTTCTTTGTTTGTTTATTCTGTTTTTGTTTTCTTGTGTGTATGTGAGTGCTTTTCTCTTTCCCACCAAACAATAGACAGCAACCATACCCATATAGCCCAGCCACTAGACAAGAGCTAATGCCAGTTCCTATACCACCTGATCTATAATAGACAGCAGCCAAACCCACCCTAAACTGAGGTGCATGAACAGCAAACAAGAGTGATGTACATACTTCCATTCTTTAACTACACCCACAGAAGACAGTTGGTGAGAGCCTAAGAAAACATCAACACCTGATTAAATACAAATACAACAACCCCACAATGTCCAGGATACAACAAAAAAATTTGGGCTCACACAAAGAAACATGAAAGAATGGCTCAAACAAATGACCAAGATGCAAAACAAGAAAACATTTCTGAGGAAGAAAAGGTAATGGAACTAACTTAAAAAGAATTCAAAACAATTATATCTGGGTACCTTTATAGGATTGAAAGAAAGATTGAAGAAAGCAAGGAGAACACAAAAAAAACTTTGGAAGAATTTAAGAAAATACTAAAAGAACAAACAGACAAAATAAATGAAAATTTTGAAATAATACAAAACCTGACATTAGAAATCCAGAAGATTAATACTAAGATTTCAGAACTAGACATAACATTAAAAGGACAAAGGAATAAATTCAAAATACCTGAATTAGCAAGCTTGAAGATAAATCTCTCAATAGAAATATACTAGAAGAAAAATCTGAGGAAATCCTAAGAGCTATGTGGGACACATGAAGAGGAACAATTATGGGTGACTGGAATTCCAGAATAGAAGATAAAATAAAAAGTACACAGAAAATTGACAAGTTGTTAGAAGAAAACTTCCTAACATCATGAAAGGCAAGAAAATGAAAGAACCTCCTCAAATAGGATAGATCCCAAAAGAAAGTCTCCAAGACATATCATCAAACTTTCTAAAACTGAGGACAAGGAAAAAATACTGAGAGCAGCTCAGGAAAACCAAAATGTGACCTACATTAGAAGAGCTAGTCAGACTGAGCACTGAACATCCAGCAGAAACCATACAGGCAATGGGATGACATATATAAAACTGAAAAGAGAAAAATTGCCAAGAATCATTTGCCCAGAAAAGCTGTCTCTCAAATATGATGGCAAAATTAGAACATTTCCTGGTAAACAGAACTTAAAGGAATTTGTACTGATCAGACCAACTTTACAAAAGTACCGAAGAATGATCTTTGGACTGGGAACCAACAACAACAGATAATAACCTGAGATTACCATATATGAGAACACCACCCACAACTCAATCTAGATATGGAAGTATATAAAGTAAAACAAACCAACAAGACTGAAAATGGGGAACCAGAGATAGCAATTTATAATGAAGTCATTTACAAAGCCAAACAGGGAATAGCGCAGAAATAGAATTTACAAATGGCAAGGAAGTCAAGTAGACTTCAAGAAAAAACAGACTGTTTTAAATAGAGAAAAATTAATGAATTACAGGGTTGTTGTTGTTAAGTGCCATAGAGTCGGTT
>NW_006408783.1:2969500-2970900 GCF_000296735.1 Chrysochloris asiatica
TTGATCATATGCTACCTCTTGAAATGGTTGAACATTAACCATTTCTTTTTGGTATGGTGACTGTGTGTATTCCTTCCACATTCTTTTTTTTTTTTTTTTCAGTTAGGAAACATTTCCAATTTTTATTCATAATATTGGCAATCAAAGTTGCAAAGGAAGATTTACATAGCCACATATCAATAGCAGAATACGATGGAAATGGAATATTGCAAAGTTATCTGGAAGAGTTTCGAAGGAGCACACACTCGGCTAGAAATCTAGGGTTAAACTGTGGTTCCGTAACAGATTATAGTCATTCTTCCATTTGCTCAATAAGTTCTTCCTTATATTTGCCTTTCTCTTTTCCAATTTGTCAAGATTTGGCTTTACATTCAAAAATTTTTTTCCAATCTTTGTCCAATTTGAGTCTGGTAATAACCACCTTGCTCGGGTGAATGCCCACATGGACAGTTGTCCCATTAGCCTTGCTGCACCCTCTCCATGTAGATGACATATTCTTTTGTACACCTGAACTACCTTGCCAATCTGCTGACCTTTGAAATGTCCTCGAACCACCTGGACCTCGTCGTCCTTGCAGATGGGCATGGAGCGCATGTATACTAGTGTATCGATGTTCATGTGTTTAATATCATTTTTAATAATTTCCAATTTTCCTACTTTCATACTACATACTTTCTATATTCTGATTATTAATGGATGTGTACAGCTGATTCTTTTCATTTTCAGTTATTCCCTATATGCAAATGAAGGTCTTGAAGGCTTTACTCCATTCACATCATCGTGGTCAGCTCTACTCTTCAAAGGTTGCTTTTTCTCAGTTATATTTTGAGTGCCTTTCAACCTGAGAGGCTCATCTTGCACTGTATCTGACAATAGTCTTGTGCTCCCCATCATCTTTCAATAGTCAAAATTCTGGTGCTGACAATGTTCAATTAATATTCATAAGGTTTTTAGTGTCTAAATATTTAGATATCATCCATCTCTTCTCATTCCTAATCTCTCTTCATATGCAAGCTCAGCAGAAACCTGTCCACCATGAGTGACCCTGGCATAGCTAAAATACCCATGGCACAGCTTCCTGAAATCACAGCAACACGCAAGCTACCACAGTACAACAGACTGACAGATACGTGATGGTGGTTGTTGTTAGATGACATCAAAGCAATTCCGATTCATAGCTACAACTCATTGCTCATAGTACAACAGCACAAAACCCTGCTTGGCCTTGTGTGATCCTCACAATGTTCTGATATTCAAGCCCACTATTTCGGCCATTGTGTCAATTCATCTTTTGATGTTCTTCCTCTTTTTTACTGACCTTCTACTTTACCAAACATGGTGTTCTTCACCACGAACTGGTCCCTTCTGATGACATTCACAAAGTACAAGAGATGAGGTTT
>NW_006408783.1:2979899-2982738 GCF_000296735.1 Chrysochloris asiatica
AAAAAAAAAAAAAGAAGTAAAATACCTGAACAGAAGATCCCAAAGGGGAAGCTGAGAAGATAAAATATTACTGAAATATGAAATCTTCAATAATATAAAATGTGCAAAGACCTGGAGTTAGAAAACCAAGAGCAAGGAAATGCTCAGCATTTCTCAAGCTGGAAGAGCTAAAGAAAGATTTCACGCCTCAACTTGAAGGAATACACAGTCGCCGGACCAAAAATAATTGGCCAACTGAGTAGAAGAGATCAATGCAATGAACATTTCAAAAAACTAATCTAACTGGAGATACAAAGACACTACTACAAGAAATGAAGAGACGTACATAAATGGAAAAAAAAAAACGTGTCATGGTCATTGGTAGGAAGTCTTAACATTGTGAAAATGTTAATACTACCCAAAGAGATCTACAGATATAATGCAATTTCAATACAGATTCCATCATTATTCCTTAAGGAGACAGAAAAACTAATCACCATCTTGATAGGGAAAGGAAAGGGACCCCAGATAAGCCAAGCACTACTGAAGAAAAAAATAAAGTAATAGACTTCACACTTACATTCTCAAAACCTACTATATAGATAAGTTAGTAAAAACAGCCTAGTACGGGTACAATAACAGATGCATAGACTAATGGAATGCAATTGAGAATCCAGACATAAAAATCCTTCCACCTTTGGATAGCTGATATTTGGCAAAGGGCCAAAATCCATTAACTGAGGAAGAGATAATTTACCAAACAGTGCCTGGCAAACTGGATGTCTACTTGCAGAAAAATAGGATCCATACGTCATCCATAGATGTACAAAAACTAATCAAAGACTTAAATGTAAAACCAAAAACTAAGATCATTAAAGGAAAAATAGGAACAAACTTAGGGGTTTGAATTTATAGCACAAAAATGCTATCAAACATAGCTAAAAATGCACAAACAGCAGCAGAAAATAGACTAGACAATTGTTTTTGTTAAGTGCCATCGAGTCGATTCTGACCCATAGTAACCCTAGTAACTTCAAGGAGCAGCTGGTGAGCTTGAAACATGGTCCTTGCAGATCTAACTGACTTTGCAGTCCAGCGCATTAAACCACACAGATCCACTAAAAAACAAACAGTTATCCATATCAAAAGAAATTAGCCAAGAGTAAAATGAGAAACAACAGACTTAGAAAAAGCATGTCTGAGAAAGGACTAATCTCTAAAATTCATAAGAAAACTCCCAACCCCTCAACAACAAAGAGACAAACAGTCCATAGCTCTTAACAACTTTGCTGTTTTCCTCCCCTGACTGCTGGCATTTCACTTTGAATGTGATGTTTGTCAAATTGGGTTCCACAGAAACTAGGAGATTAGTGGTATATATTTAGACATGGCAGAAAATTACATTACTTGAAATTAATCTGTACAATACTGAAATTTGAGAAAAACACTGCCAGTTTTGAAATAGCATAGACTTTGGAGTTAATAACAATATGGGCTCCACCTGAGATACGGCTCTTACTAGCTAGGTAATCTTAGTAACTTCTAGTAACTTCTGTTCACTGGTCTGTTTGGTTATCTGTTACAATGGAGTTTAATGCTGCCTCCCTTTGCGAGTTATTATCAGAATTTGGTGACATAACATGGGTAAGGTATGTTGCTGTTGTTGTTAGGTGCCATTAAGTCAGTACCCACTAATAGAGACCCTATGCAAAACAGGATGAAACACTGTCTGGTCCTGGGCCAACTTCACAATCATTGCTAGGCCTGAGCCCATTGCTGCCACCACTTTGCCAATCCATCTCACTATGGGTCTTCCTTTTTTGCTCTGACCCTTCACCTTACCAAACATGATATCCGTCTCCAGCGACTGGTCCCGACTGACAATATGTCCAAAGTATGAGAGATGAAGTTTGGCCATAGTAGCCTCCAAGGAGCACTCTGGCTGCACTTCTTCCAACACAGATCTGTTGGTTCTTTTGGCAGTCCCTGGTACTTTCAATATTCTCCTTTAACAGCATAATTCAAATGCATCAATTCTTCTGTGGTCTTCCTTATTCACTGCCCAACTTTCTCATGCATATGAGGTTATTGAAAATACCATGGCTTGAGTCAGGTGCACCTTAGTCCTCAAAATGACATCCTTGCTCTTGACCACATTATAGAGGTCTTGTGCAACAGATCTGCCTGATGCAGTATGTCATTTGCAGAGGCGGAGCTTGATGGCAGGTAGAGATGCAGTGAAGTTTCCATCAGCAATACCACAGAATACCACATGAAGCAGGTACAGGGCAGAGCTACAAAACTCTGAACCACATAGGTAGGAATGTTTTGAAAAGTTTGAAGGCTTATAGCCAGTGGAACTTGTAGCAGAAGTAAGAAATCCAATACTTTAGAATCTGCTGGGCTCAGCGGTCCGGAGCTGGCAATATGGGTGAGACCAAACAATGGGACCAGGCAGGGTTGCAAACAGACCTGCTGGGAATTAACAACCATGGGAACCTCAAAGAAAAGGTGCCAATACTATCTGTTTGGTTTTGCTTTGTTCTGATTTTTTTTTTTTTTTTTTTTTGTATCTGTTCATTGGCTGTCTGCACACCTCCATTCTGGTGACTAGAGGGGGTGCTTGAGCGAGTGGACACCACCCACCCACAGCACTTGAGGGTTCTTCCAACACACATGTGCATAGATCTTTCAGCATTTATAGGCACTCACCTTTCGTGCTACCTGGATGCTTAGGAGATGGTTCCAGCCCATAGTGACCCTGTGCAGGATTTCTGAGACTGTGAATCTTTGCGGGAGCAGGGGGCCTAGTCTTTCTCCTGCTGAGCACTTGGTGGTTTCGAGTTGCCAGCTTTGGGCT
>NW_006408783.1:2983638-2995457 GCF_000296735.1 Chrysochloris asiatica
TTCAATCTTTTCTCCATTGATAAGAATGTTGTTTATTGGTCCAGTGGTGAGGATTTTTGTTTTCTTGACATTGAGATGTAATCCATATCAAAGGCTGTGCTCTTTGATCTTCATAAGTAAATGTTTCAAGTCCTCTATGAATAGCAGAGAATACTCATATTAGGCTACAGATATTTTTTCTTTCTTCTTTTTTTTGTTTCTTCTCTCTCTCCTTTCCTTTTACCACGATTATACACTACAACATCCAATCTGGTTTTTTCTTTTGTTTTTAGGGTTTTTTTTGTTTTCTTTTAGCCCTTGCTTTTTTACTATTGCTGTTTTTTCTTTTGTTTTTATTTTAGTCCTATTGTGTTTTGGTTTTGTTCCTCCTTTTACCTCTAGGGGCTCTTTCTTTCCCTATACTACCCAAGAAGAGACAGCAATTGCTGCCATATAGTTAAGATACTATCACACACTATAAAGCACCACAATCTAGGCAAGAAAAAATACCAACTGCCATGTACCCGGGAGGCAGACTACACCTGTGAAAGTTACTCTGTGTTAAGCAATAAGAAAAGTGAAAAGGGAAGCCCACCTCCTGATCACATCTAACAGGAGGCAATCAGAAAGCATAAAAAATACCAAAGCAAACCCTCAATTAAGGAATATGGCCACAGCTAAACAAACATATCCCAAAAGTGAAAAATTAGTCATATCAGCACATGTCCAGAAACAAGATAAAATGTCTGAGACAAATGACCTAGAGGTAGGCCTGGACTCCATTCTGGAAGGAGGGCAAGCCTTGGAAATGCCTGAGAAGGAATTCAGAAAAATCATTATAAAATGTTTCAAAACACTTCACAATGGAGTTGAGAGAAATAAGGAAGAAGTCAGGAAAGCACTACAGGAAGAATCAAATAAGATAAATACAGCATTGGAAACAATTCAAAACCTACAGAAAGAGGTTCAAAGGATCAATAATAGAATATCAGAAATAGGCAATACACTGAAAGGGCAAAGGAGTAGAATAGAAGAGATGGAAGGCAGAACTAGTAAACTGGAGGACAAATCTCTCAATACCATTAAGATAGAAGAGCAAACAGAAAAAAGCATTAAAAAATCTGAGGAATGTCTAAGATTCACATTGGACAATATGAAGAGGAATAACTTCAGAATTATTGTCATTCTGGAACAGGAAGAATCACACAAATCCACAGAAGAGATAGTTGAGGAACTTCTGTAAGAAAATCTTCTAACATCATGAAAAGTGATAAACATTCAAGAAGCTCAACAAACCCCAGGAAGGATAGTCCCCAAAAGAAAATCACCAAGGCACATCATAATGAGGCTCTCCAAAATCAAAGATAAGGAGACAATCCTGAAAGCAGCAAGGGAAAAGAGAAATGGTACATACAAATGCAAGCAAGTCAGATTAAGCTCGGATCTTTCAGCAGAAACCATGCAAGTAAAGAGGCATTGAGGAGAGATATCTAAAACCCTGAGACAAACAAACAAAAAAAACAAAAAACTTTCAACCAAGAATCCTTTATCCATCAAAGCTATCAATCAAATATGACAGTGTAATCAAAACATTTCAGGATAAACAGAAGCTAAGGAATTTTGCCACAACCAACCCTTCACTACAAAACATCCTAAAGGGAGTTCTGTGGACTGAGAACCAACAAGAACAAACAACCATAGATTGACATATGTGACAATATCGCTCAGAACTAAATTGAGAGATGAAAGAGTTGAAAACAGAACAAAACTATAAGAACAAAAACAGAAAAACTATAGAAAGAATCAACAGGACAAAAAGCTGGTTCTTTGAAAGGATTAACAAAATCGACAGACCATTAGCAAACCTAACAAAAGAAAAGAGGGAGAAGACAGAAATAACACACATTAGAAACCACATGGGTGATGTCACAGTGGAACCAAAGAAAATCAAAAGGATCATAACAGAATACTTATGTACATCAAAAGAATTCACCAGAAGAGTGAAAAGGGAACCCACAGAATGGGAAAATATCTTTTGCAATGACATATCAGACAAGGGACTCATTTCCAGAACATATAGGAAACTACAACACATCTACAAAAAAAGGACAAATAACCCAATTAAAAAATGGGCACAAGACATGAACAGACACTTCACCAAGGAAGAGAGCTGGGCAGCCAACAAACATATGAAGAAATGTTCACAATCACTAGCTATCAGAGAGATGCAAATCAAAACAACAATGAGATATCATCTCACACCAACAATAACAGCAAAGATCAAAAATGTAGAGGACAGTAAATGGTGGTGGAGAGGTGGAGAGACTGGGACACTCCTGCATTGCTGGTGGGACTGAAAACTGGCCCAGTCACTCTAGAAAGCAGTATGGCACTTCCTCAGAAAGTTGGAAATATAAATACCTTATGATCCAGCAATTCCTCTACTTGGTATTTACCCACAAGAAATATGAGCCATAACATGAGTAGATATATGCACACCAATTTTCATAGCAGCACTATTTACAATAGCAAAAAGATGGAGACAGCCAAAGTGCCCATCAAGTGAAGAATGGATAAACAAACTGTGGTACATACACACAATGGAATACTGTGCTACCTTGAAGAATAACAAGGAAGCTGCAAACCACCGGATAACATGGATGAACCTAGAGGACATTATGTTGAGTGAAATTAGTCAATCACAAACGGAGAAATACTGCATCGGACCGCTACTGTAAAAGACTAAGAAAAAGAACCCATACTAAAGGGGGATGGATTCTTTGCTGGTGGCTAGGATATGGGGAAGGAGCTCTGGTAGCGTAGTGGTTACAAATCGGGCTGTGAACCTTAAGGTCAGCAGTTCAAAACTACCAGCTGTTCTGCGGGAGAAAGATGAGGCTTTCTGCTCCCGTAAAGATTTACAGCCTCAGAAACCCTGTTCAGGGTCGCTATGAGTCGGAACCGACTCCACGGCACATAACAACAACAACAAGGATATCGGGGGTAGGGTGAGGGGAGGGAGGGGAAGGTGGAGCACAGGGCAGGGAATAGACACAGGATAGTTTGGGTGCTGGGAAAGGTGGCAATATACAAGAAGGGAGAGGGGAATGGAAAAACAAAGCAGATGGAACAATTAGGGAGGTTTGCATGGGCTATGTGGGACAGAGGTAAATGATGATGTGTGCACAATCTTGGAACAACAGGGCTCTGGGATACAGAGATTGAGACATGGTTGGAATGGGGAAAAGGGGGGAAATAATGTTAAGATGCTTGGCTGTCTTTTGAATCTTGGTTTTCCTTGCATTATATTATAAAATTGACACTGGAGGGGGAGATAAAGGAATAGCCAGAAATATCACCATAGAAAGCTTGTAAATATGTCTTCTGCCTATAACTGATTGGAATAGCTAAAATGGGGATAAAATGTGCCCAGTGAATGAGGCTTCCTGTGGAGCCTCTGCATTACATAAGACTATAGGTAGAATCCTGAATCACATCCAGAATCTTCAGAGGTAGGAAATTTCCACTTGAAAGGATGAGCAGACCAGCCTGGAGCAGCTAGAAGAACAGAAGATACTTCTTGAAAGAAAGACCTACAGAAAAAATACAAAACAATATAGGCAGACCGACTGATTTCGACAAGAACAAGCATGTTGCTTGCCTAGGAGATGTCAAGGAAAGTGGTGGGGTACCCTCAGAGCAAACCCCCTTCCAAGACTAAGACTCAATGAGAATACACACTCTGATTGATGACCACGTTCATTACCGATAAGGGGAAGTGAGGGAAAAACAACAATGAAGCTGTGACCTAAACCCTACAACATTCAATAGACTTCTGAGAACACAGGTGGAGACCTAGCAGTGTGGCAAGACCTTTGGACTCTTGGACCCAGAGTCAGTGACATAGTCACAGAGGACTAGAGTGGAGAGTGAAGCATCCAGTTGATAAAAAGAGAGGGCATATGCACAAGAACACCCACACTTGCAGATAATACCCACTTGACCTGGCTTCAATGATTGGATGATCAGAGCTCAACTAGAAGAAGAAAGAAGAGGAAAAAAAGTAATCTGATACAATTTGATGAACTTGACCTACACCTATGGATACAGTAGCTCAAAAGAGGGAACAAATCCTTATAGCAAGAATCATTCCCACCCCCTCCATACACAGAGTAGACAGGGATGGGCAACTTGGACATTGGCTACCCAAAATGAGGGGACTACAAAGGCAAGAAGTGACTGGCTTATAAGCTTTCAAGAGGGAACCTAGATCCAGAGGACATGGAGGAAGGTAGAATCTCCATTGAGTAGTGTCCAATCTGTCTAGGTGGGGCTGATGAAAGGAAATGTGGATAGGTCTCTTGTGATATTATACATTTTGTAGCAAGGAGAGGAGTAATTAACTTAGCAGTCTAGGAGCAGATGTCCCTGGGACCATCAAAGGAGAAGACTAGAGAATGGGACCTTACCCAGAGAAGAAGTGATGCCTGAGATGGAGGCAGAGACGGTGACGTGGAGAGATGGAGTGGCTGGGGACTTTAGACACAGAGAGGGAGAGGGGCTGTGTGCTGACAACTGAGGGGCAGGCTTGTAATGTATACACTTTCATTGGTTGATTATGCATGGAGGGGATTGTAACCGTGGCAATGAAATTATATATGATAGGATTAATGTAAAACTAATGTTCTCCATGTAAACTAACACATAATTCACAATAAAACATTTAAAAAAAATCATAGTCTTCTGGAGCACAGGAGACAATGATTCTAATTTTGCTTCTGCCATACACTTGTGTGTTTGGAGGTCAGTCTGAGCTTCTACGTTTACCTCTAAAATGAGATAATTTTATGAGATCATTAGTTGTAAACTTTTCTAGACACACTTTCATCAATAAAATTCATGCACCCAGAAGCCGATTCATTCCACAATGTGGCAGTTCAGCTCAAGTCACAGAGGTAGGTTATCTGTAGTTTCAAGTGGGGAAGAATTCTATGGCAAGAGAAAAATCTGTGGCTGATTAACAATTTCTGTCCAGGGCTCAACTGGCAGAGAGTTGCCCAGGAAATTCCAGTCTGTCCAGATGGTAAACATGACAAACATATAAAGGAGAACATTTCAGGCTTAATTAGGCAGAGGAACCTGAACCTAGTTTACTCTCTTCAGTAACGCATTCTTCTATAGATCTCTAGAGTTCCTTTTGGTGAATTCCTTGACAATGAAAACATTGAAAAGTCCAAGGTAGAGTCCATCCAGAGGCACTTGGGGAAAAGATCTGCTGATTTATTTCTCAAAAAGCTGCCATTGAAAACCTATGGGTCAGAGTTCTACTCTGAAACACATCGGGCTACCATGAGTCTGTATTGACTAGTTAGTTGTCAGCTGGCTTTAGAATTCCTCTTAACTTCTCTTAATGCGTATGATGCGAAATCTTGGAAGTAATACAATAAAAACTATCCAGTAGTCCAGGCTTTGAGAGGAATTTGATAACTACTAATTTCTGAGGTTGTAGCAACCCAACAGCAAAACAAGTGAGACCATTATCCTTTATTTTCCATGGGCTATTAGGCCTAGCCACTACAATATCATTTCTGCCTAGAGCCTCATTTTAATTGAGAGATGAGAAATAAATTAGACTTCCAGAAAAGAGGACTTGGTACCAGATCATCATATTTGGCTGTGAAATGTTGAATCATCTATTGCAGACACCTGCTTCATATAATTTACTGTCTTGTGGGATGTTTTAATAGCTTTTCTTCTAAGGGATGAATAATGTCCCCACTGTATCGCTCCAGGAGTAAGCAAAGGCCACAGCTGGGTGAGATGCTTAGCAACTTTTACTATGTTGAAGAGATTGCCAAACTCAGCAATTTGAGGCATAGAAATTTATCATTGTGTTCATGAGGTACCTCAGTACCAACTAGCATGGGGAAGCCACCTCCAGCTGGTCAAGAAATAACCTTCATTAAAATCCTGGGGAGAGATTGGCCTTAATACTTAAAGTTCCAACACTAGGCACACTTAGAATTAAGTACAAGTTCCTTGTCCTTATACAAAATACTGGTTTCATAGAACTATGATAAGACAAAGAGGAGAAGTAAATCTCAATTACTATCCTCAAACAGCTTCAAATTGTATACAAGAGACAAGAAGGGCAACAAAAGTTTTCAAATGAGAAAGAATTGACAACATAAATACACAGTTTATAAGTATAAATGAAACTTAGTTTAATAGAATGATATCTTTTTTGTTGGGATATTTCCAATCTTTATCCTGAAAGGGTGACTCTGAGCTGGCTAAAGTAATCATCTGAGACTAGCGCACCAGAAAAAATTAATGATCTTATGAAAATGCATTAAAGCTTATAAAAAAGACTTGAACATTAATGATAATCCTTTTGGAAAGTCACACCAGGAGACTTTATTCTCGTTTCATCTGTAAATTGAAAGGGAAATAATGGAAAGTAAAAGAGAATTGGATGACTTCAGTCAGTGACTTCAAATATTTAGGTCACGGTATTTGGAAAGGCTCCACAAATATATTGTGAACTTAAAGATGAAAGTTAGGCATGTCTTAGAAATATATGCAGCCGTATTTTACATTGGAGTCCTGGTGTGGCACTGTGGGTTAATGCTCAGGACTGCAAGGCCGGTTTAAACTGCAAGGTTGGCAATTCAAGCTTACCAGTCGTTCCTCAGAAACCCTATGCTGGGACACTATGAGTCGGAACTGACTTCATGGTACTTAACAACAACATTTTTTTTTACCTTAAAAATGTTTAATTGATTGGATTTTCAACACAGTAATTCATTAAATATGTGTGTTGTACATGTGGAAGTACAATGTATAGAAATTTCACTTTGACCTCCTCAAGTCTGTTTCTTCCCAACAAGTAACCAGTGTCTTGTCTGTAGCATAATCATAGATCCTTCCCAACTTTCTTCCACAAGCTTACATTCATCTATGTACACAAATGTCATCTGGTACTATCTGATTTTGTCTTGGTTGTATAAAAAGTGCAAACTTTCATTGAAAATCATTCAATGCATATTGTACTTTTTTGTGTGCTCATCCTATTGTATTTTGTTTCATTGCAATGATTACAATCCCCTCTGTGAGTCATCATTGAACAGTGTTTGATTCTATTCCCTCTGTTTTGTGTGTCTGTGGGGAATTTTTTGGTGTGTGTTTTTTGTTTTGCTTTTTTTTATGTACACTAAAACACTCATTTAAACAACCCAAAGGCACGTTCTGAAAGCCTGCTTCCTGGCCACCAACACACAGCCTTTCTCTTTCTGTGAGTCTAGAGTCCTCAGCTGCATTATCTCTCCATGTCATCTTCTCTGCCTCCATCTCTGGTGTTGCTGCTTCTCTGGATAGGGTCCCACATCCTGCTCATGCTCTTCTCCCTTGATGGTCCTAGGGTCATCTGTTCCTGGAATATAAGATTAACTGTTGTTGTTGTCAGGTGCCATCGAGTTGGAACCAACTCATAGCGACCCCATGCACAGCAGAACGAAACAATGTCTGATCCTGGACCAACCTCACTACCGCCGCCACACTTGACGCCATCAATGATGTCACTTGACTGATCCATCTCATTGGGGGTCTTCCTCTTTTTCTCTGACCCTCCACCTTACCCACCATGACATCCTTCTCCAGTGACTGTTCTCTCCAGACAATGTGTCCAAAGTATGAGAGACGAAGCCTAACCATCTTGGCCTCCAAGGAGCACTCTGGTTGCACTTCTTCCAAAACAGAACTATTGGTTCTTTTGGCAGTCCATGGCACTTTCAGTATTCTCCTCCAACACCACAACTCAAAGGCATCAATTCTTCTACGATCTTCCTTATTCACTTCTGGCTTTCGCATCCATATGAGGTTATTGAAAATACCATGGCTTGGGTCAGGCTCACCTTAGTCCCCACTTTATGTTACAAAACTTCTTACCTTTACAGTTGTGACAATCACAGTTAGTCATGATACCTACTCACTATTGAATCAAAAGAATCCTATCTCCATCTCCTTTTGCCAGACCCATCTAGACAAGATGAAAACTGTTCAGTGGGGAATCTACCTTATCACGCATACTCTGAAACTAAACTCCCTCTTGAAAACTTGTAAGCCAGCCACTTCATGTCTTTGTTGTTGTTAAGTGTCTTTGAGGTGGTTCCAACCCATAGAAACCCTGTATAGGGTTTCTGAGGATCGGCTGGTGAGCTTGCATCACCAACATTGAGGTTAAAATGATCTTACAGTCCAGCATATTTACCCACAATACCACACCAGGACTTGCGCCTTTGTAGTCCTCCAACCCCCCGTTTTAGGTAGCCAATATCTAGGTTGCCTGTCCCTATCAACCCTGTATACTGAAAGGATATGCTTGATCATTCATGTGCATACTCCTACCCTCTCAGTCATTATTTCTGAGTTACTACATCCATAAGTGTAGGTCAAGTTCATCAAACTGTAGCAATTTCCACTTGCTTCCTTTATTAGATTTCTTTATCTTTCTATAGTCGAGCTCTGGTCATTAAGCCATTGACACTAGGTCAAATGGGCACTATCTGCAAGTTTGTGCATCTTGTGTATCTCCCCCCACTTCATATCAGCTGATTGCTTTACTCTCAGCTCCAGCCCTCCATAGCTATGTCAATGTCTATGGGTTCAGGAGTTCCCAAGGCTCCCCCAACTTTGAACCAGCCCACCCTTTCTCAACTCAACATCGACGAAAGTCTATGGAATGTGGTTGAACTCAGTCCATAGCTTAATTGCTGCATTTCCCACTTTTCCACTCACCAGTAGACCAAGATGGTTACCAGTAAACTTACATGCCTGCTCATGTGTTTCCTTTGAGTTTCAATCTGGGAGGGGGCTTTGTCCTGCAGGCTCCTTGATGTATTTAACTGATTCTGATTTCATGGTGGTGGTGGTTTTGTTCCACCATGTCAATTCCAACTCACAGTGATCCTATAGAGGGTTTCCGAGGCTGTAGATCTTTATAAGAGCAGAAAGACTCATCTCTCTCCTGATAAGCAGCTGCTAGATTCAAACTGCTGAACTTACAACCCACTATGCTACAAAGGTGTAAACTTGTTTTAAGCTACTAGCTTTCTTTTTAAAAAATAGTAATGTAGAAAATATATATAACATGTTCTTTTCCATTTTATCCATTTTTAGGTATATAATTCAGTAATACTAATTACATTCAGTAATAAGCAGTACATTTTCCAAAAGATTTCCTATCAAACAGTAATGCAGTGCCTTTAAAGCAATAACTCCACACCCCTTTCTCATCCAAGTCCATGGTAACCACAAATAAACTTTGATCTTTATATATTTGCCTAGCCTCGACTTTCATTATTGAAGGATTCTCTGGGCAAATTATTGAATGATGCTGAAAGCATCAAAAGAAGATGGAAGGAATACACAGAGTCACTATACTAAAAGGAAATGGTTGATGTTCAACGGTTTCAAGAGGTTTTGATGCATTCCCAATGTTACATCTACCTAATTTGATTATTCCTGTAATGCTTTCCTGACTTCTTCCTTATTTCTCTCAACCCCTCTGTGGAGCATTTTGAAGCACCGCAATATCGTTCTCCTAAATGCCTTCTCAGGCTGTTCCAAAGCTTGCCCTGCTTCAATTGTGAAGTCTAGGTCTACCTCTAGATCATCTGTTTCAGCTACTCTATCTTGTAGCATAGTGGCTATGAATCGGACTGTGAACCTCAAGGTCAGCAGTTTGAAACTACCAGCTGTTCCACAGGAGAAAGATGAGGCTTTCTGCTCCCATAAAGACTTACAGCCTTGAAAACCCTGTACAGAGTCACTGTGAGTCGGAACCGACTCCACAGCCCATAACCACCACCACCATCTTGTTTCTGGACATGTGGTGAGATCTTCAGTTGAGTGGGTTTTTTTTGTTTGTTGGTTTGTTTGTTTGTTTTTTTTTTGGGGGGGGGGAGGAGGGCATTGGCGTTTTCAATATTTAGATGTATTTCCAGTAATTAGTTGTATGTATGTTCGTGTATTATTAAGCTTTCTGATTGCTTCCACGTAGATGTGATCAGGAGATGGGCTTCCCTTTTCACTTCTCTTATTACTCAACTCACTGTAATTTTTGCAAGTGTTGGCTCTCTGTCTGGTGTATAGCAGCTGATATTGACTCTTGCCTGGTTGCTGGGAATTTGTAGGGTGTGATTGATTGTAGCTTGGCTATATGACCACAATTGTGGTCTCTTCTTCGGTAATGTAGGGAGAGAAAGAGTTCCTCCAAGGTGAGAGGGAGACCAAAAAACAAAATAACAACAGCAAAACAAAACAGATTGGATACTAAAGTCTATAATCACCACACACACAGAGCAAAATATGAGTAAGATGTTAATGCACCTCCTCAGCTTCTTGCCTTCCTGGTCACCTGGGTAATTTGAAAATGTTACCATTGCTCCGTATGATGTAATTCAAGATTTATTTTTGGCCTCTTTCCTTTTCAGTCTGTCTCTCCTTCCACAAGCCTATTCAGGTGTTACTCCTAGGGAGAAACCTCCCAGGGCTGGCCAGAGTCATTTTGGGAGACCCTTTCATTTTCAATTGTTCCTATTGACTTCTCCCCTTCAATTCTGGGCCCGGTGGTCTTTGCTGAGCAGATCTGTGCATGCTCATGCATAGTAGATTCCTCCAGGGGTGTGGGGTATCCCTCACTGAGGCATCCCCTCCAGTCAGCAAAGTGGAGGTGCACAGAGAGAGACAAATGAACAGACAAAAAATGTTCACACTTTTAACTCTGACCATCAGCCAGACCCTTGCGATTAGAGCACTTCCTTGCTCTTCTATCAGCTCTGTCATCCTCAAGATGGCTGCTCTGGGACCCGCTCACAGCCACAGATCAGAAAACACCAACTTTCTTGCTTATACTACAAATCCCACTAGCAGTAAGCCTTCAATCCTTCTAAATATTCGTTAATATGTAGTTCAGAGCTCTGGGACCATCCCCTGAACCTGCTGCATCCAGTATTGTATGGTGCCTCTTCCTAATCAGCCATCTAGCCCCAGTGTATCCAACAACATTTTTTACGTATATGCTCATGCTGTTGCTATCACTCAGGTACAAAAGCCATTGTGAGGATTAGCATCTAATCAAATTGGTCATTGTGTGTGATCAGACTGTTTTGCCCTGAATGGGTCAGAAAGTAACCTTGTGAAATTGGAAGAAGATTGAACTCTCAGGTCAAGAGATATTCTAGCAGTGGCTCTAACTCTGTATGACCTTTTGCAAAAAAAATTTTTAATACTCTGGGCTTCTTGGTTTGTCATTACTTTTACAGAAAAACCTGGAAAAGATAGACAGAGACTGTATAAGGTAGAATCGTGTTAGAAAAGGAAAATTCAAATATTTTCCACTAAGAGGATCAATAGAAAAGTGATAATACAGTACTCTGTCAAAGGTGGAAAACTTGCTAACTTGCAAGACCTGGAAAAACAAGGCAGCCTTTTCTAGTTCCAGCTCTCACAGATTTCACTGTTTGGCCACGAAGAGTTCCTCTTAGCAGTGGCCAAACAGCTCAGCATTAAAGGTCAACTGGCATATTAACTCCATTAACTGATAAAAGAAGAAAGGCCAGATGACCTTCCTAGAGGATGAAGAAAACATTCACCGATGATGGAAAACAAAACAAAATCCCACAAATTTTAAGAGCTAGGAATAAGTGAAATTTCCATCAATAGTTTTTTGTTTTTTTGTTTTTTTGTTTTAATTTAAGGTTTTTATTGTGGATTGAGTGAAAGTTTACAGGGCACATCATCAGTTTCACATTCAACAATTCATATAACTTGTTTCATTA
>NW_006408783.1:2998397-3008956 GCF_000296735.1 Chrysochloris asiatica
TCAGGCACCCCTATAGTCACCCGAATGGAGGTGTGCGCAGACAGCAAGGGACCAATGAACAGATACCAAAAGAAAAGAATGTCCACACCTTTATCTCAGTGGTTCTGCCAGGCGTCTGTGGCTGCTCCGCTCCTTCCCCCACGTGGTCTCACCCAAGATGGTGGCTCCTAGAGCAGCCGAGCATCCCAGACTAGAAAGCAATAGATTTCTTGCTTCTGCCACAAATTCCCCCAGCTTTGAGCCTTCCAACCTTCTAAGTATTCCTTTATATGTGGTTCAGAGTTCTGGGACAATCCCCTGAACCTGATTGGTCGGGTATTCTGTGTTGTTGTTGGCGGAGCTCTTTGCTATACATCCACCCAATCCGCCATCTTGTTTGTTCCTCCATGAATAGTTTTTTAAAAGCATATCTAGTTAAGACCTACAATAAACATTATTTTGAATATTCAGTAGCTACAGAAGTTGTTGTTGCTAGGTGTTGTCAAGTTGGTTCTGACTTGTAGTGAACCTAGATAGGGTTTTCTAGGAGCATCTGGTGAGTTTGAACCAATGATCTTGTGGTTCACAGTCCAGTGCTAATCCCCTAGTGCCACACCAGGAGAAGAAATCCTATTAAAATCCAGGTCAAATGCAAGAATGTTTAGATCATTACTCTTAGTCTATATTGTTCTGGAAGACAGAACAGAGACTTGAGAAGGAAATGGATTACGTGGAAAACCCAAGACAATAACTGGTAAAACTATCGTTGTTGTTAGGTGCCATTGAGTCAGTTGTGACTCTTAGCATCCCTGTATAGGGATTCCAAGGAGTGATGGTAGGTTTCAATTGCCAACCTTGCAGTTAGTAGTCCAGTGCTTAATCTACAGTACCACACCAGGAATCCTGAAAATTCATTTGTTGTTGTTGTTAAGTGCTGTTGAGATGGTTCCAATTCATAGTGACCCTGAATAGGGTTTCCAAGAGCAGTTGGTGAGTTTGAACCGCTGACCTTGTGATTCAAGCCAACCTTGTAATCCAGTGCATTAACCCATAGCACACCATTAGTGCTAGTAAAACTACATTGATAGTCCAAAACCAAGAACTTCAGATACATTTTTAGAATAAGCTAATAGAAACCATAATCAGAAAACTCTCTTCACTATAATACAAAGCAAAACAACAACGAAAATAAATAAAATATAAAAAATAATTGGAAGTCATCAAAAGCTACATTAACCAAAGTTTTACTGAAAGACATAAAATGTTAAGAAACATAGAGACATTTCTGAATGTGAAGATAAACACTTTATTAATGCCAGTTTTTCCCAAATTAAATTATAAATTTAGTAAAATTCTAAATGTGTTCAATAATTTATAAACTGAATCTAAATTTAATCTGTAGTGTAGTGGTTTCGAATCAGGCTGCTAACTTCAAGGTCAGCAGTTCAAAACTACCAGCTATTCTGTGGGAGAAAGATGAGGCTTTCTGCTCCCATAAAGATTTGCAGCCTCAGAAACCCTGCGCAGGGTCCTTCACTGTGAGTCAGAACCGACTCCATGGTACTTAACAACAACAATAAAAGTAAAACCCTGTCAAGAAGTTTTAAAAACAAGAGTAAAGAAGGAAAGGTTGCCCTATAAGGTATCAAAATATGCTACAAAATGTATATGTAGTTCATCAATAAAAAAAAAAAATTGTTTTATTTTAGAAACTATACTAGAAAGTGATAGTAATTAAAACAACAATTAAATATTAGTGAATTCAGAAAGGTTGAAGTATACAATATCAATTTTATTTTTCTACTGTTTGCTATGACATATAAATATTGTGATATTTATAAATATGAGATATACAAAATCAGTTTTATTTCTGTATTGTTGTGACCAATCTAAAAATGAAATTAAGAAAACAACATTTATAATAGCATCAAAAATAATTACATACGTAATAATAATGTAAAGCATAAGTACAAGGTTTATACACTAAAAATTATAAAACATTCTTGAGAGAATTTAAAGAATACTTAAATAAGTGGACAGACACCTTGTGCTCATGGATTGAAAGACTTTATGTTGATCAAATGGTGGTGGTTGCATGCCATCAAGTTGAATCAGCAATTCTATAGGACAGACAGAATCCCACCAGAGGGTTTGCTAGGCTGTAATCTTTATGGACTTCTGGTGTGGTGCTGTAGGAACAGCGCTGGACTGTGAGCCACTAAGTAAGCAGTTGAAACCCACCAGCTGCTCCTCAGAAACCCTATACAGAGTCACGGTGAGTCACAATGACTTGACAGCACTTAATAACAATAACAATATGGGAATAGAATCACATCTTTCACCTTTACTGTGGCTGTTGAGTTTGCAATATCGAACTTTGATTTAGCAGTCAAGTGCTTAATCATTGTGTAAGCAGGGTTCCTTGTTAAGATGGGTGTTGTTAAGTGTGGTTGAGTCAGTTCTAATCATAGCAACCGTGTGTACAACAAAGTTGGAGGACTTACACTTATAAAGCTATGGTCATCTGTGTGATTAGTATAAGGTCAAAAGGTTAAGCAGAGAGTTGTCATGTGGCCCAGCAATTGCACTTTGAAGAGAAATAAAAACTATATTCACACAAAAATTTGTTCATATATACTCATATAGCCTGTATGCATAATTTCTTTTAAAAATATCAATAAAAGATTAGACTAGCCCCCATGAGTTTGAGGTTAAAGATAACCCAACTGTTCAACTTTTCTAATATGTTCTACCCCTCCAAGTCCTTGATATCAGTCACCATTCCTCCCTTCCCTCAAGACCCAAGGTTCTGAAACATGCTGCAACGTCTCACAAAACTCACAATTATCTAAAGAAATGGCTCACGCAATGGTGGATGTTGGCAAGTCCCAAATCTGTAGTTCAGAGATCAGTTTGGAAGAATCTTCTTACCCAAGTAGTGTCAGGAGCTGAGAATCCCAAATTTCAGGTCAGATGACAGGTTTTTGATGCACAAAGCTGTAGATGCTGGTGAATCAGGTTAGGTGATGGCCTGAAAGTCCCATGAACTGGAGGTCAGAATTAATGAGCCAGATGCATGATCCAGGGCAAGAGAATGAACTTGTCTGAAGCAGTTTTATAGAGTGGAGTCAGACCATGCTCCCATGGTAAACTGAGGGTAGTAATTTGAGTCACATCCATTAGTAAGGTGGGGAAATCCTTAATCCTTAGTTCCACTGTAATCTTTACTCGTTTTTCTTGTTAAGGGCTGTCGAGTCAGTTTTGACTCATAGTGACCCTGTATAGGGTTTCCAAGGAGCCACTGGTGAGTTTGAACCAGCGATCTTGCAGTTGAAACTGACCCTTGCAGTCCAGTGCATTATCCCACAGTGCCACACCAAGACTCTATCATTATAGCATTATTTAACCATCTCCTGACTGAGGATCACTTAGGTATGGACAATTCTCCACTATGTTGTATACTACAGGTCAAAGCCTGCCTATCCAGTCCTCAAGTCACGAGCAGCAAGAATACAACAGAAGAAATCAGACGATCATGTGTGCTTCCCAGAATTTCACTATGGCTTGTCCCTGCATGAACCATTTCCATTCTGTTATGGAACTATTTTGGGCACTGCTTTCCTTATTTGAGTGTTTCTCCAACATCACCTAAGACATTATGGGCATCTCAGGTCTTATGATGATTTTATGTCCTTCTATCATATCAATCCTATCATATCAAGGAGCTCTGATAGCATAGTGGTTACGAATCAGGCTGCTAACCTCAAGGTCAGCAGTTCGAAACTACCAGCTGTTCCGAGGGAGAAAGATGAGGCTTTCTGCTCCTGTAAAGATTTACAGCTTTGGAAACCCTGTACAGGGTTGCTATGAGTCGGAACCGACTCTATGGTACTTAACAACAACAACAATAACAAATCATATCAATCAAGGAGCTCTATCTGCGTAGTGGCTGGGAGTTGGGCTGCTAACTTCCAGGTCAGCAGTTTGTAACTACCAGCCATTCCACTGGAGATAGATGGGACTTTCTGCTCCTGTAAAAAGTCACAACATTGGAAACCCTATGCAAGGTTGCTGTGAGTTGGAACTGACTCCACAGCACACCACCACCACCACCATCATATAAATCACAACCTAACACCAGACAAGTAAGTGCCTTTCTAATGGCATGTATTATGTTGTGGCATTTAGAAATTTTTAAGTGCAGTACCCCAAGGGGCAGTGTTCTCAGGATTTTGCCATAAGCTCCAGTCTGCATAAGCACATGTGGCAGACACTTCCAAAATCATGTCTGAATGGGGATACTGTGGGTATCAAAGCAAGGAGAGTGAGCCCGCTTTCTGCAACTCTGACAGAGCCTGCTGTTGCTCAGGCCGCCATTCAAACGCACTTTTCTTCTGAGTGATTTTTATGGATAGCAACCAGCAGTATTCCCAGATGTGGAATACGTGTCATCCAGAAATCAAATAGGCTAACCAAATGTTGGACCTCCTGCTTAGTTTTGGGGTGGGTAGTGACAGCAACGTATTCTTGGTTGCCTGTGGAATGTTACAGGTGACTCCAGCCAAAGTTATTCCCAGGAATTTCACTGGTTGAGCAGGGCCCTGAATTTTTGCTGGGCTTATTAACCAGCCCCTATTGATCATGTGGGAGTCCTGGTGTGGCGCTGTGGGGTTAATGCATCAGACTGCAAAGCCATTTGAATTGCAAGGTCAGCAGTTCAAGTTCAGCAGCTGCTCCTTGGAAACCCTACATAGGGTCGCTATGGGTTGGAGTCGACTTGACGGCACTTAACAACAACATT
Source organism: Chrysochloris asiatica (assembly GCF_000296735.1). NCBI lineage: Eukaryota > Metazoa > Chordata > Mammalia > Afrosoricida > Chrysochloridae > Chrysochloris > Chrysochloris asiatica. Next base: position 3,003,178 of record NW_006408783.1, read on the forward strand.
GAGCTATCACAGGAGCTATCACTGTTTTGAAATCTGCCATGGCCTGTTCTTCCATATTTGATATTAACATAATACCATCAATGCAGCCTATCACTGTACTGAAAATTTGCACCATGTCCAGGTCTCTTCTAACCATACTGTGAAAGTAAGCTGGTGCATTCAAATAACTCTGAAGTATCATGTTGAAAGCGTGTTGGGAATTTTATCATGTGAAAGCATACTTTGCTGGCTCTTCTGAAATTGGGATGAGGACAAAGACATTGTCAAGATCAACCATTGAATACTAGTCTCCTCTAGCTTGCCGCTTTTTCTACACGGTGGATACCATGTCTTGAACAGGTGACATTACTTTCTTTAGGCATCTATAGTCTTCTGTCAACCTCCATGAGTCACCTGCTCTGTTCACAGGCCCTACAGGATTGTTATAAAGAGAATTTGTTGGCACCAACATTCCAGCTTTTAGCACATCTTTAATCAAAGCAGTAACCTTTTGTTGTTGTGAAGTGCCGTCAAGTCAATTCTGACCCATAGCGACCCTGTATAGGGTTTCCGAGGAGCAGCTGATGAGCTTGAACCACCGACCTTGTGGTTCAAATGGCTTTGCAGTCTGGCCTGTTAGCCCACAGCTCACCAGTTATTCTACACTGTTTCAAGTGAACACTATGAGTGATTTCAGGCACAACAGAATGAAACCCTGCCCAGTCCTGTGCCATCTACACAGTCATTGTTAAGCCTGTAGCTGCTTCCACTGTGCCAATCCAGCTCATTGGGGGTCATCTTCTTTTTCGCGGACCTCCACTTTACGAAGCATAATGGCCTTCTACAGGGACTTATTCCTCTTTATAATATGCATGAAGTATAAGAAACATCTAAGGAGCATTCTGGCTGTACAGCTTCCAACACAGATTTATTTGTTCTTCAAGAAGTGTATGGTACTTTTAATACACTTCTCCAACACCATCATTCAAATGCATGATATCTTCTATGGTCTTCCTTATTCAATGTCTAACTTTCACATGTAAATGAGGCTCTTGAAAATACATGGCTTAGTTCAGGCGCATCTTAGTCCTCAAACTGACATTTTAGCTTTTGAACACTTTAAAGAGGTCTTATGCAGCAGATTTGCCTAATGCAATAAATACATTGTTTGATTTCTTGACTGCTGCTTTTATGAGTGTTGATGGTGGATCCAAGCAAAATGAAGTCTTTGACAACTTCAAACTTCTCCCCATTTATATGCATGCTGTTTATTGGTCCAGTGGTGAGGATTTTTATTTTCTTTACACTAAGGTGCAACCCATACCAAAGGATGTGATTTTGCATCTTAATCAGTAAGTATTGTAAGTCATCGTTGGTTTCACCAAGAAAGGTTGTATCATCTGCATATCTCAGGTTGTTAATAACTCTTGCTCCAATTCTGATCCCACGTTCTTCTTCATATAATCCAGTTTGTCAAATCATTTGCTGCTCATACAGATTGAATAAGTATGGTGAAAGGATATGACCCTGCTGCACACCTTTCCTAATTTTAAACCATTCAATGAACCCTTGTTCTGCTGAAACAACTACTGCTTGGCCTATGTACAGGTTCCTCATAAGCACAATTAAGTGTTCCAAAATATTCATTCTCAGCAGTGTTGTCCAAAGCTTGTCATGATTCACTAAGTCAAAAACCTTTGCATAATCAATAAAGCACAAGTAAACATCTTTCTGGCATTCTTTGCTTTTAAGTCAATCCATCTGATATCAGTAATAACATTCTTTGTTTCACATCCTACCTAAATCTCTGGTAATTCCTTGCTAATGTATTGTTACAGTCATTTTTGAATTTAAAATTTTAGCAAAAAATTTCCCTGCTTGTGATATTAATCATATTGTCCAATGATTTTTACATTCAGTTGGGTCACCTCGCTATGGAATAAGCATAAATTCCATTGGCCAGGTAGTTGTCTTCCAAATTTCTTGGCATAATTGAGTGAGTGCCTCCAGTGCTACAAAAATTTGTTGAAATATTTCAATTAGGATTCCACCAACTCCCGGAGCCGTGTTCTTTTTCAGTGCCTTCAGTGCACCTTGGACTTCTTCCTTCATTACCACTGGTCCTTGATCTTATGCTATCTCTTGAAATGGTTGAACATCATCCATTTCTTTTTGCTACAATGACTATGTATATTCTTTATATCTTCTTTTGATGCTTTCTGCCCACAGATTCCTTCAATATTTCAGGTGGAGGCTTGAAATTTTCCTTCAGTTCCCTCAACTTGAGAAATACTGATTATGTTCTTCCCTTTTGGTTTTCTAATTCCATGTCTTTGCCCATTTCATTATACTTTAACTTTTTCTTCTTGAGCTCCTCTTTAAAATTTCCTGTTCTTTCACCTCCTCATTTCTTCCATTTGCTTTAGCATTTTTATGCTGGAGAGCAAGTTTCAGAGTCTCTTTTGACATCCAGTTTGGTCTTTTCATTGTTTCTTGTTTTCTTAACCTCTGGGTTTCTTCCTGTATGTCATTTGTTGCCGGAGACTGGCCTCAACATAGGAACTTGGTTCACGAGGAGGGGATACCTGGCAGCGATAGGGATAGCAAAAGAGACACAGAGATGCAAAGAGAGAGACAAAGAGACACACCAAAACCAGGGTGGATGCTGGACTGGCATCAGGCAGATCCTGCATTGCAAACATCTCAGCCAGAAAGGCTGTAATGTCTTGCATAGTAAACATCTTGGCTAAGCAGGCAGTAAGGTTGCAAGGCTGGACTGAACCCCCTGCATGCTGTAAATAATGCCTTGCCAGTCATCATGCACCTGGATTCATTCTGCAACTTCATTTTATTTAGGGGAGGAACTACACACAAAGCTAGGAGGGACTAAGACAAGGTACAGCTGTCAATCTTACTTTTCCAGACATTCAGGCAACTTTACATCATACTTTGCAGGTTCGAATCTCACCACCACAACTTGGTTTCTCAAGCTTAATTAACATACCTTTTAACACCTAGCCTCAAATGGGGGGAGGAAAAGGAGGATTGGGAGGATTCCCATTGTGTCAGCTGTCCAGCCCAGGTTCTTCAGGAAAAGAGATACCTGGGTGAATGGGCTACACCTGGAAACACTTTAGGGAGGGCATTCCTATTGTCCTTAGAACAGAGACCGGGGAGCCACCCAATTTACTTTGAATGAATTCTCTGAGGGAAGAACTTTGCCTGTTTGGAATTTTACAGTCTTGGCTTTTAGGAAAATATTACATTTATCTGTGGATATCACGGGCTTCATGTATGAAATTAATATAACTAAACACTAAGATGGAAAACAATTTGCTATTCCTGCCAGATAGCTAGAATCTGTTCCTCAGAGCCTGTGGCCTGCAACACTCGGGCCCTGTGGGCCTCGAACTTCTGACCAGTTTTACACGGTCTGCAACAATTTGTATGTGTTCTTGATGTCATCCCACAATTCTTCTGGTCTTTGGCCATTAGTGTCTAATGTACCAAATCTGTTTATGAGATGATTTCTAAATTCAGATGGGATATGTTTAAGGTCAAATTTTGACTCTCATGGACTTGTTTTGATTTTCCTCAGCTTCAGCCTAAACTTGCATATATATAAGCAACTAATGCTTGGTTCCACAGTTTGCCTCTGGCCCGATTTTGGCTGATGATATGAAATTTTTCACCATCTTTTTCCACCAATGTAACAGATTTATACATGGTGTAGGCCATGTGTGCAGTCATATTTTATGTTGTTTAAAAAAGTTGTTTGTGATACGGGGTGGGGCTTGATGGTAGATAGGGTAGAGAGAGGTGCAGTGAAGTTTCCATCAGCAATACCAGACTAAGGAGGTTCAGGGAAGAGCTCCAAAACTCTGAACCACATAGGTAGGAATATTTAAAAAGTTTGAAGTCTTATGGCTAGTGGAATTTGTAGTGAAAATAAGGAATCCCATACTTTAGAATCTGCCAGACTCAGTGGCCTGGAGCCAGCAACTTGGGCTAGACCAAACAACAGGAGCAGGTGGGGGAGCAAGCAGACCCGCTGGGAATTAATGACTGCAGGAACATTGGAACAAGGGTTTTGCTGTGTTCTGTATTTTTTTTTTTTTATCTGTTCATCTTCTGTCTGCGCACCTCCATTCTGGTGACTAGAGGGGGTGGGGGTGCCTTAGGGAGTGGGCACCACCCACCCCCACCACTGGAGGGTTCTTCCACCACACATGTGCACAGATCCTCTCAGCATTTAGAGATACTCGCCTTTCTTGCTAGTCTGAGGGCCTGGAAGTTGGTTCCGGCTCATCGTGCAGGATTTCCAAGGCTGTGAATCTTTGGAGCAGGGGGCATAGTCTTTCTACGTGGAACAGCTGGAGGTTTTGAGCTGCTTGCCTTGGGCTTGGTGGCCTGATTTGTAATCACTATGCTACAAACAGCTTAAAAGGGCCAAAGCCGGCCCTGAACTGTTTATTAATATGAAAAAGACCAGAACAGGGTGAGGAGAAGGAGAGAATTTAAAAAAAAAAAAAAAAAGAAGAAGAAGAAAAGAAAAGAAAACAAAAATAAAATCCTGAAGTACAGTATAACAACAAACAGTGGCATCTTAGACTGTATCAAATGCCTTGAAGGCAAGATGCTAAAACAGGCCATTAAAGTCATACTCATAGTAGGCTACAGACCTTTTTTTCTTCTTCTTTTCTTTCATTTTTCTCTCTCCTCTCCTTTTCCCACAATTATAGACTACAATATCCAGTCTGAGTTTGTTTTTGTTTTTGTTTTTTTTCCCCCTTGCTTATTTGCTGTTGCTGTTTTTTCTTTTGTTTTTTTGTTCTATTGTGTTTTGGTTTTGTTCCACCTTTTACCTCTAGGGGGCTCTTTCTCTCCATATACTACCCAAGAAGAGATAGCAATTGCTGCCATATAGTTAAGATAACAATCACACGCTATAACGCCTCACAATCCAGGCAAGAACAAATACCAACTGCCATACACCAGGGAGGCAGACAACACCTGTGAAAGTTACTCTGCATTAAGCAATAAGAAGAATGAAAAGGGAAGCCCACCTCCTGATCACATCTACCTGGAGGCAATCAGAAAGCATAAAAATTACCAAAACACACACTCAATTAAGTATTAAGGCCACAGATAAACACTAAACATGTCCAAAAAGCAAAAACAGATGACAATATCAGCACAATTCCAAAAACAAGATAAGATGTCTGAGATAAATGACCTAGAGGTAGACCTGGACTCCATTCTGGAAGGAGGGCAGGCCTTTCTGAGAAGGAATTCAGAAAAATGATTATAAAATGTTTCAAAACACTTTACAATGGAGTTGAGAAACATGAGGTGTCAGGAAAACACTACAGGAACAATCAAATAACATAGATACAGCATTGGAAACAATTCAAAACCTACAGAAAGAGGTCCAAACAATCAATAATAGAATATCAGAAATAGACCATACACTGAAAGGGCAAAGGAGTAGAATAGAAGAAATGGAAGGCAGAACTAGTAAACTGGAGGACAAATCTCTCGATACCACTAAGATACAAGAACAAACAGAAAAAAGGATTAAAATATCTGAAGAAGGTCTAAGATTCATGTTGGACGACATAAAGAGGAATAACTTAAGAATCATCAGTGTTCTGGAACAGGAAGAATCACATGAATCTACAGAAGAGATAGTTGAGGAGCTTCTGAAAGAAAAAAATTCTAACATGCTGAATAGTGAAAAGATAAACATTCAAGAAGCTCAACAAACCCCAGGAATGATGGACCCCAAAAGAAAATCCCC
>NW_006408783.1:3011563-3012874 GCF_000296735.1 Chrysochloris asiatica
CAAGTGGGATTCATATCAGGGATGCAAGGATGGTTCAACATTAGAAAAACAATATAATCGACCATAAAAATAAGAAAAAAGAAAAGAACCACATGATCATATCTGTTGATGCAGAAAAGGCATTTGACAAAATCCAAAATCCATTCCCGATAAAAACACTCAAAAAGATAGGAATTGAAGGGAAATTCCTCAACATAATTAAGATCATTTATATAAAACCAACAGCCTACATTACTCTCAATGGAGAGAAACTGAAAGCCTTCCCTCTGCAAATAGGAAGCAGACAAGGATGCCCGTTGTCACCACTCCTGTTCAATGTTGTGCTGGAACTCTTAGCAAGAGCTATACGGGAAGGCAGGGGAATTAAAGGCATCCAAATTGGCAAAGAGGAAGTAAAAGGCTCTCCATTTGCAGACAATATGATCCTATACATAGAAAACCCCAAAGACTCAGTAAAAGAAGCTACTAGACCTCATTGGAAGATTCAGCAAAGTGGCAGGATATAAGATCAACATACAAAAATCAGTTGGATTCCTCTATACCAACAATGACAGCACTGAAAAGGACATTAGGAAAGCAATTTCATTTACAGTGCCCCCCCCAAAGGATAAAATATCTGGGAATAAATGTAATCAGAGAAACAAAGGATCTATAAAAGAAAACTACAAAACACTAATACAAGAAACCAAAAGAGACCCACAAAAATGGAAGAAGGTACCATGCTCCTGGATAGGAAGACTTAACATTGTGAAAATGTCAATACTGCCCAAAGCAATTTATACATCAAGGATCAAGCCTATCCCCTTGGTATAGAGGGTTGATAGGGATGGACAACTTAGACATTGGCTACCTAAAGTAAGGGGGAGTGGTGGTGGTATGAAGTGGCTGGCTTACAAGTTTTCAAGAGGAGTTTATTTAGTTTCAGAATGTCCAGGGAAAGGTAGAATCCCCACTGAATAGTTTTCAAATTGTCTAGATGGGTCTAGTAGAAGGAGATGGGGATAGGATTCTTTTGATTCAATAGTGAATAATTGTTATCATGACTAATTGTGACTGTAACAAATGTAAAGGTAGAAGTTCTGTAACATAAAGGGGAGAAAAGATTGAAGTTGTCAAGGACTTCATTCATCTTGGATCAACTATCAGTAATACTCATGGTAGCAGCAGTCAAGAAATCAAACGATGTGTTGCATTAGGCAAATCTGGGGCACAAGAGCTTTTTAAAGTGTTGAAGAGCAAAGATGTCAGTGAAGACCATGGTATTTTCAATAACCTCATATGCATGCGAATGCTGGACAGTGAATAAGGAAG
>NW_006408783.1:3013954-3038580 GCF_000296735.1 Chrysochloris asiatica
TTTTTTTTTTAATGATGATGCCATTCCTCTTCAATTTGTCATTCCCAACATAGTAAACCATATGACTGTCAGATTCAAAATGACCAATACCAGCCCATTTCAGCTCACTAATGCCTAGGATATCAGTGTTTATGCATTTCATTTCTTTATTGACAGCTTCCGTTTTTCCTAGATTCATATTTCATACATTCCATGTTCTAATTATTAATTGATAGTTGTAGCTGTTTCTCCTCATTTTGAAATTTGTCCCTTCAGCAAATGAAGGTCTTAAAAGCTTTACTCCTTTTATTTCATCAAGTCAATTCTACTTTGAGGAGACAGTTCTTCCCCCGTCATATTTTGAGTGCCTTCCCCAACCTGAGGGGTTCAACTTCTAACACCATTTCTGAACATATGCTGGTGATAGTCATCATATTTCAGTATTCAGTAGTCTGGTGAAATCTGAAAGTGTTCTACTGCTAGTCATAAGGTTTTCAGCAGTTAAACATTCAGAAGTAGTCCACCTCTCCTTCTTCCTAGCCTAGTCTGGAAGCTCAGCTGAAACCTGCTCACCATGGGTAGACCCTGAGGGTATTTGCATACTGGTGGCATAGAGTTCAGCACCACAGCAACATGCAAGCCCCCACAGTACAATAGACTGAGAGGCAAGTTAGCTGTACTGTAATCTGGACTCCTTTGTTGTTGCTAAGTCTCATTGAGTCTATTCTGATTTATAGAAATCCTGAATAGTGTTTCTGAGGAGCAGCTGGTGGGTTTGAACATCCAACCTTTTGTTTAGCATTCTAGTTCTTACCCTACATCACCATTTGTCCCATGTTAATCTGTACTCCTTAGCAAACCATTTCAAAATAGGGCCATGATCCCAGGCATAGAGGCGAGGATTTTCAATACAACAACAATATACAGATCAAATAAATATAGTGAATTGTATCTCAATAGCCACCTTGAGATACATTGGACTAGAAAGACCATAAGAAACAATAAAGTGCCTGGCAAAGCAAAGCATGGACATAGACCAAATGTCCATCAGATCATGAATGGATAAACAAAATGTAATATATCTGTACAATGAAACATTATTTGGCAATAAAAATAAATTAAGTATTTATCCATGCTATAATTGTGATGAACTTAGAAAGCATTCTACTCAGTGAAAGAAGCTAGTTACAGATACCATATATGAGGTGGTGTGATTCCATTTACATGAAATGTCCAGAATAGGCGAATCTACACAGAGAGAAAGTACATTAGTGATTACATAGCTCTGAAAGGTTTGAAGGGAAATTGGGAGCCAATGTTACTGGGTTCGGGACTTCTTTTTGGTGTGATGAAATATTCTTTAATGTGCACAACTCTGTGAATATAGTAAAAACCATTCAAATGGATACTTAAAATAGGTGGGTGATATGGTATTGAATGATATCTCAAGGTGGTTATTGAGATACAATTCACTATATTTATTCGATCTGTATATTGTTGTTGTTGGTAAGTGCCGTCAAGTCGATTCTGACCCATAGCAACCCTGTATAGGGTTTTCAAGGAGCAGCTGGTAAGCTTGAACTACCAACCTTGCAGTTCAAACGACTTTGCAGTCTGACGCATTAGCCCACAATGCCACACCAGGACTCCCAATCTGTATATAAGTGTGGTAAAATTATATGCCAATAAAGCTTATTCAATCTGTATATATGTATGGTATTTATTTAGTCTGTATATAAGTATGGTGAAATTATATCTCAATAGATTTATTTAAGAAAATAGGACTTAAAATTATATCTCAATAGCTTTATTGACATAATGTCACCAGTTACCTGAAATGATATATCAACCGCTCTACTAAGATATAATTTCGCCATACTTATTCGATCTGTATGCTGAGCAAATAATCTGAGAAACTGAATTATATGAAGAAGCACATGGTATCAAGATCAGAGGAAGACTCATTAGCAACCTTTGATATGCAGCTGGTACAACATTGCTTGCTAGAAGCAAATAGGGCTTAAAATACTTAATGATGAAGATCAAAAGACCACAGCTTTCCCTATGTATTTCACCTCAATGTAATGAAGACAAAAATCCTCACAACTGGACCAACAAATAGCATCATGATAAATGGAGAAAAGATTGAAGTTGTCTTGGAAGTCTTCATTAACAATCTGTGATACACAGATGATATAACCTTACTTGCTGAAAGCAAATAGGGCTTAAAATATTTATTGATAAGATCAAAGACCACAACCTTCAGTAGGGATTGTACCTCAATGTAAGGAAAACAAAAATACTAACAACTGGACCAATAAACAACATTATGATAAATGGAGAAAAGTCTGAAGCCTTTGAAGACTTCATTTTACTTGAACCACAATCAACACTCATGGAAGCAGCAGTCAAGAATTCAAAGGATGTCTTGCTTTCTGCTGCACAAGACTTCTTTAAAGTGTTGAAGAGCAAAGATACCAGTTTGAGGACTAAGGTGCTCCTGATCCTAGTTATGGTATCTTCAATAGCCTCACATGCATTTGAAAGTTTTATAATGAATAAGGAAGACCTTAGAAGAATTGATGCATTAGAAAAACAAACAAATCTGTGTTGGAAGAAGTATAACCAGAATGTTCCTTAGGAGTCAGGAGGGTGAGATTTCGTCTCTCATACTTTGGACATGTTACCAGGTAAAGTGGTAACATTGAAAAAGAGGAAGACTCAGTGAAAATGAGGCAGACTCCCAAGGAGATGAGTGAACCAACTGGTGTCAGCAATAGGTTCAAATGCAGCAACAGCTGTGAGGATGGAGGAGGCCTGGGCAGTGTTTCATTCTGTTGTGCATAGGGTCGCTATGAGTCAGAACCAACTCTATGGCATCTTACAACAATAATAAAGCTATCAGGGTGAAAACCACCAACCTGGATAAATAGAAAATACAATCACCCAGAGTAGGCAGACAAACAGATCAGTGAATCAATGGACCAGAGGAAAGGCCAGAAGCATACCCTGAATTCAGTATATAATAAAATTTGCATTCCAAATGAGTAGAAAAATAAAGTAACTCTTCAATAAAGTATGACAGAAGAACTGATTATTCATCTGTGAAAGGAGAATAAATTTACATATAATGCTCAGGGTATATACAAAACCAAATTCAAAATGGCTTAAGATACAAATGGAAAAATTAAATGAGAATGTTTCATAAAATAGGTGAACTAATTCTATAATCGTGGCATGTTGTTCTTAGGTGCCATCGAGTTGGTACTGACTCATAGCAACCCTATGCATAACAGAACAAACCACTGCCTGGTCCTGGGACAACTTCATAATCGTTGCCATGCTTGAGTCCATTGATGCTGCCACTCTGCCAATCCATCTCACTGGGGGTCTTCCTCTTTTTCCTCCCACCCTCCACCTTACCAAACACGATATCTTTCTCCAGTGACTGGTCCCTCTTGGCATAGAGATGGCAAAGCACAAAGTAATTAATGCATAGAATTTAGAGTTTTTAGGAGTCAATATGTTAAAAAAAATTTTTAATTATATATATAAGCAGGAAAGTAACAAATAAGAAAATTTATATTGCCAATAAACATGTGAACATATACTTGTTAAAGTTTAATATAAACAACATTCCCCTTTTAAAGTATGATTAGCAAAAACTAAAGACTGAAAATATCTAATTTAGTGGGAAAAGGCATTCCCTTTTTCCCTTTTTTATTTTTACATTTTATTGTGAGTTGTGTGAAGGTTTACAGAGCAAATGTTTTCCATTCAGCAATTGATACACATTTTGTCATTGATTGCAGTCGTCATATTGTAACCTCTTTATACTACTTCCTACTTGTATTTCCCATTTCCATTCCGTCTTCTTTACCAAGGCTTTGAACTTTGTCCTTGTGCAGATGCTACCCTTTTAATCTCAAATGATTGATTGTTCTAAGGAGTGCATATCTCCCTAGTGTTGTTATCCTCTTAAAACCTGTCTATTATTTGACTAAAAATTAAGTCTTTCGGGGGAGTTTGGTTCCAGGCATGAACAGTGACTAAAGGCTGAAGCCTGGGGGATTCCATCCGTCCTCATCTGATCAGTAAGCTTCATGTTTTATCTGGTTTTGAGTTTTGTTCCATATTTTTCTCCTACTGTGTCCACAACCCTCAACTGTGATCCCTTGAAGGCATTCACTTACTTTCTTCTTCTTTTTTTTGTTTTTAAAGCTTTTATTGTGAATTGAGTGATAGTTTACATGGGAGAACATCAGTTTTACACTCATCATTTCATTACAATGATTACAATCCCCTCCATGCATCATCATTCAATAGTATTTGTTTCTATTCCCTCTGGTTTTGTTTGTTTGTTTTTTCAGGGGGAGCAGGGGGGAAATGTACATCAAAACACTCAGGAATATATAATCATTTAAACAACCAAAGGGCACATTTTGCAAGCCTGTTTCCTGGCCGCCAACACACAGCTGTTCTCATTCCATAATTCTAGAGTCCTCGGCAGCTCTATCTCTCCATATCTTCATCTCTGCTTCCATCTCTGGTGTCGCTGTTTCTATGGATAGGGTCCCACATTCTGCTCATGCTCTTCTCCCTTGATAGTTCTAGGGTCCTCTGTTCCTGGAATATAAGATTACATACTTCCCCTTTATGTTACAAAACTTCTACCTTTACAATGTGACCATTGTAGTTTGTCATGATAACAGTTACTCACTATTGAATCATAAGAGTCTTATCCCCATCTCCTTTCACCAGACCCATCAAGGCAAGATGAAAACTATTCAATGGGGATTCTACCTTCCCCTGAAACTAAACTCCCTCTTGAAAACTTGTAAGCCAGTCACTTTGTACCTTTATAGCACCCCCATTTTAGGTAGCCAATGTCTAAACTGCCCATCCCTATCAATGCTGCATATAGAGGGGATAAGATGAAGAAGACTTCTTCCCTCTCACTTGGTGTTTTGAGCTACTACATCCATAAGCATAGGTCAAGTTCATCAAATTGTAGCAATTTACACTTGTGTCCAAGGAGCTCTGGTAGCGTAGTGGTTATGAATCAGGCTGTGAACTTTAATGTCAGCAGTACGAAACTACCAGCTGTTCCGCGGAAGAAAGATGAGGCTTTCTGCTCCCGTAAAGATTTACAGCCTTGGAAACCCTGTACAGGGTCGCTATGAGTCGGAACTGACTCCACAGCTCATAACAACAACAACAACAACACTTGTGTCCTTTATCAAGTTTTTTCCATCTTCTTTTAGTCAAGTTCTGATCATCAAATAAGTCATTCACTTTCAGTAACTATTGGTTGGAGATGGATTAGTACATCTTTTGGGCATCAAAATTTGTCAATATTGATGAAATTTTATATGCATACAGTCTTTGCAGTCCAAGGATAGGAATCTAGCTTTTAAAAATAGCTGCACAGTTGCACAAAATATATAAAAGTAAAAATTCCTTACTGTACCATTGTTCATATTAGTGAAAAATTGAAAACAGCATAAATGGCCTATTGCTAGGGGATCATTACATAACCTAAGGTACATTCTTGCCATGCAATACTAAAATAAAATATACTGAACTATATGCTGAAAACAGGATAATGCGCTGGACTGCAAGGTCAGTTTGAACTGCAAGGTTGGTGGTTCAAACCCACCAGTTGTTCCTTGGAAACCCTATTCATGCAGGGTCGCTATGGATCAGAATTGACTCACCAGCACTTAACAACAACAACATATACTGAAAAATAATACGTACTTAGAAAGACCACTAAGATATTAGTAAGAAATTGAAAGTAAGTCATAAAAATAAGCATGGAAAGATTCCATTTTTATAAAACATATATGTAAATACAGAAAAAGATTTGTTTGCACAATTACCAGTGACATAGGTAGAAGTGACTGCCTTTATAACTCTATTTTCTTTTCAATGAACAAGGTTCTATACATTATTCTTCATTTTAAATTAATGCTTAAGATAATGAAGGACACAGATTGGCTTCTTTCTGAAGATGCTTCCAGCTTTCTTCATCTGTGAGCTGATACCCCCATTAGTGACTATCGTGCTGTGACTGATAGCTTGAATTTACTTGGAACCTTCACATTGGTTCCAATTCATAGCATAGTGTTTCCAAGGAGCAGCTGGTAGGTTTGAATCACAAACTTTGTGGTTAGCAATCAGTCCAGGGTTCATTCTACAGTGCCACACCAGGACCCCTCAATTCTCTACCAAATGACTGGGTGGGACCATACAAACAGGGTATACAAAACTTTTACACTGGGATTGATGTGTTTTGCTATCCTGGTATGGCACTGCTGGTTAATAGACTGGACTACAAGGTCGGTTTGAACTGCCAGGTTGCCGGTTCAAGCTCACCAGCTGCTCCTTGGAAACCCTATACAGGATCACTAGGAGTTGGAACCGACTTGATGGCACTTAATAACAACAGCTTCAAAAGGAGCCATCTTAGAAACTCTAAGATCCCAGGACCATCAAGAAAGAACATGAGTGGAGTGTGAGATCCCTATCTATAAAGCTGCGACAGTAACAGCAGAGAGGTGGCAGAAGTGAAATAGTAGAGGCGGTGGCATGAAGAGACAGAGTGGCTCAGGGCTGTAGGCTCATGGACTGAGTAAGGCTGAGTGCCTACAGGAGGAAACTGGCTTGCAGAATGTGCCCCTTGGGCATTCACAGACTAAGTAATAGAACTTTGTGACACTTTCCAGAGCAGGGCAGAGGTCAAGGGGGCCTACATGACTGAGAGGCCAAAGACAAGAGCAAAGCAAGGTGTGCCTGCAATATGGCAGACAAGAGACATTCCTGATGGGAAAACTGCTGCATCCTGAGTTGTTTGCAATGCTGAATTGTATCCTGTTCACTGCCCTTATAAACCTCATAATCATGAGTATTGTTAGGAATTCTGTGTGGCCAATGCAATGTGTTATCAAACCCAGATGTGAGGCCGAGAGTTTTGTGGGAGGGGTGGTTGGTGTGAGAATAATGTTAGGAAGGTCTTAGGGAGGAGGCAAGCCTGACCTGTGCTTCATAGGAATCTGCCGTGAACTGATTTTGAGTTTGATTCTTCTTCCAGTAGAAGTCAGACAGGACCCAAACACCCCCCTACCCCATAGTTTTTGCACACCAGTAGCTGCTTTCAGCTCTGCAGAAAGAGATAGAAACCTACCAAACATTCAACTTTGGACTGGATGACACTATTAATCTGATCAAATCCACCAATGTTTGCCTCTTGTTTAGACGATAACTTTCAGAGTACTCCCATAGGACAATGTCTGAGACGATCACAGGGAGCTTGGGATGAAAATCACAGTACGTGTGTGTGTGATGGCACAAATCAGGAGTGGCCCAAAGTGGGATCTTGGGGGATGAAGAGAGTGCTGACATTGTAGTTTCCCTGCTGGATTGGCTATGCAAGATTGAATACACATGTGGAACTCCCAAGAGGAAAACAAGGGTGGAGGAGCAGAAAATGCTCTGTGGTTTCTTCCAGCTGTCCTCTGGACCTTTGCCAGTGAGGACGGTGGATGAGCTCAAAAGGGAGCGTGGAGTAGCCAGAGTTGAGTGTCGTTGTGCTTTTAGGAAAGGATCTTGGACCAACCACGTCACTAGAAATGTAGGTGAAGCCCAGGAACCCTGGACCCTAAATGAACACAGATTATTTTAGTAAGAAACATTTGGTTGCAAAGCACAGAAAACTTCTCAAGCTATAATTTCACCAACTTCCCAGTATAGAATCTGGGCCACACAGAGAACAGCAGGATGATAAAAGTTAGGAACGAAGCGTCTCTCATTCTCGCTTTCTATCTCACACACACACTGCTTCTCAGGGGCCAAATGTTCTTTCTCTCACATTCTCTGACTTCTCCCTGCCTTCTGCCTGTCCATCTGCCTGTCGGACTCACTCAACTAGCTTCCACTCTTTTCATAAGCACAAAACAACTTTTTGGTCGAATACACATTATTATCTAACTAATTAGACTATTAGCTCAGTCTTTTGGTACCCCGATTCTACATTAAGAAAGAGGAATATCCAATCATCTCAGCCCAACCATGAATGGAGTCCTCCTTGTTCTTGTTAAGTGCCGTCTAGTTGGTTCCGACCCACAGTGACCCCTGTGTAAGGTTTCTGAGTAGGGGCTGGTGAGCTTGAACCGCTGACCTTGCAGTTCAATTCAACTTGCAATCCAGCACATTAACCCACAGCGCCACACCAGGACTCTTAGTAGCAATATATCGTGGATAAAAGTAGGGCAGCAAAAACTGTAGATGGAGTCTGGTCACACATTCTCCTGGAAGAAGATCAGAACAGGAAAGCCATGACCATCACCAGGAAAGAACTTGATTATGTAGAATGACAGAATCTCAGGATATGAATGGACACGTAGAACAACACCATATTCCCAGGGATCCCCTTTATGACTGTCCTGACTTGTCACTCGGCCATCACTGCGGCATTGCAGCTGCAGCTTGCCCTAGTTCTCTAGATCTGCCAGCCGGCCATTTGAGTCTCCCTCTTCGAGTTACACATGGCACCATCCACTCTTGGAAGAGGGCAGGAAGCAGATTCTTGAAAACTGTGGTTGCATAAATCAGTGTGAAATCAGCAAAAATGAAAAAAACTCCCCTGCTTTCTTGGAGTATGTCTGTATCTGTGTTCTAACCCTTTGTTGATTCAGCTCCTGACTTCAAGTGCTTTTATCCATTCTGTGTGACTACAGTGTAACGAGAGTGCTGTGGTGTTTCAGGAGGGGTCTTGCCTGCCTCCTGGGAGACCTGGGTTTGATTCCTGGCCCATGCATCTCCTGCACAACCAATGCCTGTCTGTCTGTTAAAGCTTGTGTGTAGTTAGGATGCCGCACAGCTTTTGGTGGAGTTTCGAGACTAATACAGACTAGGAGTAAAACCCTGGTGGTCTGCTTCTGAAAATCAGCCAATGAAAACCCTGATCACAATAGTTTGATCTGCAACTGCTCACAGAGATGGCCCAGGACTCGGCAGTGCTTTATTCCCTCGTGTGTGACGTTGCTGACTCAACAGAGGTTAGCAGCAGCAACAACTCTTTAACAAGTACTACAAAAGGCACAGGGTATACCTCGGTGACCAAAAGACATAGCATCTGCCCTCCTAGGGCATGGGAGTTTTTTTTTTTAAAGTACTGTAAGTACCACACACATAATTATCATAGTGATGAAAGCTATTTCTTTTTCACGAAGAGAATCCCCCAGCCTGAGGATTAGGAACACTTTTCCTTGGGAAGTGATGCTGAAGCTGAAAGCCAAGTAGCATGAGGCCAAGTGCAAGTGGGAATGGAGACTGTTTCCAGAGGGGGAGGGCCATGTGCATGACCTGAGACGGGACGGCATTGCACCTGTTTGAGGAACAGAGAGGACCCCAGTCTGGCTGGAGATGGGGGAGACAGAAGCATTGTTGCGCAGGCATTACAACAGACAGGCTTACATCAGGCAAGCGAGCTGTTTAAATATTTACTTTTAGAAGCGCCTTCTCTTTGCTCTGTGGAGAGAGGATTGAAGGGAAGAAAGAGTAGACAGGCTACTGCTGTATTCCAAAAGTGATTTGGTGGCAATTTGGACTGGAGAAGTAGATTTAGGAAGAAGTCAGAAGATTTTAAATATATTTTGAGGGGAGAACTAGAGAATTTTGTGATTATTTGATGACTTATAACAAAATTCATCAGGAGGTGTAATTCAAGAGGAAGGAAGGGCATGCTTAATAAAGTACTCAGCAACTAGATGAAAGGTTGACGGTTTGAAGCCACCCATAGGTGCTTCAGAAGATGTGCTTGAAAACACATCAGGAGCAGTTTCAATCTGTGCCCATGGGGTCACTATGACAACAACATGGTAGAATCAACCTAAATTGCACGTAAATTGGTACTTTGAACTCATGAAGGTGTGACTCCCACTCCTATGTTCCCTTACCCTGCTATACTATTGCTTAATATTTAAAAGCTTTGCTTTTGGAAATCAGTATAGGTGGCAGGAATAATCCTCCCAACAGTGTGACAGTAAATGATTAGGGTAATCAACTCTCTAATTCATCTTATTTTTCAGGGCTAATCACTTAAGTGGCCCTTGCTTTAAAACAACATAACAAAAACTTATGTTAGGAGGAAAATTACTTTTTCACTGCTCACTTTGATAATGAATTACTTTCATTTGCGTGGCCGGCATATGCCAGTTTCATGAATTGTATCACTTCCTGCTCACTCCCCTCCCCACTTTCATTCAGAAATGAAATGGTTTCAAAATGATGTGGGTCTTCATATACCTCAAGTGTAATAATAGAATCAAATAGGAGCTCAAGGGCAAAACCCATTGGGTTTTGTGCCCTCATTTCAGAAAGCGCTATTTCTTCTTCTGAGTCGTGCTATTTGAATTTGCAAGCAAGCAACATAGAGGGATAAAGAATGCCCATTCTTGGAATTTCATGTTCACGGAAGTGGGGATTGTGGGTGTAGCGTGTTGTTTGGCATACTGTCAGCCCAGATGGGGTTCAGTAATGACTTCTGCAAGGTGTTTAATCAGATCCTTGTGGAACACATGACTACTATGTTTAATTATCCCAATTCAATGGCACGCTCAGCTTGCATGGTTTGCTATCTGTGATTAGGGTCATGAAAAAAAGGAGCCAGCAGTTAGACATCTAGGCCCGATTTAGTTTGTAAATAGTCATAGAGGAGACTCTGCCAGCCTGAGCACTCCATCTGTACATGCGCATTGATAGGTGGCCTCTCCCAGTCATCACTGGTAGGCAGATTATCTGCCGATTTGCTACAAGTCTGAACCCCGCTGTGCAACAGCTTTCCTCACAGATCTCACTGAAAGGCCGGGAGAACAGTTATTAGGACAAGAAGACGGCTACAGGGTCAAACGACTAGTGGGTATTGGTGGCCAGGATGTTGGTGGTCTAATCTGTAAATTTGTTCTTTAATAACTCAGTTATATCTTAGCAGCCAAAGAGTATTTTCCTGCCAACGGGGCTCATTAGTTTTAATTTGTTCTTAAAACAAAAACAAAAACAAAAACCCTACCAATTTTCTCTGTAAATTCTAGGCCGATCCCTGATATTAGGGATGGAAAATAGATCTCAGGATGTTTTCAAATTCAAAACTTTGATTGTAAGGATTTAAGAGGGGTAAGTTTTCTGATATTGGGTGTCTTATGGGTTTTTTGTTTTGTTTTAGGTGACTTAAAATTTCCTAAATCTTTTGTTTAAATGTAAGAATGTGGTTTGGGGGATGTCCAATTAAAATTTGTGTAAGACAATTTTCTTTGTGTTTCACTTTGTGCCTAATTTCTATTATTGAAAGTCAAGGAAATGAGGCTTTGCGTTAATTTAGAGGTCTTAGGTCACAAAACTAAGGTATTATTTGAACTTTGTCAGGTTTACTACTATTCTCTCTCCCATGTTGTTATGTGCCATCGAGTTGGTTCTGACTTACAGCAACCTTGTATAAGGTTTACCAGAAGCAGCTGGTGGATTTGAACCACCGATCTTGTGGTTCACAGTCCAATACTGATCCTGCAGTGCCACACCAGGACACATCTACCTCCCACCTGCCTCTAAATAGGAGTTGAATCAAACCCATGCAACACTATCGACTCTCTTTTATGCAAGTGAGCAGTATGCTTAATCTGTGTAGGCTGGAGTTAGAAAGGACATGTTTTAATGTGCATGCGCAAAACTCGCAAACAGACTCAAATGAATTGGAACTTGTTTCTCATCAGTAGTAATTCAGAGGAGTAAAGAGTGTGTACAAATCGTTATTTATCCCTTCCTCCCATTCTTCAGCCACATCTTGGGAATTCCGAAGAGTAAGCACTGATTTAAAATAGTATTGACATTTCTGAGGCTCTAAGACTGTGTCATAATGGTGTATTGTGGTAGGGCTTCAAACCAACGAAAGATGAGGCTGTCTGTTTCTGTAAAGACTCACAACCCTGGAAACCCTGTGGAGCCGTTGTACTGTGTCCTATAGACTCAATATAAATTGGAATGGACTCAATAGCAAAGGATGGGAGCGGTTACAATTCAAAATAGTGGAGCTTGCTTTCTTAAGAGAGTTTGAACAAATGCATTTCTTGGTGGGGGCAGGGCAGGGAACTGTGGTGGTAAAGGTGTCTTCAACATAGGTGCTGGGTTGTTTCTAGTGGTTGGAAGCGAGAATGGAGTTTACCAGACATGACAGGTACAGCTTTTCCCACATTAGATAATCCATGAATGGGTCTCAGTTGTACACTTGCATGCCAGTTCTCGCCATAGCCCGCATATCTCGATTTCTCAAGTCAATATTTTACACAAGGAGCAA
Source organism: Chrysochloris asiatica (assembly GCF_000296735.1). NCBI lineage: Eukaryota > Metazoa > Chordata > Mammalia > Afrosoricida > Chrysochloridae > Chrysochloris > Chrysochloris asiatica. Next base: position 3,026,283 of record NW_006408783.1, read on the forward strand.
GTAGGTTTAATGTTCAAGTATTCCACTACTGACCGGGTAAGGTTCTTTGTGAAGAAATCGGCCATGAACTTACTCTGATTCTCCTTTGGGTTTTGGCTCTGTAAACCCTATGATATATGACTGTGAATTTGAGAATAGACTCATGGTTAGTGATTATAATCAAAATCAGTAGGATTTTCTTGGGACAGCAGGACAAAAGACTGACATGCCAAAAGAAATGTGAATATAGCAAAAACAGGTTTGTAGTGCTATGTGTCCCCACCCTTCTTTGTACTTGCATTTTAAAGATAAACCTGTTTCTTATTACAGAGAATGGTGTCGTTAAGTGCCGTTAAGTTGATTCTGACTCGTAGTGACCCTGTATAGGGTTTCTGAGGAGTGGTTCAAACTGACCTTGTGGTCCAATACTTATCCTACAGTGCTATACCAGTGATGGTGGTTGTATGCCTTCGAGTTGGTTCTGACTCATAGTAGCCCTATATAGGCAAGGGTGGGGAGTGTCTGGCACACGGGTCACACATTTGGTCTGGCCTGCCCAAGGCAACCACAGTTCCAGCCATCTCATTAGGGGTGAGTTAATTAAATATTTGACCAAATGTTGTTGTTGTTAGGTGCCATAGAGTCGGTACCGAACCATAGCGACCTTATGCACAGCAGAACAAAATACTGCCCGATCCTGTTGCCAGGCTTGAGTCCATAGATGCTGCCGCGTGGCCAATCTATCTTGTTGGAGGTCTTCCTCTTTTTCTCTGACCCTCCACCTTACCAAACATGATATCCTTCTCCAGTGACTGGTCCCTCCTGACAATATATCTGAAGTATGAGAGATGAAGTATGGCCATCTTGGCCTCCAAGGAGCACTCTGGCTACACGTCTTCCAAAACAGATCTATTGGTTCTTTTGGCAGCCCATGGCATTTTCAACATTCTCCTCCAACACCATAACTCAAAAGCATCAATTCTTCTACAGTCTTCCTTATTCACTGTCCAGTTTTCACATGCATATGAGGTTATTGAAAACACAATGGCTTGGGTCAGGCGCTACTTAGTCCTCAAGCTGACATCTTTGCTCTTCAACACTTTAAAAAGGTCTTGTGCAGTAGATTTGCCTAATGCAATACATTCTTTGATTTCTTGACTGCTGCTTCCATGAATGTTGATAGTTGATGCAAGAAGAATGAAGTCCTTGACAACTTTTCTCCATTGATAAGAATGTTGTTTATTGGTCCAGTGGTGAGGATTTTTGTTTTCTTGACATTGAGATGCAATCCATACTGAAGGCTGTGCTCTTTGATCTTCATCAGTAAATGTTTTACTCCTCTTCACTTTCAGCAAGCAAGGTTGCATCATCTGCATATCGGAGGATGCTAATGAGTCTTCCTCCAATCTTGATGCCACATTTTTCTTCATAGAACTCAGCTTCTTGGATTATTTGCTCAGCATACAGGTTGAGTAAGTATGGTGAAAGAATACAACCTTGTCACACACCTTTTTAATTTTAAAACACTCAGTGTTCCCATGTTCTGTTTGAACAACTGCTTCTTGGTCCATGTACGATTCCTCGTGAGCACAATTAAGTGTTCCGGAATACTCATACTTCACAATGTTGTCCATAGCTTGTCATGATCCACACAATTGAAAGCCTTTGTGTAGTCAATAAAGCACAGGTAAACATCTTTCTGGTATTCTCTGCTTTCAGCCAAGATCCATCAGACATCAGCAATGATATCCCTGGTTCCACAGCCTCTTCTGTATCCAACTTGAACCTCTGGAAGTACTCTGTCAATGTATGATCGTAGCCATTTCTGTATTACCTTTAATAAAACTTTACTCGCATGGGATATCAAAGGGATTGTCCGATGATTTACGAATTCCGTTGGGTCACCTCTCTTTGGAATGGGTGCAAATATGGATCTCTTCCAATCAGTCCAAATAGACCAAATAGAGCAGGCTAATTTTTGAATTGATCATTTTTTGTGGCCATGAATGATGTTACAAATTTTGGCAGAAAAAAGGTGCCCCACCCTTTTACATAGCAAATGTGTATAAATCTTTATGGGAGCAGAACCACATCTTTTTCCTGTGGAGTGACTTGGTAGATTAAAACCGTTGATCATGTGCTTAGTAGCCCAGCTCATAATCCACTAAACTGCCAGGGCTCCTTCCTCCCCAGGATAGCAGAATTAAAAACCTTTACTATGCTAACTTCCTCACATATTGTTGTTGATGTGAAGTGCTCTCTTGGTGGTGGTGATGGGATGCCGTAGAGTCGGTTCCGACTCATAGTGACCCTCCACAGGGATTCCGAGGCTGTAACTCTTTACGGGAGCAGAACACCTCATCTTTCTCCTGAGGAACAGCTGGTAGTTTTGAGCTGCTGACCTTGAGGTTCGCAGCCTGACTTGTGACCACTACGCTACCAGAGCCCCATAAGAACCCTCTCATAAAGAACCCTGCACAGGGTTTCTGAGGAGTGGCTGATGAGTTTGAACTGCAAACCCTGTGATGAGTAGTCCAGTGCTTATCCTACAGCGCCACACCAGGACTCTCATGTTGTTGTTGTTAAATGTTGTCAAGTCGGTTCTGACTCATAGTGACTCTGCATGGGGTTGCTGAGGCTGTAAATGTTTGCGGGAGCAGAAAGCTTCATCTTTCTCCCATAGAGTGGCTGGTGGGCTTGAAGCAGTGACCCAGGGGTTCACAGTCCAGTGCTTACCCTACAAAGACACTATGTTCCTGCTTCAAAAATTAGAATGACTTTAAAATATAAACGGTGACTCCATATGGTTAGCTAGGAGGAAAGGGGGGGGAGGATGCTCAATATTGTTCTAAATGGAAATTAGTTTTTGATCGATATATTTCAATAGTTAGTTGGTCTAAGTGTATCCAGTGCAGTCCTGGAGTGGTGTTGTGGGTTAATGTGCTGGACTGAAAAGTTCAAGGTCACCAGCCACACATAGGAAATCGTATAGAGGGTCTATATGAATCAGAACTGACTGGACAGCATCTAACAACAATAAGTCTATATAGTAATACACATGTTTACTTGCTAAGGGGACATTCTGTAGCTAACTGTGTTTGTTCACCAGGATGCCAAGTTGATCAAAACCACATTTGCTATGTATGTGAATATGATTGCATTTTTCTATGGCTTGGTGTTGACAGGAAACATCTGTTTGAAAACTATTTAACAGCCTAAAAGCACTTTGGTCATATTCTTTGACATTCCATTTGGAGGCAGACTTGATAGATTATTCCTTCTTTTCCTAGTATAGACTGAGAATTGTTTCTTCCAGAAATACTTTCTGGTCTTGTTCAGGGGTATGGCTTAGGAAGATGGGATGGTTTTCCATTCAGCTAGGTTTGGGCCGGATTCCTTCATTTTCTCAACTTTTCATCAGGTGTTGGTGGTTGTTTGTAAGCGTTGTCGAGTTGGTTCTGACTCAGAGCGACCCTGTGTAGGGTTTACGAGGAGCAGTTGGTGAGCTTGAACCGCCAGTCTTGAGGCTCAAACCAAACTTACAGTCCAATGCATTAACCCACAATGCTGCATTTCTCTTTAAAGCAAACACCCCCTCCTGTGATTAGCAATAGAGATGCTGTGTATTCCACGGTCCCTGCCAGGAAATGGAAGATCTGTTGTGACACTTTTATTAAAATCAAGATATATTCATGGAAAAGTGTCCAAAGAAAATGTCATCTACTCTTTCTGAAATTTAGGTCTTACCTAAGAATCAAACCTTTCCTTCTTATATCAAAAATGACACCCAATGTTGGGCTCTTCCTACAAAATATGAGCCATCTCCTACGCCCCATCTTGCCACCTTGCTGGGGCACATGTCAGCATTATCTCTCACCTAAACTCTTTTCCTTATATCAAGGATTGACAATTTATGCTGGTAATCTGTTTTTAGATGGTTTGCAAGCTAAGAATGCATTTTCCATATTGAAAAGGTTGTTGTTAAATGCCCACAAGTTGGTTCAGAATCATATCAATACCTGTATAGGATTTCTGAGGTTGTAAATCTTTACAAGTGCTGGATGCATAATCTTTCTCCTGGGGTCCAGTGGTGGTTTGATAATACATTAGAAGTATGAGATATGAAGTCTGGCCATCTTGCTTCTAAGGAACATTCTGTTTGTACTTCTTCCAACACAGATTTGTTGGCAGTCCATGGTACTTTTATTATTCTTTTCTAACACCATTACAAAAATGCATACATTCTTCTCCAGTTTTCCTGATTCACTGTCCCACTTGGAGTCCTGGTGTGGTGCTGCGTTTGTGGTTCAAGCTCACCAGCCACTCCTCAGAAATTCTTTACAGGTTCTCTGTGAATTGGAAGTAACTCAGCGGCACTAACACAACAAAAATATCTTTGTCCATTTACACATTTATATGTTGTTGTTGTTAGATGACACTGAGTCGGTACCAACTCATAGAAGATCCTGTGCATAACAGAACAAAACACTGCCGGGTCCTGGGCCAACCTCACAATTGTTACCACGCTTGAGCCCATTGATACTGCCACTTGGCCAATCCATCTTGTTGGGGGTCTTCCTCTTTGTCTCTGACTCTCCACCTTACCAAACATGATATCCTTCTCCAGTGACTGGTCCCTCCTGACAATATGTCTGAAGTATGAGAGACGAAGTTTGATCATCCTGGCCTCCAAGGAGCACTCTGGCTGTGCTTCTTCCAACACAGATCTAGTGGTTCTTTTGGCAGCCATGACACTTTCAATATTCTCCTCCAACAGCATAACTCAAAAGCATCAATTCTTCTATGGTCTTCCTTATTCACTGTCCAGCTTTCGCTTGCATATGAGGTTATTGAAAATACCATGGCTTGGGTCAGGTGCACCTTAGACCTCAAGCTGAGATCTTTGCTCTTCAACACCTTAAAAAGGTCTTGTGCAACAGATTTGCCTAATGCAATTCGTCGTTTGATTTCTTGACTGCTGCTTCCAGAAGTGTTGATGGTTGATCCAAAAAGAGTGAAGTTCTTGACAACTTCAATCTTTTCTCCATTGATAAGAATGTTGCTTATTGGTCCAGTGGTGAGGATTTTTGTTTTCTTTACATTGAGATGCAATCCATACTGAAGGTCTGTGGTCTTTGATCTTCATTAGTAAGTATTTTAGGTCCTCGTCTAAGTCCACCACTTGTCTGTCAGTTTGTCATACTGTGGTGGCTTGTGAGTTAATGTGATTCTGGAAGGTATGCCATGGGTATTTTAAATACCAGGAGGGTCATCCACGATGGACAGGTTTCAGATGAGCTTCCAGATGAAGACAGACTAAGAAGAAGGAGATAAGAACTACTTCCAAATATTTGGTCACTGGAAATCTTACGACTAGCAGAGAAACACTGTCAGATATATTGCCAGAAAATGAGCCTCTCAAGTTGGACAACACTCAAAATGCAACTGGGCAAGAGCTGCCTCCTCAAAGTAGAGTTGACTGTTATGACACAAATGGAGTAAAGCCTGTGGGAGTAAAGCCCACGGGGCCTTCATTTGCAGATGGAACACAACTCAAAATGAAGGGAAACAGCTGTAAACATCCATTAATAGTCAGAACATGGAATGTACGAAGTATGAATCTAGGAAAACTGAAAAAGGTCAAAAATGAAACGGAATGCATAAACATCAATATCTTAGGCATTAGTGAGCTGAAATGGACTGGTATTGGCCATTTTGAATCTGACAACCACATGGTTGACTATGCCAGGAATGACAAATTGGACATATCAAGATCAGTCATGGGGTACAACACTACAACATTCATATGAGGCTATTTTAAAATACCATGGCTTGGGTCAGGTGCATCTTAGTCCTCTTGAGCACTTAAAAAAGATCATGTGTAGCAGATTTGGCTACCGCAATATGTCATTTGATTTCTTGCCTGCTGCTTCCATGAGTCTTGGTGGTGGATTAAGCAAAATGAGGTCTTTGGCAACTGTGATCCATTTATCATGAGGTCCAGTGGTAAGGATTTTTGTTTTCTTTATGTTAAATTGCAATCCATAATGAACTCTGTGGTCTTTGATCATCAGTATTTTAAGTCCTCTTTATTTTCGGCAAACAAGGTTGTATCATCTGCACAGTCTTCCTCCAATTCTGATGTCATGCTCTTCCTCATATAATAGTTTCTAGGATTGTTTTCTCAGCATTCAGATTGAATGAGTATGGTGAAAGAATACAACCCTGTCACACACCTTTCTAGATTTTAAAACATTCAGAGTCCCCATGCACGGTTTAATGACTGCCTTGGGTCTACGGACAGGTTCCTCATGAGCACAAACAAATGTCCAGAATACTCATTCTCACCATATCATTCATATCTTGTCATGATCTACACAATTGAAAGCCTTTGGGTAATCAATAATGAACAGGTAAACTTTTTTTCTGATATCCTCTGCTTTTAGTTAAGATCCATTTAATGTCAGCAATAGCAACCCATGTTCCACGTCATTGTCTGAATCTGGCTTGAACATCTGGCAGTTTCTTGACAATGCATTGTTGCAGCTCTTTTTAAATTTTCTTTAGCAAAATTTTTCTTGCATCTGATATTAATGGTATTATATGATGAATTCCACATTCCTCTGGGTCACCTCTTTTTGGAATGGGCTCAGCAGTTGGCCAAGTAGCTGTCTTCCAAATTTTTGGTATAGGTGAGTGGGTGTCTCCAGTGATGCATCAGTTAGTTGAAAGATTTCCGTTTGTTTTCCATCCATGTAGGAGCCCAGTTCAGTGCACCGTGGACTACTTCCTTCAGAACCATTGGTTCTTGATCATATGTTACATCTTGAAATGGTTGAACATCAATCATTTCTTTTTGGTACAATGACTCTGTATATTCCTTCAATCTTTTGATGCTTTCTGAATCATTAAATATTTGACATAAAATCCTTTAGTATTGCAATTCATGCCTTGATTTTTTTTTATTTTTATTTTTTGTCACTTCTTTCAGCTTGAGAAATACTGAGCCTGTCCTTCCCTTTTGGTTTTCTAACTCCAGGTCTTTACACATTTCATTTTAATATTTGACTTTGTCTTCTCAAGCTGTCCTTTGAAAGTTTGTGTTCAGCTCTTTTACCTCTTCATTTCTTCCATTTGTTTTAGTAACTCTATGCTGGAGAACAACTTTTAGAGTCTGTTCTGATATCCATTTTGTTTTTTTCCTACTTTCTTGACTTTTTAAAAAGTTTTTATTGCAAATTGAGTGATAGTCTACATAGGAGAACACTGGTTTTGCACTCATCCTATTGTATTTCATTTCATTGAAATGATTGCAATCCACTCTATGAATCATCATTCAACAGTATTTGCTTCTATTCCCTGTTTTTGGTTTTTGTTTTGTCTTGTTTTAGGATGTACACAAAAATACTCAGGAATCATTTTAAAAACCCAAGGGCACATTCTGCAACCCTGCCTCCTGGCCACCAGCACACAGCCTTTCTCTTTTCATGAGCCTACAGTCCTCAGCTGCTCTGTCTCTCCATGTCCTCATCTCTGCCTCCATCTTTGGTGTTGCTGCTTCTTTCTGGCTAGGGTCCCGCATTCCACTCATGCTCTTATCCCTTGATGGACATAGGGTCCTCTGTTTCTGAACTGTTAAGATGAACTGCTCCCTTCTTTATGTTCCAAATCATCTACCTTTACAGTTGTGACAATCACACTTAGTCATGATAACAATTACTTACTATTGAATCATAAGCATCTTATCCCCATCTCCTTTCACCAGACCTGTCTAGACAAGATGAAAACTATTCAGTGGGGATTCTACCTTCCCCCGCACACTCTGAAACTAAACACCCTTCTGCAAACTTGTAAGTCATATACTTTGTGCCTTTATTACCTCCCCCCCATTTTAGGTACCCAATGTCTAAGTTGCCCATCCCTACCAACCCTGTTACAGAGGGAATAGACTTGATCTTTGATGTGAAGATCCCTTCCCTCTCAGATGGAATTTTGAGCTGCTACATCCATAAGTATAAGTCAAATTCATCAAATTATAGAAATTTACACTTGATTCCTATATCAAATTTATCTTCCTCTAGTTGAGTTCAAATTATCAAAGGTATTTCAAATGGGTACTACTTGCAAGTTTGGGCATTCTTGTGCATTTCCCCCTACTTCATATCAGCTGGGCACTTGACTCTCAGTTGTAGTTCTCCAAGTCTAGGTCATTAGGTTCCCAAGTCTTCCTGTAACTTTGGACCAACCAGCCTTTCCTCTTCTCTCTCTCACCTTGAGGTCGACAGGAGTCTATGGAACATAGTGAAACTCAGTGCATATCTTCATTACTGAGTTTACCCCATTTCTACTCACATGTAGACCAACACAGTCACCATCTAGATTACATGCCTGTTTGTGTATCTCCTTTGAGTTTCAGTCTTGGAGAGGGTTTTGTCCAGAAGGAATTTGATAGCTTGCTTAGATGGTTCCCCTGTAAACAGCTTGCTTGTTCTTGTAATACCAGACAGAATGCCATTTTTGTTTAGATTTTGTTTTATCCTGCTGGTCTTTCTTTAAGGAAGTATCTTCTGTTCCTCTAGCTGCTCTAGGGAGGTCTACATGTCTTTTCAAGTAGGAATGTCCACCTTAGAAGTTTCTGGGTGGGATAAAGGAGTCTACCAAAGGTCCTATACACTACAAGGACTCCATAAGAAGCCCGTTACACTGGACAAATTCTAGAACCCCTTTTAGGTATTCTAATCACTTATAGGCTGAAGACGGGCTTACAAGTTTTCTGTAATCATGTTTTCGGATATTCTGTTCTATCCCACTTGTGTCTATTTTACAATAGTATGTACGGGAAACCGATACCCATAAGACAGTCAAGCATCTTCACACTATTTCCCCTCTTTTACCTATTCAGACGATGTCTCAATCCCTATATCACTGAACCCTGTTGTTCCAAGGTTGAGCATACATCGCTATTTACCTCTGTCCCATTTAGCCCACGCAAGTCTGGCTAGTTGTTTTCCCGCCTTGTTCTTCCATTCCCCTCTCACTTCTTGTGTATTGCCCTCCCCTTCGTTCTTTTATATTGCCCTGCCCCAAGACCTGAACTATGATGTGTCTATTCCCTACCCTGTGCTCTACTGTCCCCTCACTCCCACTCGTGTTAACCAACAAAGATTTTTTTTTTCTTTTATTTTACCATGAGTGTCTTTTCTTAAGTGTTTGCAATAATGGTTTTATACAATATTTATCCTTTTATGAATTACTGATTTGATTCTGCATAATGTCTTCAAGGTTCTTCCAGGTTATGTGGTGGTTTTGCAGCTTCAATGTTATTCTTCAAGGTAGTATAATAGTCCATTTTGTGTATGTACCACAGTTTGTTTAACCATTCATCTATTGATGGGCACTTGTCTCCACCTTTTTTGCTATTATAAACAATGCTTCAATAAACATTGGTGTGCATATATCTACTCGTGTTTTAATTTATATTTCTTGTAGATATACACCAAGTAAAGGAATTGTTGGATCATAAGGTATTTCTCTTTGCAGCTTTTTTAGGAAGTGCCATATTGTTTTCCAGAGTGGTTGCGCCATTTTATATTCTTCCCACTAGCAATGTCAGAGGGCTCTCCACATCCTCACCAGCACTGATTATCCTCTGCTTTTTTGAACGTCACTGTTATTGTTAGTTAGAGGTGATATCTCATTGTTGTTTTGATTTGCATCTCTTTAATGGCTAATGATTGTGAACATTTCTTAAGTTTGTTGGCTGCCCGAATGTCTTCCTGGGTGAAGTTTATGTTCATGTCCTGTACCCATTGTTAATGGGGTTATTTGTCTTTTTCTTGTAGAGGTGTTTGTAGTTTCCTATTTGTTGTTGTTGTTAGGCGCCATCGAGTTGGTACTGACTCATAGCAACCCTATGCACAACAGAACCAAACACTGCCTGGTCCTGGGCCAACCTCACAATTGTTGCCACGCTTGAGCCCATTGATGCTGCCACTTGGCCAATCCATCTCGCTGGGGGTCTTCCTGATTTTCTCTGACCCTCCACCTTAGCAAACATGATATCCTTCTCCAGTGACTGGTCTCTCCTAACAATATGTCCAAAGTATGAGAGACCAAGTTTGGCCATCTTGGCCTCCAAGGAGCACTCTGGCTGCATTTCTTCCAACACAGATCTGTTGGTTCTTTTGGGAGCCCATGGCACTTTCAACATTCTCCTCCAACACCGTAACTCAAAAGCATCAATTTGTCTACAGTCTTTCTTATTTACTGTCCAGCTTTCACATACATATGAGGTTATTGAAAATACCGTGGCTTGGGTCAGGCACACCTTAGTCCTCAAGCTGACATCTTTGCTCTTCAACACTTTAAAAAGGTCTTGTGCAGCACATTTGCCTAATGCAATATGTTGTCTGGTTTCTTGACGGCTGCTTCTATGAGTGTTGATAGTTGATCCAAGAAGAATGAAGTCCTTGACAACTTCAGTCTTTTCTCCGTTGATAAGAATGTTGTTCATTGGTCCAGTTCACGTTCAAGCTCATCAGCCACTCCTTGGAAACCCTATGTAGGGTCACTGTGATTCAGAACTTACTTGATGGCATTTAACAACAAGTTTCCTATAGATTTTAGAAATTAGTCCCTTGTCTGATATGTCATTGCAAAAGATTTTTTTCCCATTCTGGTAGATCCCTTTTCACTCTTTAGGTAAACTCTTTTGATACACATAAGTTTCTAATTTTTAGTATGTCCCAATCATCTGTTTTTTCATATTTTGTTTGTACAGTTCTAGCAATGTTTGGAAGTCTATGTGTGCCCCATATGAGAGCCCTTAAATTTGTCTCTATTTTTTCATTGATGACTTTTATAATTCTAGGATTTACATTTAGGTCTTTAATCCATATTGAGCTGGTTTTTGTATATGGTGTTAGATAAATGTCTTGCTTCAGTCTTTTGCATATTGATTTCCAGTTCTGCCAGCACCATCTGTTGAAGATACTATATCCTCCACATTCAATGTACTTTGGCCCTTTTTCAAAGATAAGTTGGCTGTATGTGGCTGGGTTAATTTCTGGATTGTCAATTCTGTTCCATTGATCTATGTATCTTTCACTGTACCAGTACCAAGTTGTTTTGACCACTGTAGTCATGTAGTAAATTTTGAAATCAGGAAGTGAGACGCCTCTAACTGTTCTTCTTCTTAAGCAATGCATTGATTATCCAGGAATTTCCTTTTCGTATGAAGTTTGTAATCATTTTTTCCATCTCTTTAAAGAATGTCGATGGAATCTAGATTGGGATTGTATTATATATGTAGATTGCTTTGGGCAGTATTGACATTTTCAGTATTGACAAGTCTTCCTATCCAGGAGCATGATCTATTCTTCCATTTTTGAAAGTCTCTTTTGGTTTCTTGTAGCAGTGTTTTGGAGTTTTCTTTGTATAGGACTTATGTTTCTCTGGTTACATTTATTCCTAAATATCTCATCCTCTGGGTAGCTATTGTAAATGGTATTGGTTTCCTAATATCCTTTTCAGCACTGTCATTGTTAGTATAGAGGAATCCAAACAATTTGTATATGTTGATCTTGTACCCTGCCACTTTGCTAAATCTTCAAATGGGGTCTAGGAGTTTCTTTGCTGAGTTTTTTTTTTTGGGCTTTCTATGTATAGGAATCTATGTATATGGAGTCCTGGTGTGGCACTGTGAGTTAATGCGCCAGACTGCAAAGCCATTTGAACTGCAAGGTCTGTGGTTCAAGCTCACCAGCTGCTCCTCTGAAACCCTATACAGGGTTGCCATGGGTCAGAATCAACTCAACAGCACTTAACAACAACAATGTATAGGATCATTTCATCTGCAAATAGAGTTTTACTTCCTCTTTGCCACTTTGGATGCCTTTAATTTCTCTATCTTGTCTTATTGCTCTAAGACTTCCAACACAATATTGAATAGGTATGATGATAAAGGGCATCTTTGTCTAGTTCCCTATTCACAAGGGGAAGGCTTTCAGTTTCTCTCCATGAAGAGTAATGTAGGCTGTTGCTTTTGTAGATATGCTGTTAGTTATGTTGAGGAATTTCCCTTCAATTCCTACTTTGTTGAGTGTTTTTATCAGGAATGGATGTTGGATTTTGTTAAATGTCTTTTCTACATCAATGGATATGATAATGTGGTTCTTTTCCTTTTTTTTGTTTATATGGTAGATTACAATGATTGTTTTTCTAATATGGAACCATCCTTGCATCTCTGAATCTCACGTGGTAAGGATATATATATATCTCTGGTAGTGTAGTGGTTACGAATCAGGCTGCGATCCGCAAG